>NC_135550.1:30396675-30726675 GCF_964340395.1 Glandiceps talaboti | reverse complement strand
AGTACTTCATCATTTTAAATCTGATAGGGAAGGGATTTCAGGGATAGTTGACCAGTGGAGCCGGGAATGAGTTCATGAGTTCTGATTTATTTAGATGAAGGACAGAAAAAAGGGGAGAATAACGTCTCCCCAATCCCTTTCTCTAAAATAATGAAATCTTATCTCCATTTCAAAAAATCATTATTTTGTGTATTTCAATTTTGAACTTGTAGAATGTTTTATAATAGCACAACCAAATGTTGTTGTGGCCACTATATATAACATTACAACTTGTTTTATATATTTACAGAGACTTGTACCAATTGCGAATATACTTGTAATAAAGTTGTTGAAAACTTGTAACAAAATTGCCGACCTTTGTAATAAACTAACGATAATTGTAATAAAATTACGGACATTTGTAATAAACTTTGACATTTGTAATAAAATTGCCGACATTTGTAATAAACTGACGACATTTGTAATAAAATTGCCGACATTTGTAATAAACTGACGACATTTGTAATAAAATTGACGACATTTTTAATAAACTAACAACATTTGTAATAAAATTGACGACATTTGTAGTAAACTAACGACATTTGTAATAAAATTGACGACATTTGTAATACAATTGACGACATTTGTAATAAACTGACGACATTTGTAATAAACTAATGACATTTGTAATAAAATTGACGACATTTGTAATAAACTAACGACAATTGTAATAAAATTGCCGACATTTGTAATATAACGTTGCCGACATTTGTAATAACTTATTAATGACATTTGTAATAAAATTGCCGACATTTGTAATAACACTGCCGACATTTTTAATAAACTAACGACATTTGTAATAAAATTGCCGACATTTGTAATAAACTAACGACATTTGTAATAAAATTGACGACATTTGTAATAAACTAACGACAATTGTAATAAAATTGCCGACATTTGTAATAAACTAACGACATTTGTAATAACATTGACGACATTTTTAATAAACTAACGACATTTGTAATAACATTGCCGACATTTGTAACACAAATGCCGACATTTGTAACGACATTTGAAGTAAAACTGACAGTAAAACTTTACAAAATAAGTGCCTCATCTTCACCAATCCTAGATTTCAACAAATTAAACACCTGGATCTAAGAAACTTTATCAAAATTCCCTGTGTAAGAACTTATTCTACAAGTTAAGCCAGGGAAGTTTTGCGTCGGTATTTAGTACCAAAAATTGATACAGAACTATATTGTTATGTATTTACTTCTATGATTCAAATCCAAAATTCTTCCTTTATATATCAGAGTTTATCGTTGGTTGGCCTGTCATAGGTTTGTGTTAATAAAACCATCAGGCAAATATTGGCAAGCGATTATGTTTCTTTTTATACATTTATTAAGTACAATTAGTTCACAGACCAACAATAATCGAACCTGGAAACTGGTATGTGTGTCGCTAGACTTTGGTGAGATATAGTGATATACAGTATCCATAACACCAAGTGTCCGTAATGTATGATGTCTGAAATATTCGCCTTTATGCATATTAATCTCTTCACACTCACGGACAAGAATATGTCCGTGTAGACTTATTGATATACTAACTAATTTGTTTAAAAAAAATACTCATACCAATTATTTCTCAAGCCATTATGAAGCTTTCCATTTTTGCCCCCAAATGCACTCTAAAATTGGTTGTGAAATCGCCGTTTCTAAGATTTCTAGAGAAATCAGTTTGTTGGTAGTCAACCGACCAGCTAACCAACCAACCAACCAACCAACACTTTGTCCGCAATGATTAAAATTTTTACATTCGATCATACAACCACGAAGTGTTGATCAAGTGATGGATTGATGATGCTAGTTGGTATATTCACTCATCACTCAGAAGCCTTCACAATCACAAACAACTCATACATTCGCCGCTTGTACACTAGAGGAAGTAAGATTTAAGAACTAGATAAAATCAGATTAGAAAACAGATTGAAATTACTTTTTAGCTACCCTCCATACGCCCGTCTTTCCATCCCTCCGTCAGTCAGTCAGCCAGCCAGTCAGTCAGTCAGTCAGTCAGTCAGTCAGTCAGTCAGTCAACCAACCGACCAGCCAACCAGCCAACCAACCAGCCAGCCAACCAACCAGCCAACCAACCAACCGACAAGTTATCTTTTGACAAAGTCAATTTAACAACACGTCCACCAATGATCAAAATTTACATTCGTTCAATAAAGCATGACGTGTTCATCAAGTGAATTATGATTTGAACTGATGGGTTGGTACATGAGTACTGCTGGGTATATAATGTAGGTACTAGTAGGTAAGTAAGTAGCTAGGTAGATAAATAGACTTATTATTGACTGACTGATTGATTGATTGATTGATTGATTGATTGATTGATTGATTGATTGATTGATTGATTGATTGATTGATTGACAAAGATTCAAAGATCCAAGTGGCTGACATAATTGTTGTAAATTAATTCTAGGAAGCCTGTAATGACGATATTTTAAATCCTTTCTCTAAGTTTAGAATGAGAAACTCCATTTCTTTGAAAGTCAGAGAGGAACCCCCTTAACCTTTTTTTTATTACAAATTTCGGCAGGTTTATTACACATTTTTTTCTGAAATTTATTACAAATATCGGCAATTTTTATTACAATTGTCGTTCACAGAATTTATTACAAATGTCGTCAGTTTATTACAAATATCGGCAATTTATTACAAATGTCGGCAATTTTATTACAAATTTCGGTTTCTTACAAATTTCGGCAATTATTACAAATGTCGGTTGTACAAGGCGTACAAGATCGGTGATTTTACGACCGTAACTGCTTAGTCTGGATCCTTCGCGCAAGCAGATTCATTGTCGGATTTTGACTATTAACAACACCCCACCCCCATCCCACCCCAGCGTGAACTTGAGGATCTAGGCTTCTAGTGATTGATTGATTGTGAACTTGAAAACGTTATTCTTAGTTTCTCTTGTCCTCAAAATTAACCCGTGTCAACTATTAACATGATTATAAAAGTGAAAGAATTGTAACAAAAAGTGGATACAAATTAATTGAAAACATGCACATATCGAAATCTGTTCCATGGTGCCGTTACCCTGCGATGTTTCGACGCTAGCTAGGTGGCGCTGATACCTTGGACTTGTTCTTTTCTCGTGCCTACACTACACTACACTACACTACACTACACTACACTACACTACACTACACTACACTACACTACACTACACTACACTACACTACACTACACTACACTACACTACACTACACTACACCACAGGGGCGTGTAATATTGCATAGATTGTTGTTTTCCAGGTCTACAGACTAAATATAACAACCTTTTGAATATATATTCCTACCTGTATAGGGAAAGAGAGTATACGTAGTACTATAGATCGATACATTTGTAGCAGCAAGATTCGTATGATATTTTCCTAAGAAAACGGAAATCTAAGCAATAATACACGCCCCTGTGCACTACACTACACTCTTTCAGTTTTCAGACAGGGTCACGTTATCCCACAATCAAATACCATATGTAGTTGCCAATTACTTGATGTTGTTGTCTTCTTGTACAGCTTGGAAATTATTACCCGAAAGGCCTGAATAGCCTAAAAATTGCCTTTACGAGTCAAAAATCCTCCAGAGCTTCTAGGGGAGACCCTCTCGAACTCCCATGGAAGGTGTGCATATTCCCATCTCAAGGGTTCCCTTCGTACCTTTTACTATCAAGATGCTATTATTTCAACCTGATGATGGCGCTGTCTTTAATATAAAGCTTTTGCGAGACATAGTCAAGCATGAAGCAGTCCACTCTGAGTCACGATGTAATACCTGGCATGTGAATATGATATGGGGTTTCAAAAATACGCGATGGGGTGGGATCAGCATGTTTCGGTTTTACAGAGGGAGTGGGGGTCAGTGACTTTTTGTCGTCCCTTTGACATGTTATGCTTATATTGGTGAACCACGGCGTTACAATTTTACTAACAAGTGAAAGATGTTCTTAAACAACGAATTAGGATGACGAATTCCCCAAATGATGTCAAAAAAATGTCGAGTATAAATGCGATCAATAAATGAAACATAAGCTTACTAACATGGTAGACCTACCAATCAATACCCAAAATAAAACATGAAAACAATCAAACTGAATAATGTTTTAATTTCATTTTTAAGACAGGAGAGCTAGAGAAAGGTAAATTTAATCGGTTAATGATGAATGATTCGTCATATAAACTGTCGTTGCATCTTTCATTTTTAGGCAATTTGTTTGTAAAAGACGAATGACCAAATTCAAATCAAGTATACTATGGCAGACCTGCAAAATTGTTAAATAAAACACTTGAACACAGTTACACTTACTTGTATGCATTGAAGTATTCGCTAAAATTTAATTTGAATTGACAGCCTCAACGATTTCCGTTTCTATATTTGCAAACTTTTACGTTTGGTAAATCATATTTGCATCGGTCAGCTGCCTAATAAATTGGTCCAATTTTGTATTTGCCCTTTTTAAATAAAATGTATGGCGTTTTTTCTCGGGGGGGGGGGGGGGGGGTTATAATCTATATAGTTTGCCCTCTCTGGTGTGAGGTCAAGAGCATGTCATTTCGCCCTCTACGTTCTATTCAGAATTTCACAGGTGTAGTAAGTCGCAATGGAATATGGGATACACTGGAGGTTTCTTATCACAACGAGGCTTGGTAGTTGACATCCGCCAGCACCACCGCATTCCCGACTAACCGGGTGGGATATTTTAATCAAACGTAAACGTTTTTCACAGATTTACTTCATTCAGGACTTGTGCTGGAAGTTTAATAAGGGACCAGCCTTTTTGAAACGGGAAAATGGCGGACTGAACTTATACGACAGGCATGGTATAGAATTTTTTGGTGATTTAATTTCACCACAGTTCAATCTAGCTTTTGTTGTATGTGAGTCGACTATGCTCAGGTGACCCTTTCAAACACAACGTTCGCCGACACTTCCTGTTTAGGATAGTTTCGAGAATTTTCAAGAAATTGTTCTGTTTTCGATATAGTTTGGACCAATACGATCACACCAACAGGGTCATTGATATCAAGCCTCACGCTCGCCGAAACAGAGCGGTTTAAGGAGCGAGAAGAGGAGTGAGGACTCGTCAAGAAACTCGTCAGACGGCGAGATTTGTTATTGTTGGCAGCTGACGACTTATTAAATTATTCAAAATGGCAGATGTGGATCCAGAAACCCTGTTAGAATGGCTACAAATGGGCCAAGGGGACGAGAGAGACATGCAGCTCATTGCCCTAGAGCAGCTATGTATGTTGCTACTTATGTCTGACAATGTTGATCGGTGTTTCGAAAGGTAAGTGTCTTATATTTTAACACAAAATGGGTGTACGGTTGAGGCCGTCTGGAGTGTTACTAGGTGATTTTTACGTCTAGTTACAAGCACAAATTGAAAAGGTCACAGCTGTAAAGTATCGCCATTATTCATGTGACTGGACCAGTGAACATTTAAGAATTATGATATGTGAACATTTTCCATCTCAAGCACATTTATTATGCGAACCGATTCATGTCCCTTTGAAAATGAAAAGCTTGAAGGTGAACATCTTTGATGTTCCAGAAATGGTTCATTTGAATAAAACATGAATATTAACTATACAGACAAATATTACAGTTTTGGTTTAAAAGCAATGTGGATTCTGTATTCAAAGTTCTGAATGTCAGGATTTGATATGGATGTAGAATGCGTGTAGTCAGAAGACAACAAACATGTTTACCTTCATAACACTCCCCTCAAGGGCAGGAAGTTAATGTAGTTCATTGACTATTGTGTCATCTGTGATGCCTGTTCACAGATGATAATGTCATAAAAAGATGACTCATCTGTATCAGGGATTATCACATTTCACGTGGATTTCAAATCTGGCTATATAGTTTATACCAAGGATCAGTGTGCTCCTCAACATTACAAATCAAGGTCAAAATTGCATATATTGAACCTATGTCTTTGTTGTTTTGATCTGTGCCAATGTATTGAGTTAAGTCTGTGCTCTGATTTATGCATAGATTTGGCATGAATAAAGAACAGTCTTTCAATGATTACAATATACATTGTAAGCCAGTCTTTTAAAAAAAATATTAATGATTATTTTTGTGTTTGGAATTGGAATTGATCGTTGGAGATTTAGTTTGTTCTGTGTTAGCCATGGAAGTAGATATCAGTTTACATTTATGTAAATGAGATGCCTACTGCTACAGACAGATACTTCAAGGTTGCACACAAAATGAAATACATGGCATGATGCCATTGATTATCCACAATGCTACTATCTTACAAGTTACACATACAAAAAAAATATCATATAAACTAACAAGCTCTCAATAGTACGTGGTCTACCATATAAAATACTATGTATAACTAACAGGTTAGTTTGCTTGTAAACATGACTGTATTTCCTGCTCTAACCATAGACTGTGGAGGGTCTATGCTCTAACCCATGTATGTAGAACTTGTATTTGCCAACAAATAATGTGTTTCATTTACTCCAGTGTGACAGAGAAGTCATGTGTATATATGTGTATGAAGCTGGTTTGGGGATGGTTTCTTTGCTATGAAATGACTGTAGGTGCCAAAGAGTGACCAGCTGTCATTACCAACTAACATATGGTGTAGACATGCCAAATTGTCACAAATCCCATCTTAAAACTGAGCTGTGCTTTCTGGCACAATGCCCCACTGTTCTAAATTACTTGCTCACCATTATGTATGTAACTGGGTTCCTTGGTATTTACTTGCCAGTATTGTCAACAAAAACAAGAGCTAAGGGGCAAGATTTTCATGTTGTAAGGACTGAAGGAGTATGTTGTGAAAGTTTCACAATAGCTATGTTGTGTATGTTCACATTTAGAAAACTTGTCTCTGCAGAAAGTCTCCAAACTGGGATAAAATGTTGATCACACAGGACAAAAAGCCACACATCTATCGGCAATAACTACATGTTTATCACCTATTACAATTTGTGTTAAGATTTACTGTTTTGTACATTGTATACTCACTGGTATCATATACATACCCGTATGTATAATTCTGGTTTTCAGGAAAGATCTAATATTTCAAAGCATACGCATTCACCCTGAACACTCTTTGTCAGCAATAGTTCAAAATTTGACCAGCCTTTGTGAAGTTCATTTTGCACTGGACTAGACAGAATAAGTCTTGAGCAAAAACTTTTTTACTTCCCCATGGTCAGTCTAAAACTTCAGTGTGAACTCCTCATTGAGGTATCATTTACAGAGCCAACTCATCATGGAACAGCAACTACTTGATGCAGAGATAAAAATGGGACCTGATGAACATTCAGGGTCATCGCCAAGGACTCATTGGAATAGTAGTAATATTTAACAAAATGTACATTGTTTGCTTGACAATAGAGGGTAAGGTAGACACTCATGTAGGGTCTGTGCTGAAACATTACATTTTATAAATAATGTACCTGTTATTATGTATGCACACTAATGGGTGAAGGTAATAGAAGTGTGTTTATTGTAGCCATTGATACATAAAGTTTTTTTTTTATTTCACTAACACAGCATCTCATAAAGGGCACAGTTTCAATGCTAGATTCTTGCATTAGATTAGTGTCATCATCAGTGGATTTCATCATGATCAAGATCATTTTTTCGTTTGCCAACTTTTCATAGCTAGATTTTTTCACTCCTCAATTTCACTCCTAATTCGAACTGGGCTTACCCAATACTTCTTGTCATGAGCTGTCTGTCTGCTGTACACAGGCTAAAACATAGACAACGCATGTTTTCACCTACATGTACTTTGTTTTCATGAATCAAATGTACATTGTAGATAAAGTTTCATAAGACTCTAGACATTAACTTGAAAGATTTTGTTGAATTTCACAACATTTATGATAAAATACCATTCATATCACAAGATACTGTCAGAACAGCATTTTGATTATAACAGCTGTGTGTAGTGAAATGCATGTCGGTGTACTTTATATATCTTCTGATGACATTACAATCATACTAAAAGTTATTAGTACTAGTAGCTCTGCATATATTCAAAATCAAAGCCATGTCAATAAAAATTGCCCGGTAGTGTTAATGCATTTGAATTTGATGAATAGCGTATTCATCTGACAGAGTATAAACTTCTCTTCAAATTCATGATAATTGGAGCCTCAATATGTTTACATCATTTCTTTCTGCCTGCTCAAGCTCCTCCTAATGCCAGGTTTTATACAGCTGGGTAATTGGGGCTTTTGTGTTGTTTTAATTTATGTACATTATGTTATCTAATCAGAAATTCCAAATGAGAGCACTGCTAGCAATGATTGATATATATATTTCAACAAAGGGACAGAAATTACTGATTGAATTTATAAAAGATGTCAAAAAGAAGAAATTGCCAGACTTGAGACTTCCAATTTACACAAATTTAATATTGATGACAACCTTACCGATACCTTCTTTTTTCACCTCAAGTTGATCAACAGGAATATTTGATCTATGAATTTGTAATGCCAAAGTCCTTGGTTATGTCACGTTTCTTTTCAGACATTATATAAAAACAATTTTCAAGGATGTCTGTTAACTAAAATGTTATATATATATATATATATTTCGACCTATTGATATTTATAGACATAACCATTGCATTCAGAAGAAAATATAAGCTGTTTGACATTTACATGTATGCAAGTTGCTATTTTCCTCTGTGAGTGTGAACCACAAGGGGACATCAATGTTTTATAGAGAGATGAATTTGATCCCTTGAGATTAGGCTCGAAAAGCAACACATTTTAAAAATAGTATCTGGAAAGTGGGCACTGCTGCTTATGTGTATCTTGTCATTATAAAAGTATAAATTTACGTATCATTTTATTTCGCCGTAATGATACAAGTGGCTTAAAATGGTAATAACTTTAGCATAAGTTAGAACTGATTTCGTAAGAACTTAGAAGTGACTTTTAGGGCTTCCCTTGTTATTAGTGTCGTGACAGAGGAGCTGCTTCAGATTACCCACTAAACCTAGCTGTGTCCCAGTTCAAAGTGGCTCCATGTTCTCCCCATAAATTAATGATTGAAATATTCCTCTAAAATTAATACCTTTAGATAAGTGTCAGAATTTTACATGTGTTTCATTGTGTTAAATTCATGTGTTGTGACTAGTGTAAAACCAGATCAGTGGAAAGGTCAGAAAATAGTAAGAATGACGATATCAATATCTTATTCACAAAGACCTGGTTGTACAGACTAACAATGAAATATGTGTTGTTTTGATATTCACTACATGTAGTTACAGTTCAGTCTCTTATATTTTTCTCTTTCACTCGAAGTCTTATGCAATGGTAATGACTGTAATTGTTAATAGATTGCTGTATTTCATAGAAGTGGTGAAAAATTGAAACCCTTTGCAACAGTGTATTGAACCGAACTTCTCTTGGTTATAATTTTGTGCTGTGCTGATATTGTGGCTATAAATGGACAATAAATGGTTGTTAGTGCAACCTTGAGACAGACACTAAAATTCACTGTCCAGACTAAACAACATGTCTGTGAAATGTACATGTTAAAACTACAATACAGTTTCAACAGATAGACTGTTTAAAGAGACACCTAATAGTATACAAGAACAAGGAATGTAAACTCTATCAAAAATGCTAAAATATGATGCCATAGCCACAAAGACAGTCTATAAATATAAACCCTTGAGTCTATCTGAATCCATAGTGTATCTAAAATGTCTGGAAATAGCAAGAACTGTGCATAGAGAGTGACAGATAGATGATGCATTTTGAAATGTGATCCTCATGAGGTTGTCGTTTGGGTCATGTACATCATGAGGTTGAGTAGTTCATGTATTTATGGTACTATAAATAGACCAGTACTGTAAGAAAATATTTGTTATCCTGTGTGTGATTTCCTAATCAGAAGCTAGGTTGTCTGCTCTTTTATTGTCTGTTATGTTATGAGAGTAATTTTAAATGCTATCAAATTAGCAGTTATCATAACATATTCTAAGGACTTTGTGTGTCCATCATAGGAATAGTCTAAGTATTTGATCATAGACCACTCAAAGTATATGATTTGACACAGAGTTTACAAAATCAGTAGACTTATTCACTGTTGGCAACATGTTTATGTTTTCAAAGTAACAAATTGACAGCTCATTTCCTCCAGTACTTTTAAATCAATTTTTCCTTCACTGAAAAACGGCAAAAATTGTCATTGTATTTACTATGAAGTAAATTTATTAATTTTTCACTCAACATGTGATATAATATTAATACTTATATACTACAGTTTAATATCTTCATTTCCCACAGTACATCAAATTAACTCTTCTTTCACAGTAATAAGTGTTGGTTGTCAATTTCCTTCCAATATTTCCAACTTTATATCCTACTCAGCAGTAGGTATTTATCAAATTTTGGGTTTGGTTTTGAATATTAACGTTTGGTGAATTGTGACAATTTGATATGAAAACTCCATGAAACCTGTGAAGGCCCTGGTAGAGAGATGGATGTAATTGATAGGCAGGTAATCCATCAACCTAGTGTTCTACTAGTACTGAAGTGTAGATAAACTTCATGCATGACCTGTACTTGTGTGTGTGTCTTTACCATGTTACTATTTATATCTCCTGGATACCCTGGGATTGATAATTAGTTGGTATGCATGTTACATTAAAGGTCAACTTTCCATTTTAGATTTAAAACAAATATAGGATGATCACTTGTATAAAATTTATTTAAGGTTTTTGTATTTTTTTTTGTCATCTGTTGTATTTTTTCAGTTTATGATAAATTTGACGTTTCTTTCTCCCTTTTTACTATACATGCGTACTCTAGTATTTACATGTAGTATTGTGAAATTTGTTGGCAAGAAACCAACTGAATGCTTAATTGTAAATTCTTCATAGAGAGTGGTCTTGAGATATTAAAGAAGTATCCATAACATGCCTGTCTTTAAACATGTATGCTTTTGTGTAATATTAGCTCTTTGGCATAGCTCCTACAGACTGTACCACCATATGATTGAAAGCGTAGCTGTACAGAATATTTACACAATGTGCAGAGTCAGACATCTTGGTTTTACAATGTAAAGATAAAACAAAGACCTGTGTTACACAAGCTGTTAACCAAAACAGGTCCAATGTTAGTCAAATTTGCCAGTAATAACCATGTATTGTCTATTTTCATCAGAGTTACATAAGATAGCCTTTTTTGTTATATCTGACCTCAACGTACATGTAGTACTAGTAGTATTACTGATACACTGTGCTACATTTGTATACATGACCATGTAGCTGGTTTAGTAATTCATGTACCTTAAAATCAAAAATACCTTGAGAAAATATATAGTCAGTTTCTATTTCATTGACTCAACATAGTGATATTTCCAGTCGCCAACTCATTATTACATGTAATGGGTCAGTGGCCTATTGAGCACAAAATAGAGCAATCTCATAAAAGCTAATTTTACAGTGTGGTCAGTGTTAGTAGGGAAGATCAGAATTACTAGATACATCCACAGCCGTACAGTCTATTTCAAATTTGAGTTTCAGTTCTCTGAGCCTTCAATGTATGGCTGTGATTATCTGTTGATATCATGGGTGTAGTAAAGAGGATAATGACATTTTTTACCTCAATTCTCCCTCTCAAATATGGCAGTTCTAAAACCTTACCAAAATAGAGAAATAAATAAACTGAGAAAAAAAAAGGATAAAGAAAAAAATAATGAAAGTTAAACAAATGTTTTGAAAATACATTATCAACAATTATTTAAAGAAAGTAATAATTATTTGTCAGTACCAATACCTGAAAACAGAATATATACATAAATTATATCAGGAGAAGCAGAAAAAACTGCACAAAATGTCATAACCTCCACGTATTATATGACTAATGTGTAATTTCTATTTTTGTAAATGATGTCAGCATACTGTCTGTCTACAGGTACATGGTACAATAGCATATAATAGAGTTCCAGTATATAATGTCTCCCTTCAGATTCTAACACCATGATATAAATAGTATATGATTCAGTGTATTACCAGGTAGTGCAAGGATTCAGGTTCATATTTTAGGATATGTTTCAGCGTACAAATGTAGCTTTGCTGTACATGTACATATAATTCTCAGTACCTGTAATAGCATTTGACCTCATACTAGAGGGTGAATATAGAGCAAGAAGGTTGACTTTTTCTCACACACACACACACCTATAGTAAGTAATGCATGTGTAGGACTTGGAGCGGAAGACATGGTGTCAACCAAGAAATTGAATAATTCTTATTTCTTTGATATGTCTACATTATAAAATTCTATTTCAGGTACAGTGAATTTTCTCTGGATTTTTTCATTCCCTAAACTGTTTCCTATCAGACTTTCTCATGATTGTACATACTTTATCATGTGCTTACACAATAATTTTAGATCAAATGTTTATAATTTATATTTTCTAGATTTGTGAAAGTATACATTTTATAGTACAAAAAATGTAGGTCAAGTGGTTTAATGGACAAAGAGCAGTGTGTTGCCATGCCAACTATTCCTTTCAAAGTTAGCAGATAGGTCATATACAAATTAAGTTCAGTTGACGGCCAGAAGGCAATGTATAATTGGCTTGTCCAGAAAGATTGTTTGGTCAGAGTCTATTAGTAAGTAAACATGGGAATGGTGTCAATTTTATACTGCATTAACCTATATGAACTTGTCGTGATAGTTAAGGAATAGTATAACTGAGAGGAGTCTTTTAGTCACATTAGTAATGTTATATATTGGATAGACTTATATCAGGGCCAGAAGGGTTGTATGAGTGATTGAAACAGTTAGAGTGAATAATATGATACATTGTTTGCAGATACAAATAACAAAAGGTATCCTGAAAGCTGTTCATGTTTGAGATAGTAATAATTAATTTATGTAGGCATGATATTCTACAATTTAATACATTGTATTAAAGTTTGGCGGAAGACGTAAAGCATTTCACAGTTGTCTACCTTTCAGATTTGTCCTGAGAACAGGATAAACTGAATATTAATACACCTCATGTATATGTTCTGAATTCCAAAGACTGATTTGTGTTATAGGATTGAAATGGATAAGGAAAGGTGTCATCATGCTTCCTAATATATAACAACCAAATTACCAGTATTCATGTTGTATTAACTTAATCAGTGTAATTATAAGCATCTAATTTGTTTTTGGTGTTAAAGAACAATGAGAAGATATTATTTTTAACAGATTTTATTGATACTAGAAATCTTGTCACTTAACAAATTTGTACTCATTTGTTTAATTTCATCGCATTCTGTGCACATTTGTATACATCACATGTGTGTTTGGATAGTTTTCAATAAAGAAAAACTACATTTTTGTGGCATGATAGTATCCACCCTTGGAGGCCACCTATTTTCAATATTGTAACAAATAAATAATTCCATATTGGACATATTGTTTAACTTTATCACATTCCAGTCATGATCCAATATTTTTGACTTTCACTCCCAAGTATAACACACAATCATCATATCTGTGAAAACATTTAACTGATATACTGTATGATTAACAGATAAAAGCAATTTTCTAAATATAATTTTATCTTCCCACTGGCACTGAAGAGTTTCTGCATATGAAATTAAGCCAACTCATCCCCCAAGCTGTACTGTATCAGTGTTACTAGATGAAACAAGAGACTGCATACAAATATTAATTTAGATGTGATAGTTTGCCATAATCCCAATCTTTATGTTAGGACAACCCCTATTCTGCCTCTGCCATGGAAGTACACAGTGTACACTCACTATTGAGCAATGAACCCTTAGTTGTGTCTTAAGGAATGATTAATTGTGTCTTAATGATTTGATTGTGTGGTTACCGTGATGTGTATATACATTGTTACTAGGAATGACTAATGAGCATTGGGAGAAAACAAAGGGAACCTACCAACATATACATGTAGTATGTACCTGTAATGTAGGTTATAGTGTGTAAATTAGATTTACATGCACAAACCAAATCTCAATTCACAATGTACATACATATTGAATGAAGACTTCATTATTGCCACTCAGTCTTTCTACCTGTATAGATTCTTTGCTTTGTATGCATCAGAAGCAATTCAAATTTAGGAGAACATGTTCATTTGTTAGAACAAAATACAATCATTAAATTCATGTATATTATAATGAAAGCTCACATCATTAAATTCATATATATTATAATGAAAACTCACATCATTAAATTCATATAGTATATTATAATGAAAACTCACATCCTGCAGAATATATAGTATTGATTAGTAAAAACCTCACATTTATACAGTTACAACAGTACAGAATTAAACATTGATTTTGTTTCCCCAGTCCATTATTACTAGTCAGTTCATAGTATTCAAAGGATGAAGCTTTTATTAGACACAGAATGGGAAACACCCTGATGAGAGTGTGCAGTATTTAGATGTAGCATGATTAGAAAACATGACCTTTTACATGTACATAGTCAAACTATCTGCTTTTTGGGTAATAACACAAACCAATATACACTAGTCAATAATAATCTACAGTCCAGTCTAAATAATGATGATATATTTCACTACAGTAATGAAATAGGAAACTTAAGTGTGTTATTTATTACATTCCAAGGTATAGCTGTATACTTTTATCCTACAAACATTCACACAACACTGAACATTCTCAATGATGACTAAAGGAATACTTTATCAGGTGAAATGAAATGACAAATGCATCCTTTTGTATTCATTGTAAATCTAGTCAGTGAATAGTCATAGTAAATAACATCTCATAGTAAAATCATGAATATTAAGTGTATGACATCATGTCTTTGTGGTATATGGTACATAGGTGACAAATATTGTCAGATAAATTCCCCAAACAGAACTCAATAATATGTGAGTGCTAGTGTTTACGTATTGTATTTAGGTATTGCATGACTGCTCATGGTGTTCTCTACTGTACGGCTGTATAACATATACTTGTAAAAGTACAGCAGAATACACCACAAGCATGAGTGCAAATACCTTGAGTACCTACACTGGCTCTTGTGCATCGTGGGGTTCTGTTTAATATTATGTTATCCAAATTAGCTCATTTTGGTTGAAAACTACAACTGTGAGTTCATGTGATTTTGTGTAGATGGAACAATGTTGCATTTACATTCATTTGCATACAGGTGTGCATTAATGTTTTTGGTATTGAAGTGCACTTTACTTGCACTGCATGCATGCATGCACCGATGCAAGTAAACACTAGTGCATTGTAATAATTAGTAGTCTGCATTTTGTAATAAACTGCATGGATCTTCAAAGTCAGTTTAGGTGAATTCTTAGTATTAAAATTTAAATCATGTGTTTTTTTTTCATATTGAATGCACCATAAAATGAAAATCGGCTTTGGTGCATCTTAGCCATCTTCATTTCCTTGCATATTTAAAATGCATGCAACATCGAGATGACAGTCAGCTTAGGTTTCACTTGAAAGACATTGTTAGTCTTGGCACGTAACAATTCAGTGAGAGGACATTATGAGAGCAAATTACATATAACATCACATCAGGAACCCTTTAGTGGGAAGTAGAATCATGAAATTAATATCTGTAGGTATACAAATGTCAGAGGCATGATTTCAGACATTAACTATTCCTGTAAATGTCACAAGTGATATTGCAGATCATAAATTTTTTCAATATTTCAAAAGGGCAATTTAGGTATGAGGATGACATAATTGTCACTTTTGTGCTGTAATATTAATGCATGTATATGTGCCTTGCATAATTTTTTCATTTTTTTTCCTGAAGTATATTATGTTGCCCACAATTATTTATTTCAAATTAAATGTGAATAACATATTATAGTCTACTTGGTGACTCCTTTCATTGCAGCTCTTCATTTAAAATATCCAACTCAGATTTGAACAATAGATGAAATTTAGCAGATTTCCCCAGCTATTGTACTAAGGTTCCCCATTAAATTATCGTACAAAAGTATGGAAATCAAAGCAAGTTGTTCCAAGACCTTAGCAAAAACACTGGTAGTTCTTGAAAGCAGTTGTTTTATTTCAATTAATACATGCATTGTACAATGAATCAAGTACTGTCAAGCGCCTTTGTGTTTAAGTAGAGAAAACATGAATTGCGGCAAGAGCTGAAAACATAGAAATATCAATAATTTATTTCACAGTTATGAGGTCATATTGTACATGTGTATGATTAATGTAAACACATGACTGTATACTGTATGAATACTGGATGTATTGTTATTGTGCACACTCCCATACTTGCTATAACTTTGTATAAGTGTGTTAGTAAGAGTGATGAACATAAGAGTGGGATACATATTTTAGAGTACTCACTTGTTGAGTGACAAACAGGATGACACAGCAACAAATATTTCTTTATGCTGTGTAATGTAGTATTGATGAGAAAAATATAAAGACAACAAGAAATGGCCATGGGAACCTTGTTATGAAGGTTAGTATGGCATATCAATATAAATTTCTACTGGCATTATCATAATAAAAGTCCACAGGGCATGATAAATGATAGAAACAGTCTAAATGTAATGTATTATTGATGAGATAATATAAAGACAACAAAAAATGGCAATGAGAACCTTGTTATGAAGGTTAGTATGGCATATCAATATATTTATCAGTTGTATATGCTTTCTACTGGCATCATAATAACAGAAGGCCACAAGGCATAATAAATGAAAGAAAACAGTCTATAACGTCAAAATGCAGAGTAGTACTTTAGTTGAAAACATTCTGTACAGGTAGCTCTCCTACTGAACAAGAATGTTTAGTGAAAACCCTGATACAAGATGTGGTTGGTGGTATAGAGGAAGTGAAATCATGTGAATATGATTGTACAAACTACTAATTTGATAGGATATATGGTACAGTCATTAACATGCAGGGTGTGTGCTTTCATTTCACAATTTTAGTCATTCGATAAGTTCTTTGGAATTAATATATCAATTAGAATGTTAGCATTATTGAAAACGTGATGGTGAATAAGTTTTTACAAATTTTAAGTTATTTCACAAAGAAACATCAGATCCAAAAAGAAAAAAAATTGAAAATCTGAAAAATAATTCCAGATATAAAATGGGAAAAATAATTGGAAACAGGAAAACCTAAACTCAAAGCCTCTCATCTCACAAAGTTTAAAATATGCAGTTATCATTCAGAACTGCTAGGCCTGTTATAAGAGATAAAAAAGAAATTCTAAAATCTGCAATGACAATGAAGATTTGCCAGGCCTGTTATGAAGAGATAAAAAAGAAATTTTAAAATGTGCAGTGACAATTCAGAATTGCCAGGCATGTCATAAAGAGATAAAAAGAAATGATAACTCGTCTATTGAAACTTTATATCTCACAGGCGTTTCTTATCAAACAAGACATCTTTAAACATAAAATAGGAGATTAAAACTGAAAGCCCCTTGAGTAAAAAGAAAAAGAAAAATGTTGTTGTGGTAATGGAACCTCAATGCTAAACTAATGTCATCCGTGTTGTTACCTATCCTTGCACAGGATAAGGTTACAATCTCCAATTCCTGCTTGTAGTGTTTTCAAATATATTAGATTGTAGTAATTATAGACAAGAATGTCTTTGTTAATCCCACAGTATTTCTTATATGTGTATATAAATCCTGAATCAGTGAATGATTATGATTTCATAACAAATCTTCTGCTGCCAGTCAGTCTGACTCTATACCTGGTAAGCAGGGGATTTTTCTATTCCCAAACTACTCATTCAAAGTGACATCAGCCATTTGCTTTTGAAGGAAGAATTTTTTTTGTCTTTCATAGATATGTAAATATGAATTCATGAAATATCAATTTGCATTGTGAGTTGCACCCTGCTATTTACATGTATGGAGTATAATGGTTCTACTTGTAATAATAGTAGAGATAAAAGAACCATTTTTAGCTTGAGAAGAAATCTCACAAAAACAACAAGAGAACAAACAGCCTCTACATGTGTATGAGTTAATCTGATTCATTATAAATGTTCCATTCTACTGAAATACAGCTGTTGAATTAAAGTCAATGAGTATAAGAAAAAACTTCACTAGCCTGAAGGTGTAATTATTGTTCAAGTTTGTTACAACCCAGCAATTGCCCTGTATTTGACCCGAATGTATTGCGGGCACAGCTAAAGGAGTCATGATACATGTGATAACATACTCATAAATATGCTAATTTGTTTAAATAGAGATTTGATATTCGTACACAATTACTGTATTTTTGTGAACTAATACCTCTTTAGACTGCGAGACTCAGTTTGTGCTCGAACATATACAAGGACAAATCTTTCAGCCTAACATCACTGGTATGCTAAATAATTGGTCATACATCTAGAAAGTTCCAGTTCAGAGCATTATCTAATGTGGTAGCATACCTCTTTTTTAATATCAAGAGTGATAAATATCCAGATTAAATAATGCAGATCATTTTGCATTACTGCCTTACACCATGGCAGCTGTTTGCTAAAGATTACATGGATCTAATTTAGAACAATAAGATTGAGTTCAGAGACATGACAAAATATACAGGTTGGTGTATTGCACAGGAAAATGAATCAATAGTGATCCAAGATAATTTATTGATGTGTCATGTGTGCCTTGCTGTGATAGTTACATCCCATCAATGGTGATTATACAGCAATGATGAATCATACCAACATTGGTTTGGAATCACCCTGGAAATAGAAAGAGGAAAGAGTTAGCGTGGGTATTGAGTAGGTGTATGATCATTATATTACTTTATTTAGTTGACTCATGATTAAAATTGTATTTTTAAAAAAGATTTCCTATTTGAGCATGTTTTAAAACATGATGACATAAAGTTTGAATATTAAAAAATAAACAATTTTATTTCATAATACTCGCCCTTCAAATATTTTTAGAACATTGGAAAATACAAAATTAAGTTATAAATGTGGATACACCAAAGAAATAGTTAAAAAAAAAAAATAAGATCCAATATTGCATTTGTATCCATTTTTTGTACACATATTTTGAGAAAATGTATACTCTGATCGATAACAACAAACTGTATTAATACTTGATTAGAAATATCTTTTATTTGTACCCATATCTGCATTTACCAGTGTTTCAGTAGGATATATGTTTAAATGAAGTCATGAGAACGACAGTTGAAGATACAAAATGTATATAATTTTGTCAAGATACCAGAAGTGATTAAACATTATACCCCTATACATGTGAATTGGAAACTAGGAATTATTGAGATGAATTATTCACATATCTGCATACATAATGTGTGCACACAGTGTCCTCAGTACAGCAAGAAATGTGAATCAGAATAGAAATGAGCCTAACAGGAAATTAAAGTTGTTAAATCATCACTTTCCATTCACCTTCTTGCATCAGAGATCCTGATTTAGTGTTGTTAAAAACTGTAATTCTAACCTCAAATTTTGTTCTACTAACAGCTGCCCACCAAGGACTTTCCTGCCAGCATTATGTAAGATATTTCTGGATGAGTGTGCTCCTGATAATGTATTAGAAGTTACTGCCCGTGCAATCACATACTACTTAGATGTATCAGCTGAATGTACAAGACGTGTTGTTGCTGTCGATGGTGCTGTTAAGGCAATCTGTAACAGACTGGTGGTTGCTGAGTTGTCATCACGCACCAGCAAAGATCTGGCTGAACAATGCATCAAGGTAAGTACATATCATGTTGTGTGGTGTGCAGTGCTGTGTAACTTTCATTGGGCATTGAGCATGTAGTGACAAGGGGTATGTGCTGTGTCAGGGCCCAAAAATTAATAATTTTCTTTGGTAGTCCCAGTAGGCTACCGATTTCAGAAAGTGGTAGCCCGAGGATGGTGACCAGTAGTCCTATATTCCTGAATTGAACAGAGTTCTTCTAATGGAATTATGTGTGTTTTAAAAATACTTTCATGTCAGATTGTAAATCCTCTATCCTTGAATCCATTGCATAATCAGTGCATGTATATATAGAGTAGCCTAAGTGCAGCTGGTAGCCCAAATTATGGTAGCCCCATGACAAGAATTTGTAGTCTGTAGACTCAGGACTAGTGTTAATTTTGAACCCTGCAGTGTATATAGGTGGAGATGATGATAAGTTTGCACCTATTTAAAAAGGAAAACAAATTTGTAGATAAAGCATAAAAACAATGTAAGATGTCTGATTGATGACCATTTTCAAAATAATCTGTTTTTGAGAAAAATTGGAAGTTTCCTCTATCCCATACTGGATTGGTATTGTTCTATTTAATTCAAAATTTACCAAATAACTCATTCATGGTGCTATTAGATTGAGACTTCAGAACTTCCAAAATTATTTGATTTCTATTAATTTAGACGTGAGGGGTGTGTTATTTAGGATATTAAATCTTAGCACTAGGATTTATCCTGTAGATACAATGTAGAAGGTAATTCATTGCCAGGGGACATGTACCCGCAGATTCACTTACGTTAAGTTCAGCTTCTATAATCCTAGGTATAGTTATAACCATTTGTACATATATACTCATCCTAATAAATTGGTAACTTTGATTACAGGTACTGGAATTGATGTGTACCAGGGAGTCTGGTGCTGTATTTGAAGCTGGTGGACTCAACTGTGTACTGATGTTTATCAGAGACAATGGCAATCTTATACACAAAGATACACTCCATTCTGCCATGTCAGTGGTATCTCGACTATGTGGCAAGATGGAACCCAGTGATACATCCCTAGAAACCTGTGTTGAATCTCTATCTCAGCTACTCCGCCATGAAGATCAACATGTGAGTACTCTAAAATGTGTATCCCAGTTTTCTCATTGTTCCCGATATGTAAAGTGAGTGTCTGTCAAGTTAACATTAGTCTGGAATCACATGCAAATGAGGATATTGAATTCATTATTTCTCCATCAAAATACAAAATCCCCAATGGCCTGGCTTCTTGGCTGAGCTAACATGCATGTTCTCGTTGTTTTCAGATGGTAATAGATAATTTTACAATATATAAATTGATATTTTAATTTTCATCATTCATGACATGTTATGACTGTTGACTACCTCATTATGTACATGTATAATCCAGAGTGCACTATCCCATAATACTTTATAGTGTCAAAGGTCATGGTATTTATTACTTGAATTTAAAATAGTTCCATGGTTTTAGTCTGAAAGCAATAATATTAGTGAAAAATAATTTGTTAAAAATATATATGACAAACGTAATAATTTACAATATTGTAAACTACAGATGTGATGTTGTGTAAACCTTCAGCTGTTATGTCAAATACTAGAGATGTGGCCATGATTGAAAATTATACCTCACTGTGTTAGATATTTCACCTCCAAATTTGTTTAGCTTATAAGCTTATATCAATATGTAGAAAATGGAACTTTTCTTGCATATATACATCAGATTTTAAACCAATCAAAAATATGGAAATATCAGGATTGTAAATAATTGATGTAACAAAGCTGTTATATTGAGCACAATGTGTGCGACCTTGGTAGATATACCTCCCAAAGAGTTCATAATCAGATTAAATCCATTCAGATTTCTTGAAAAAGTCTACTTGGGTGCAAAACTAGTTGAATATTACAGCTATTTTGTACTTATTTACAACTGAATTATGAGATTACTAACAGCAATGAATAAGACTGCAATTGTTTTGACTAGTAGACAAAATATGGAGTATGATGATACCTATTGTTACAAATTTTATTTCAGGGATTTCTGTTATATTCTAAATTCAAAGAGGTTGAGATGTACAGAAATATTTGATTTAAAAAAAAAAAATAGTGAGGGACCTTAAATCAGGGGTTATAATTATCGGAGTATCTTTGTTGTCCAGCAAAATGAAATTTGATGTACTTATAAGGGTCTAATATTGAACGGGAGGTACAACTGGGAAAATATGGAAAATAAAATGCAAGGAAAAGTATGTATGTCATCATGGTATATATTACAAAGGCACAATGTTGACCTTTTAAATTTCTAATGCAGTAAGAATCTGTATCTCTGAAATTATGCATTAAGTAGTTTTAATGCAGACATCTGTAAACCTAGACTGTGGATACAGGATTTGAAGTGGATGTTTGAGATTGTGTGTAAGCTTAGCCTTTTCACTCCGCAATCCCCAATGGATTAATGATTCAGCTTTACCTAATGTAACTTTTGAATGATTGTAGAAGAAGTAGAAAGCCTGTAAATCATACTGTTTAAGTATACTGTGATTACTTAATGCTGTTCTGTCACTTTCAATTTACAAACTCACTATGGGAGAAATTTTCAATTCCAGTTTGTAGGTGTGTGTGTTTGTATTGTGGTGATGCCATTCAGTTATTTTAGTTTATTATGTTACAAGAAGTGTGGTTTCATTGAAGAGGGTGGAATCTTGGCAAATGTTGATAAGATGCTATCCTTGATTACCTAATGGAATGGCAAATTCTATTAGTGTATTTGGGAAAACCTTTCATGTTGATATGATTGTATCTTGGCCTTCCCCAGGATTCATACTATTCAAAATCTTGTGTATTTTGTGCAAGTATTCAGTTACAGTACATTCTTTAAATATTTATTGATGTAACTGTTTCTCTTTTAAAGATCTGTTTGTTTTCTTTTGTTGTTCCTCAGGTTGCTGATGGTGCATTGAGATGTTTTGCATCACTAGCTGATCGTTTTACCCGTAGAGGTGTGGATCCAGCCCCTCTGGCCAAACATGGTCTTATGAATGAATTGCTGTCTCGTCTCTCTAGTTGTGCAGTTCCTCTTGGTGCTTCTGCAAAGACAGGTACACCAGGAGTTGCTGCTGGTGCCACTCCAGAAGCTAAAAGCAACCCTAATGTATCAACTATCATCAGCTTGTTGTCTACTATGTGTAGGGGCTCCCCAGGAGTGACCCATGTAAGTGAAAGCAATATCATTTTACCATCATACTAGATCTTGGGGGTGGGGTGAGAGGGCCGGGAACAGACAATTAGCTGTTTGGTGGTCCTTCCCTTCCTTTGAGAATGTATCTTTAGTTCAAAGATGAAATACTACTCTTGGTAAATGTAGAGTTCTGTTTCTAATGACTTTTAAAGTTAAAGTGTCGTTTGACAAAGGTTACCCATTTGTCGTTCAACAAAGGTTACCCCTTTAGAGTCGGGGAAATAAAATATGATGACCCACAATGAAGCCATAGAAATGAAAATGTAGAATTTTAAATGCCTACAATGAAATCTTGAAAATAAAATACAAGTACGTGCCTGCAATGAAACCATGGAAATAACATACAAGTACTCACAATAAAATCTTTTAAATAACACCGCGGCATTATCGAGTGCAATCCTAATAAGTTTAGATGAATACATTTCCTGCAGTCTTCCTTTCTCCCCTTTAACATCACAGTGTTCAGATATTTCAACTCGTACCTTGTCTTTGTATTAATACAGAATCACATCAATCATGATAAAATCAAAATATTAAATTACTCCTATGATTTATATTATAGATGCATTATTCTCTCAAAATTAATTTAAATATCACAGAATTGAATCGCAAGATGAAGTGATATCCTACACTTGTTTTTATAAATTTTGTTTACTTTCCGTTTTGTTGCAGGATTTACTTAGGTCAGAATTACCAGAAGCAATAGAAAAAGCTTTACAAGGAGATGAAAGGTATGTAAATTTATGTATTTAGCCATTAAAGTGCTAGAGGTGTATAGAACTGAAGGAACAGAATACTTGATAAAAGTTACATGACTCATCCAATTCAATTTATCATTTGGTAGGCGATCTTAATAATAACAATTATGCTAATAGGATTGATTTTAAAGTTTTACTTATGTGGCTAGTGCCAATATTGAAATATTGTACATTCAAAAATACAATTTTCTTAACGTATGTGTGAATATGTTAATTAAGTTGCATTGATAACTCTACCATCACATTTTACTTGTCAAGCTTTTGTATTTTGCAGTCTTGATGTATTTATATTTTGTGCTGGTGTTAAGAAACAAAGAAAAAACATCCATATGGTTCTCTTGTGAGAATGAAACAAATACAACTGTCCACGTTGACACCAGAGTTCAGACATCGATCATTGCTAGTATTAAAATATTAATATGAGTTCTCCATGTCCTTGTGATATACTTAATTTTAAATGATGTTGACATTTTCTTCAGGATAGATATTTTGATATATGTGTGTTCTTTTTTATTTAGTAATTCTGATTCTGTATTCTTATTTACATTGATTGACAGATGTGTGCTTGATACAATGCGTCTTGTTGATCTCCTATTGGTGCTGTTATTTGAGGGTCGTAAGGCCCTGCCTAAATCCAATGTAGGGTCTGGTTCACGTAGTATACCAGGTTTACGTCGTCTTGACAGCTCAGGAGAACGGTCTCATCGACAGTTGATAGATTGTATCCGTAGTAAAGATACAGATGCACTTATTGATGCTGTTGATACAGGAAGTAAGTCAATTCAAATGGGTAGGCAGAAATATCTATCAATATTTTGCTAGGTGTTAATTTTTTGGGGCAAAGTTTGAATTTTATCACAATGTCATTGAAAAGATTATGGGAATGTTGTGTCTGGGTTAAGATTAAAAAGGATAAATGTGTATGCTGACTTAACTGTATGATATCTTGTACAAGCAAAATAACAGATATGTCAAGAACATATTGCCTAGTTCACAGCATTCCCACAGAAAGACTTGCATACAAATCATGGCAGAGAGGGACTTGTAGAAATAAAGAGACTAACACCAGGCAATGATTTGCAGCCAATGTCATAGAGGCGTATTGTTCTGGTTCTTCTAATTTCTTTACAGCATCCCTACAAAAATGTAATCACAATAAAGACCTCTCTTAATAGAAATTTTGTACTGAAACTCTGCTACCTTTGAATCAAACTTATTTTACCATAGTCTTAATAATTCAAATTATAATAATAATGATAGTAATTTTGTAATATAATTTTATTCAAATACAATAGTACCATAATATATTAAATTACTGTAAAAATTTATTCAGAGGGACAAAATATGCACTAAAAATAATTGTACAAGGACATACTATCAGAAAAAATGATAAGTGAGTTTACAAATCAGTCCTCTCTTTAGCTTCAGATTGCATTGTCATGGTTCAGAAAATGTAAGTTTGGAAAAGTTCTGATAATTATGATAATTTACATCTCAGAATACTCTACTTTTATTTATATGTTCAGTAATTAATTAATTATTCATTCATTGTATATTGGTATGTTCTTTCACTTAGCTTTTGAAGTTAATTACATGGATGATGTAGGACAAACACTTCTTAACTGGGCTTCAGCATTTGGAACTCAGGAAATGGTATGTATCACCTTGACCTTAGGATTTATCTAGTTACCATGTATTTGGTTATTTTCATTTGATCTGATTAATATCAATGGCTGTGTTATTCATCTCGTGACAAATCACCTAAAGTACAAGGTCAAGTTCTTGGTAATACAAAGGTTTTAGATGCCCTACATTGTGGTAGGAAGGAACTCAGATGAATCACTGTGTGGGAGATTTTCTTACCAGGGTCTTCACATATCTGATTAATAAATATTCTATTGTAAAATCTCTTGATAAAACACTCAAAGTGCTTGGTCAAATTCTAGGTAATACAGGGATTTTTTTAGATATCCTACATTGAGGTAGACAGGAACTCAAGATGTGAGGGAGATTTTCTTACCAGTGTTTACTGTCCATGGATATTCTATTGTAAAAATGTCCAATCAAGTCTTTCAAATAAATTTGATTTCATGTACATTAATCCCATAGTACTGTTTCAGTCAGTGGAAATAGACAAGTTTAATTCAATGGTCACCATTGTCGTCGAATTGTTCACAGTTAGAATGTTATCTCTCTAAAGTCGAGGTCAGCTTATCAAGTTACTTGAAGTGAATATCATTGCATATACCTACCTATATATAGTTTTCTCACAGATAACGTCAATCTGTTCAGCCTCAGGTTCTTTTTTTTTATCTAAAATGATAGTCATCATGCTGTAGTACAGTTTATCATTATATTGTCTGTAACAAAGAGTGGGAAAAAAAAAGGGAAGATGAGTCAATCATTCCCCAGGCTTTTATTGAGTAATTGGTGATTTCTTAAAACTCAACATAATATATTCTTTTGTTAATATTCGGATTTCCCAAAATATGTCCAATTTTCTAGGGAGAGTACAGAATTTAGAAAATATGTCAGTATTTTCTTATAAAGTTACATTGTTTTGCCTTCTCAGTAAGAGTTGTAGAGTTTAATATTAAGTTGTCCCCATTTTACAAACATGAAGGAATGTAGAAAATCTCCTTAAAAGTACAAAATATGAAGAGCCTTGTATTGTATTGTAAGACATTCCTGTATAAACAGGAATATCCAGTTCTATTGACCTTTATGAAATTCCAGTGTTCATTCATTTTCCCATTCATAGATGTTTGCATGACCTACCTGTATTGATTATTGTATTGCAAGGCAGTAATACCTGTACCATATAAACATTCACTCACCTTGTAGTAAACAAATCCCCAATGTGTCTCCCTCATTATGTATGTGTAATGTGTAGATAACCTTCAGATATTGTTTCAGTGTTAGTTTTATGTAATGTTTGAGGAAGGCCATTGTTTGGAATAAAAACAGATACAACAATGATGTTATCATCATATCCTATCTCTCCTCAAGGTTGAATTTCTTTGTGAGAGAGGTGCTGATGTCAACAGAGGTCAAAGGTCATCTTCATTACACTATGCAGCCTGCTTTGGTAGGCCACAAGTTGCCAAGGTAAGGTGATAGTTGTGGAATGGTTTTTCCCCAAACAATCAGTTAACTTGTTATTTGAATAAAAATGAAATCAGCAATGAACTGATAAGCATTTTCTGTGTTTTTAGTATCATATTATCAGACTTTCAATAAAATATTTTACCCTAAAGTAAAACCTCACCTAGGTTCTGTAAATCATTAAAACATAGTTTCCAGAGTAGAGTTTTTAAATGTTGTAATTAACTGAACAGTGAGACCTGGTGACTGGTTATTAGTGAATAATGAAGCTGAATTTCCATGCATGATGTTTTGATTATTATGATTTATTTGCATAATCTGTCAGACCTTACTAAGACATGGTGCTAATCCTGATCTTCGAGATGAAGATGGCAAAACACCACTGGAGAAAGCCCGAGAAAGAAGTGATGAAGGTCACAGGGAGGTCGTTCAGATTCTCCAATCACCAGGTCAGTGAGGGCAGTATATATTTATGGTGGCCTCTTATCATACCATAGATTTTAACACTGACTGCCAATTTTTCAAAAGATTTACTAATAATGGTAAAATATTATGAAGATGTCAAGTATAGATTTCTATCTTTTCTTTGTTGTTACTATTCTTTGATCTTGGCTCAGTGACATTACATTTGAATACAGGAAAGTAGGTGTCTTGACTTGCTATATTTAATATTTCATGCTCCAGAAATTGGTGAGATGTTTTGATCTGATCATGTTGCACCTCAGATTAGTGATTCATAATTGTGATGAGGTTTACTTACAGTGGAATTTCAGAAATTATGATATTGGATGGCCTGGCCTCATCAATTTCTAGCAACTGTCATTATTCACAGCAATGATAACTTGATCAACTTTAGTTCTGACTGAGAAACTGTTGTGTGCATCCTATAATATGTTAGGCACACCCTGTAAAGCCCTTCACTTACACTTTCATGTATACAGTTGAAGATTTATAGCAGACAGGCAAAGTTACGTTGTTGACTACCTAGATAAACGCTATCTCATGTGATTCCAATGTAACTACAGAAAGGTAGAATCTCAGTATAGTGTAAATCACACTTTGACTTTCTTTCATCAGGTGAATGGATGGTACCAGTATCAGCTACAACTGATAGAACTTCCACTACAGAGGAGAGTACAAAGAAACCTGAGACAGAACCAGAAGATGATGAACCAAAGGGAGATCCAGAGATGGCACCTATCTACCTGAGAAAACTACTGCCTATCTTTGCTCAGGTTTACCAGAACACCATGTTGCCTTCTGTTAGGTATGTGTTACATACTATCAATGAGTTGTTGAGAATGTCAAAAATGTAATGAGACTGTTTTAGTGTTACAAACTATTCCAGTACATTTCCAGGATGCATTGTGTAGAATACCTACAAGTGAACAACTTTTCTAAACTAGCAATTAGGGATTTTATGTCTCGTTGCAGATATTGCGAATATGCAAATATGCCTAGCAACAACGGTTGTCAAACATGATCGCGGTCAAGCTTTACACTGTGGCCATGTGCGATGACATTGAGAACAATAGTGTTGCTAAGTGTTTGACACTATCAGCTTGACCACCCTCACCTGGCTGCTAAGGATGAAATGTCTCGCACGGGATCTTGTGAGATCTGCAGTGAGACAAAAAATGGCTTATTACGTTATTGATACACAATTGTTTTGTAGATGTGCTTACTGATAGGGAGGGGTTTGAGGCAGGTTCAGAACATGCTCACATCAACATGGATATAAAATTGTACTTTTGTAAACATTGCTAACCCATGTATTCTTGTATGTTACAGGAAAGCTACCCTTGCTTTAATTCGTAAGATGGTCCACTACATCGCACCTCCCCTCCTAGTGGAAGTGTGTGAAGGGGAAGGAACTGGTTACAATTTTACCTCAGTCCTGGTTGAAGTTCTAGCTATTGTACTTGATCATGATGTAAGTAACATTCATCTCTATATTGTCTACAAATACTGAAGCTGGCAATTATACCCAGGGAAATTTTGGACATGTATTGATTGTATGTGTCCATTGTAAATTTTGATATACATCATGATTTGAACATGATCAAACGTGTAAAACTAAAACTATTTGTTGTTATAAAAGTCAGTTTATGATTCAATTGGTTTCATCAATGGCTTTCAACACCGACAATATTAGTGACTCACTGAAGAAGAGTCCTCTTGAAAAATATTTTGGTTCGAAATATATGGTTTTGTGGAAATTTTATAGACAGAATATCAAAGATAAGTTGACAGTCTAGATACCTAGAATAGAGTCACTGTTTGTTTGTATATTAAAATATTGAAATTATTACTAGTGATGCTCTTCATTTTATGAGCATATGCAGTTTTGACTTGCCTATGCATGTGTACTGTTTGAACACCACGATAGTAACATACCACAGTACATCCACTATAAAATAGAACAAATCATAAACTGGTAGGTTGTCATTTGTTGATTCTCTCTGACAAAGGAGTGATGTTCATCTGTTTTGAAATGAGTTTGTTGTTGTTTTCAGGATGATGATGATGGTCACTTGACAGCATTACAAATCATTGATGATTTAATGAAGAAGGGACATGATATATTTACAGTGCATTTTGCCAGATTAGGTGTTATTAGCAAAGTATTTAATTTGGCTGGACCACCTGAAGAACTTGAAGAAGGTGCCATAGCCAAAGAGGTAAGAGCCTTCAAACATTTTATGTTAGATATATGAGGTTTGTGTCAGATCTAGGAGGCAATCAAACAGCTGCTACAAGGGATTTTTTCATGCATTCCTCCTGTCTAACCAGATCTATGAAAATGGACATGCTTGCAAAGAAGTCTTCTGAAGATAATATACCTGTTAGGCTGTCATGTTTCATTATCACCGACACTAGTAAAGATCACTGTCAAGTAAAATCTGTTTTACCATAATCAAGTATAACAGTGTATAGCATACATTCAGGAGTGTAGCTAAAGTACAAAAGTAAAAAAAAAAGATTTAGAAATTATTAGTAATCTTCTGACCTAAATTAAGTGGAAATTCTGAGGTGCTTTTCATATTGTTATGCAAGTTTTATGTTAATTATTCCACAGGAAGAAGATGAGCCACAGCTAGAAGATTCTAAAGACATCCTACAAGGTAAACCATACCACTGGAGAGAATGGTGTCTAGCTAGAGGTAGAGACTGTTTGTATATATGGAGTGATGCCGCAGCTCTGGAATTATCTAACGGCAGCAATGGATGGTTCCGATTTATCCTGGATGGAAAGTTAGCTACCATGTACTCTAGTGGTAGTCCAGAAGGTGGATCAGATAGCTCAGGTAGGAAAATAGTCTAGAATGTCCACTTTTGTAGATTAATAAGGGTTGTTTACATGTCAGGTACTGTATTTTAAGGATGTGGAAGAAGATATATAGGAGATTCAAAGTAATAATATCGATTTGAATACTATTGTAGAAAACTGTGTGATCTTTAAACTTCATGGTATATTGGCCAATCAGCTGGTAAAATGGAATGTTGTGTGTCATGCTATTGAAGAAATCAATATAATGATGTACTATAGAAAGGAGTCAAGGTACATGAATAACTAGTGTATTGTTTATGTTACTATATTGTGTGACATTTGAATTTCATAACAATATTCACCAGATGAACAATGGCACATGATGTATACATTTGATAAAAAGTCTAAGATCCCTCAATCATTGCCCTTCTGGGATAGAGAGTTGAATGTTTCTAATTTAGTGTGCTACCATTAGCCTCACTTTGCTTAATTATGATTCAACCCTAGTTCATACTTTGATACGTTTTCTTACAGAAAGCAGAGGTGAATTTTTGGAAAAGCTTCAAAGAGCTAGAGGTCAGGTTAAACCTGGTACATCGAGTCAGCCAATATTGTCATCACCAGGGCCTGCTAAATTAATGGTTGGAAACTGGACACTAGCATGTCGTAAAGATGGTGAACTTACAATACATAACTCTGATGGCCAACAGGCAAGTATTTATGTAAAGAATTTCAGATATGATAAGGTGAACAATTTGATAATGCATTCATTGATTTTTTTAGTATGAATTTAATAACATGTGCGTCATGCTATGTGTTATCGCATTACTGTGTTTCCTGTGTTCTCAATATTTCACCAAAACATTAACTTCATTCTGTCTTTGTGTGTTCCTATAAAATAGGTTTTGAACTCAATTTTAAGAGAGGTGAATTAACTTTTTGAACTTCTTTCCATCCACAGCAAGCAACCATTCTTCGTGAAGAGCTACCAGGTTTTGTGTTTGAGTCTAACAGAGGAACTAAACACTCCTTCACTGCTGAAACCTCACTAGGACCTGAATTCTCTACAGGATGGAGTGGAAAGAGAGGTAAACGACTGAGATCCAAGATTGAAGCTGTCAAACAAAAGGTAAATTGTCAATAAATTATGTTGTTAGTATTTCTGTATGATATATACCACTGGCTGCCAGACATTTGAATTTGTAAATAAAGGGAAATTGAAATGTATGTGTCTGTATTGAATGAAGATGAAGATGACCCAGTGTGACAAGTACTTGTACAAGATAGTGATTGTTGAAATTTAATACATGTAGCATTTTGATTTTGAAATTCTAGGATATGTCATGTAGAGTATGTTATCAAGTATTGGTGTTAGTGATTTGTTCATTCTTTAAAACAAATGTGTGTAAAGGAGTATAATGGGTTCCAGGATTACATACTGTTTGTTCTTTTGTGTATGTTTTGTCAACATCAGTAGATGTTACCTTCTTGTCTGTTTTGTTTTGGACATTTGCAGTATACAGTCATGGTAATTTGATGTCTATCTAATGTAATCTGTTTTGTTCTTCTGAATCTAGGTGAAGCAATTAGGACAAGAATTATATGAGAAATATTTCCGAGCAGCTCAAGCCTCGCCACGTGATGTTGTATCTAAACTGAAATCCATAGTATGTCAGTTGGAAGCAGCTTGTGATTCACATAATAATCCATTGAAGGTAAGAATTGGGTTGTTTAAATGGAGATGGAAGATTGTTAGTTCCACATTTCTGTCAAATATCACAGAGACATTGTCATGAACTGGATATTTGGTAAAAAGCACAGAAGTATTTTTGACAAAAGTGAACCAACTGTTTGCAGAGAAATCAGGTTCTAGCTCATGAATGAGTTCAGTCCATGGAAAGTTCTTCAATTGTAAAGAAATAGAAACTTTATTGTTCAACAATATTTTTTTAGTCTAATATAGTGAGTGCAGGCAGACCAGACAAAGACCTTTATTTTGAAATGTGATGGTGCAACTCATACCCGTCCTATTACTTGTCAATATTTTATTTGATCACAATCTTCATTTGTCTACACAGGCTAGTGAAGGTGAATTGAGTTGGACAGACCAGATGAAGACAGCGTTAGAATCCTTGACGTTACTACTAAAGGATGAGAATACATTGTCAGCTTATGAATTACACAGTAGTGGATTGGTGCAGGCACTACTCAGATGTTTAAATAATGTAAGTTTATGTTTAGTTTATTATCAGCATTATACAGATTATACCATCAGAGAAATCATTTTTGAAAGAAAAAACATTGAACAACCTTTTCCACAGCATGTCAGGCAGGTGGAACAGACATAGTGTTTTGTCCAGATGGAAGGAAAGTTCTTATGAATTGCTTTACACAAACCTATGTGAACTTACAGTGAAAATTGTTCATCAATATGTATCCTATTATGAATTGATAAAATACAAAATTTGGAGTTTGAATATATGAATTGTATGCTTAAGGGATACTGAATGCAAACAGTTTGAATTGGTGTATTAGGTAAGGAAAATGTAACCATATTATATTTGCTAAGCAAAATAAAGGTTGCAGCCATGAATTTTTGCTGTGTTTTGTCTGAAGTCAGATGACTGCTAACACTTCACATCTTGTAATGATACAACTTTACATTGTTCCTTTCCAGACTTATGATGAAGCATGTTGTAACAACAGAATCATAGAAAGAATTGGTGTTTTCAAAGGAGCTTTCCGTGACAGTGATGAGGATGACAACACAACTCAACCTTCTGTCATGTTAGTTCGTAAACTAGTAGCAGCATTAGAATCCATAGAGAAGTTACCTTTGTTTCTTTATGATGCCCCAGGCTCTGGATATGGAATACAGGTGAGTGGAGTGTGATGATAATGATGGAATGAAATTGGTAATACACCCCATGTTGCTTATAGTCCTGTATAAAGATCAGACTTTGAGCTTATGAATGCTGACATTGTACTGTACTGTTACATTCATTATGACTATATCATGGGTCACACACATTTGAACAAAGGAAATTTAGGTTATTGCATAAAAAAATGGAAAGCTCTGATTGATGTTGAGTGTAAAATGAAGATGAAACCCTTATTGTGACATTGTACTAAATGCTGTTACACTCATTATGTATTAGAGATTTACACTTGTAGCTACTGTCTGGACAGTGACAGACTTCATATCAATGAAATCAGTTCTTGACAAAATAACATCTCTTCTATTTTGTAGCATATTGGTAAATACTTGTCAGAAAAGTAATGTTTATTATTACCACAGGTCAACTTTGTCAAAATCTTTCATCACTTTTTTATACAAGTGATGTACATTATCACTGTTAGGATTGAAATTAATCATGCCATGCTAAAATATTACATCTGTGTAACCATTGATTTTGTTTTGTCATTGTAAGGTATTAACGAGAAGACTCAGGTTTCGACTGGAGAGAGCATCAGGTGAAATGGCTCTGATAGAAAGGACGGGTAGAACTCTGAAGATGGAACCATTAACTACTGTAGGAACTTTGGAGAGATATCTATTGAAAATGGTAGGTATAAAACTATTGATAGTGTACCAATGCCTCAGATAATCTTGCTGATAAGTTCAAAATTTAATTTAAAAATTGTTTTCAATGTCTAAAAAATATTCAAAATAAAAATGAGTACATCGATATGTTTTGATCTGCATTGATTCACTTGTGTGTGATACTCCAGTTTCAACCAAGAAAGCTGGAGGAAAGATTGCTGTATGTATTTGATGTTTGGTTATGTCTTCACAGGTTGCAAAGCAGTGGTATGACTTTGATAGGACGTCATTTACTTTTGTGAAACGTGCCAAAGAAGGACCTGCCCTCATTTTCCGTCATCAACGAGACTTTGATGAGAATGGTATTATTTACTGGGTAGGAACAAATGCAAAGTAAGTCACAGATCTCTTATTTTCTTTTGTCATTACTTTGGGAATGTGGAGGGATGGGGGTACAAGAAGAGGATGATGTCTAATCTACTCTATCTGCCAAGTATCTCAAAGATAAATGATTGTTTTCTTTATCTACTGTGGGAGTTCCGTTGAAGGGTAAACTTTTGATTTGAAGTGATGGCAACTAATTTAGTATTGTAGTATGCATGTGATGTCTCATGTAATTCTTTCTACTTTGACAACATTTCTGGTTATAGAGACCATCTCATCCTGTGAAATGTTTATATCAATAGCAACCTGTACAGTGGTAGGTTTTCTTTGACCTTTGATATTGGATGATATTTTGTCAACTGATTTACACATTTGTAGATGAGGAACTTAGATTCCATCTTTGATTCTACAGGTCAGCATATGAGTGGGTGAATCCTGGACAGTATGGATTAGTAGCTATCAGTTCATCTGAAGGTAGAAATCTACCCTATGGAAGACTAGAAGATATGCTGAGTAGAGATGCATCAGCACTAAACTGCCATACAAATGATGACAAGTAAGTGACTCATACCTGTTTAATTATGTTCCAGACTCAGCCCTAGCCCTCCATTTGTGTAATAGGTGTATAGGCTTTCACCTCACTCTTAATCTGGGGTAAAATGCACATTGAATACTATTGCTTCATCTTTGAAGTGATTTCAAAGATGTGAACGAATAAAATCTTCTCTCTGGGCCTCTTGTGTCAGGAGTTAGGACAATTCTTCATCCTTGAAGCCTTGAATTTTATTAATGTAAGTACATGTATATGTAAATATATTGTTATGTTGTCTGACTAAAGTACATGCATTTCTGGTAGAATTTCACAAATGAATTTATTTATGATATTGGTTACTTTCTTCCAACAGGAATGCATGGTTTGCAGTAGATCTTGGTTTATGGGTTATTCCATCAGGGTACACTTTACGTCATGCACGTGGCTATGGTAGATCAGCATTGAGGAATTGGTTATTCCAAGTCTCCAAAGATGGTCATAACTGGACAACTCTTTATACCCATACTGATGACTGTTCACTCAATGAACCAGGGTAGGTATATGATAAAGCAACTGGGGCTGATATCATTTTGAACTCAATATATATATATCATTTATTTCTGTGTGGTCTTCTGAACTTGTTGTTGTGTGTAATTAATCCACACTTGGTCAAACTGTTGAGCAAGTGTAAAATATTTCTTGATGTATCTGTGTTAGAATCAGCTACACCGACATTGAAAATTTACTGCTTATAAGTTGTATATACATATTAGTTATATTTTGTATTTATCTATAATAATGACAATTGCTAAACATTCAGATGTTGACAAGCATTGTGCCCACTGCAATAACACAATAGCAAAGAAAAGTGGTGGGCCAAAAATAACGTTTCGAGGAAGTGAAAATTATTTGAACTCTATCATATAGATAATGTATTGAAAATGTGCAAATCCGAAAACAGCGATACAGAGAGATTAATTTGATGTGTTTTATGTAACAGGTCAACAGCCACATGGCCCATTGAGAATGTACAAGAAGAGAAGCAAGGATGGAGACACATACGATTACAACAAATGGGAAAGAATGCCAGTGGACAGACACACTACTTATCCCTCTCTGGATTTGAGATTTATGGTACTGTCACTGGAGCTTGTGAAGATCAGCTTGGTAAGCAGTGTTTATAGCAATGTGTTGTAGTGTGATTTATATCTAATCACTTATAGTTATTTCATGATATCTAGGAAAACAGATCAATTGAGATAATTAGATGTTTGGAAAATGAAACTATTGAAATATGGGTCATATATTATATATCAATAGTAAACTTCTTGATAATGCCTCCTGAGGTATGAAACTAGAAGAAAATTCAAGCTGTTTTGTTTTCATTTACTGTAGATAAATAAATAATAGATACACACATACACACACACACACACACACACACACACACACACACACTTACATCGTCTGTAATATCACATATATATATATAGTTATTTCAGTCACCCTGATCATCGGATGACAAAGCAAAAATCACTTCAAGCTATAAAATTGCTGTTATTTAAAGTGAAAAGTAAAAAAAAAGGAAACAGAAGTAAAATATATCACTGTCTTGTTATAGGCAAGGCTGCCAAAGAAGCAGAAGCCAACCTCAGAAGACAGAGGAGATTGGTGAGATCACAGGTGCTAAGACAGATGTCAGTTGGTGCCCGTGTTGTACGAGGGATGGACTGGAAGTGGAGGGATCAGGATGGAAGCCCACCACAAGAAGGTACTGTTACAGGAGAATTGCATAATGGTAAGCACTGGGGGGAAAATGTAGCAAGTCAGCTGGGTAAAATATTAACAGTAACGAAGGGCATTGGGTTAGCAGTTGGAGATTTATCAAGTGAGTTTAGTGAATGGTAATTACAGACAGACAGGCGGGCAATGAAAAGATGTTTAATATATTTGTAGGTTTTTTTGGTATAGAGTATATCATGATCATAGGGTGGGGGTCACCATTCATATGGTAAGTGATGGAAGGAATGTTATTGGTTGAGTTTGGAAGACTATGATGACATTGGCAGAATGGAGTTAAGTAAACTGAAAATATATTGGTAGGTTGTTTCTTGATAGATGACCACAATCAGGGAATGTACTAGGTTTTTTGGGTAGTGAACAATGTGAGAAATATTTTGTTAAAACTTGAATACCAAGGGAGCATGTGAAGTGTGGATCATGTTGAGATATATCGTATATCTGTAAAGTTGTAATTAGTTGTATAGTTGGTCGTCATACCTGTAGGTTGAGTCTTCAATTAGTGCTGTCAATGTCAGCTATCATACAATTTATAATGACACATACATATCAACTCATCCATCCACCTGCTGAGTTAAGAATGCTCTCATACATGACAAAATGTCTGCATCCTGTGAATCATGCTGTCTCTGTCAATTCCTAGCCCTGTGGTGTGACCGTGTCATATCTGATTCATTAGCTTTGCTGTTTGGCTGTATCTTTCCTTGCATGTCACCAATTTATTGTGTGCCCATGGTATTGTCAGACCATGGGAAGGTGTTACAACAATGCCATCTAGTCACTTCTCTCATAGCCCACTGTTTTGGTTAGATATAGCATTTCATTTATGTAAATACTCTATATTGAGTGATGTGCAACCATCTATTGAGTTTAAATAAAGTCTCATAATGATAATGAAAATGTATTGTTTAATGGAAAGATGCTAAAAGCTGTTTGACAATGATTATTTTCCCACATTTTTTGTCATCTTTCATGTGGTAGTGTTTACAACTCCTTCCCAAGGCTCTGTATGTCACTCTTAAAGATCGCCCTCTAGAGGGGGTTATGTCATGCAGATGTATCCCGCTCACATTGTGCACTATGCTGACATCGTGAAATGAATTTAAAGAAATCATTCCATGTTATGTGTCAGTGATACCCAGAAAATAATGAGGGAATGTTGGAAATTGACATAATAAAGCTTATTATGTTGTTTGGTTAATTGCCATTCATTGTTGTCCAAAACTCATAGGTTGGAACTCACCACTCTATAAAGACCTGGGGAGACACCTGTATATTTGCACAATCATTTAATCAATGTTATAATAGTGATTGTCATGACAATGTATCCTTGATACTATAGTAGCAAACACTAGGCCATATCTTAAGTCAATTGAAATTTTTATCTCTGTCCATTTCATAAGGGTGGGTTGACGTAACTTGGGATCATGGTGGTTCTAACTCGTATCGTATGGGTGCCGAGGGCAAGTACGACCTGCAGCTGGCTCCATCTCATGTTCCAATCAGTGAAAGTGCAGCAGTAGGCAAGCAAGCCCCTAAGGTGAAGACAGAAGTTACCAGTACTACTTGTAGCTCTATAGCCAAGGGTGTCAGTAGCACCAGTTCACTGGCTAGTAAAAAGAGCAGTTCTAGTCCCACTTTGAGTGCTGATGCAGAAGGAAAGGCAACTTTCAAAGGTAAAAAGGGGTTGTTTGTGATTGTGTAATTGGAATGCTTCTGTGCAAGTGAGCTCATTACATGTCACATACCTTTTAACCCAAGTTGTGCTTATTTGTGCCGTCTTGTCTTGTCTTGTCTTGTCTTGTCTTGTCTTGTCTTGTCCTGTCCTGTCCTGTCCTGTCCTGTCCTGTCGTCTTGTCATATTTTTTACTAAAATTTAGTTGTCACTTTTTTAAAGTTAAGAAAAATACTTAATACATTGTTGCATAAACAAGAGAAAAGGAGATGTGAAATGTCCTTATAGGACACACCATAATGTGAATGCAGTGTTTTTGTTAAGGGCTTCTATGTACTTGACATTACTAACAGAAACTTTGTCTTCTGCTACAGATGTATTAACCTCAAGTGATGCTGCAGCTGCTGTTGCTGTAGCAGAAGGTGTTCTTGCAGCACTGTCTAGTGAAGGTGGTGCAGCTGCTGCAGCTCTAGGTGAAGTTGGTGCTACTGCAGCCACTCCTATAGAAAGTGCAACTATTAAGAAATCGGGTAAGAAAAGAGCTATAATAGCGCTTAACTCTTTCAATATGAACATTCTGAATTCCTTGTGTCCTCGAATTCAAATTCTCAATGAAGAGAATGTTTCAGAATGATAGATATTTCACTTTAATTCCTCAAAGAGACAGTTAATAAAGAAAGAAGTGTATCACAAGTACATGTATTACACAGAAAGGAATACAATTGTGATCAAGATTGTGCAAACGTCACTGAACTGTGGAAAGTATGGGTGATTAACTGCTTTCTATGAAAATAATGTCATTATTTTTTCCAGATGATAATAAATTAAAGAAAAGTAAGGGACCACTAGAGAGTACAGTGTCTGAGGATTCTAAAGACACATCAGGTAAGATTTCAAATCCCTTCAACTTTATTTCAGGTGAGAATGTTTTATTTGACAAACAATTGATTAATAGTGGATATGCTTATATCACACTGAAAGAGAAGACTATATAACTTAGATACTTTGTGTTGTACAGCCCTAACCGGGCTTCTCTTTAATTTGAAGTGGTATCTTGTATGATGGCATGATATGCTGTATATTACAGACTAAGTGAAAGAATGCAGTGGAAAACTTGAATGTGATTTGTTTGTTTGCAGAACCTTCTTCAGCAACCAGTACTAGTAGTATGAGTGTTAGTGTACCAAATCTTAGCAGTCCAGCAACTAATCTGCTGGAAACCTTTGCTGCTGTAGCTCGTCGCAGCAGTGGTATGGTTGGTGGTGCTAGCAATAATATGATGCGTAGTAGTGCAGGAACAGCAGGTAGTCTGGGTCGACTTCCCTTTACTACAGTACCATCCAACAGTAAGTTATATGTATTCTATTTGTAATATTGCATGTCTCATGGAAGTGTTAAAGAAATTATAGTAAGTTCAAATTTGTTGTATCACAGTTTGGTGAGAACAATTGTATATTATATATTGTAAGTGTAGTTATACAAAGAAGTTCAGATGTGTAAATAGTTTACTTGATTCAAAATTACAAGTGTCTTGCAGTGTGTAAGAGAAAGGCATTAGTGTACAAAAATTACCATAGAGCATTATTGCTTGGAAGTTTAATTTGAATGCCAATTGATACGACAATAAGACCTGAAATCAGAGCTTTCATTCGTTGTCAAAGTATCATCACATGTTTGTTTAGTCTGTTTGATGCATACACATCTTTTAGTAGATGTCCATGCTGTCATGTACATGTACAGTGATTCTAAAATGTTATTTTGATGCAGAGGCATTGTGGATGAGATCATGCAAATTTTGAATTCATGTAGGTAGATGATGACAAGGAAATTTATGACACCTAGAATTCCCTACTTCAGTAGATTTCTAAGTCTACCTTTGTACTAAGAAAGTTGGTTTAGTTAGAGAACTGTACCATGGAGTTCATGAGTGTTAGTATATGATGGATTTTTTATATTTCAGGAAGTAGCAAATCATCATTCTATGTTTGAAATCAAAATTTTATAATGATATTTTGATATATATATATATACCATTTCCATCCACAAAGCCTCTTGTACAGTTTCCATCCACAAAGCCTCAGGCAACAGATGTCCATTCTAGTTTTTTCATGCCAGGCTACATTGTTTGGTTGTTGCATTTCTTTAGATTTTTGATGCACATAAATATTGTGCAATGAATTAGACTCATTAACAAATGGAAGATTTGTATGTGACCTTAGACAAATATCATGAAACCCCTTTTGAATTCCTTGAGTGTTTTTTATCCTTTGTTATTCAGTTGTAATTAATTCATTGCCTGTGTGTAATCAGTTGGTATTTTTGTCATCACAAACCTACAAGAGACAGCTCATTTTGTAGCGATACTGTAGAGTTTGCTAAGCTCCCTTGTCCCCATGTCTATATATCTGCAACACCAAGCTTTACCCTTTCACTCTGTTTTTAGCTACACTTATGGGCCTGATAAATTATGGGTTCATTTCATACATCTATGCCAGTTTTTGTCCATAGCCATTACAAAGCTATGCTTGGGCTGATTAGAGCAATGTTTGAACATTGTACAATGATTAGAACCTTTAGTAGACATATATTTCTTTGTTTCACAACCTGATCTAAGTTTGGCAAATGGCTACCAGTTTAAGATATCAATTTTTTCTTTGAAACAGTAACACATGCACACAATTCAAGTGTGTATATTGCCATGGGTGAACTCTCTATTGAGAATATTTCAGGTGACCTGAATCTTTGAGGTGAAATGTTAAAAGTAAAATCTCAAATAAAGCATTTTCTTGCTTACAACAGAAGACATATACAATATAGTAACATGAAAGCTTTTAACCAGTACATAAAGATTCAAAGAGGTGTACAGCTTAATCCTATCAAATTTAGCTGATGTGCTGCCATTTTAAAGTTTGTATAAATCATTGAAGATTTAATTATAGGTTGAAATCTACAATGGACTCAATTTAATCTCAAGATAATATAATTTCTTGCAAATGTCAGACATGACATGTGTAAACTAGGAGTGTAGTATTTACATCTTTGAATTTCAAAGTTTTGAGTCTCAATGAAGTGAGTTCTTGAATGTCAACAAAGCTATATATCTTTTGTAAATGAGTATGGAAAACAGCTTGAATCTTTTAGTGTGGCACCTCAGTTAGATTTTTCAACAAAACTATATGAGAATTTTTGGTATTCAATTTCTGATTTGGGACATTGTCTTGTATAGAGACTTGCTTTATTCATAGCTTATTAGCTCCCAAAGGGCACAACCCGGAGGGCTATTTGATTGGTTCCGTGTGTCCATCCATCCATCCATCCATGCGTCCATCCGTCCGTCCGTCCATGTGCGCATTCACTATCATGTCTCTGGCATGCACCAACTGATTTCAATCAAACTTGGCACAGAGGTAACATGCTATGTGAGACATATGCACGTTTTGCGACTGAATCAAATATGGCTGAATGGCAGCCATATTTGTTGTTAAATTTCTCAATATGCGTCATCACGTTGGAAATGTAATATGTAGTGACTCCATTCAAGTGCCTACACCCATATTATCAAATACGAGCTTTGATCATTGACCTTGATAAACATTTTCAAGGTCAAATAAATGAATCTTTTTTTCTATGTTAACTCAAGAAGTTGAAGACACAAAGACTCTATGTAAATGTCTATACCCCAAAGGTTAGCTTTCTTTTTATACCTTTGACTTTGACCTCCATGTTCAAGGTCAAATAGCAAATTGGTCAGTAAATTATGAAGTTTTGTATCTAGAGACACCATTTAGATTTGCATAATAGCTTTGCCATGACCAGTTTTGGGCCCTGTCTTCAATGAAGGCTTATCTGATTTCGGTTTCCCCAATTTTTTAAGGCATGCATCATCCAAGCTTTCTCCTTCATCAATTTTTTCATCAATTTTTTTTTTCATTTTTGGTGGGGGTAAAATTGAAAACGGCACACCTGCATTGCACGGTATTTTTTCCATTGTTGTTACTGTTCCCAGGTAATGTGTGGAGCAGCACACAGAGCCTGCCCAACTTGACAACCAGTGGCAGCTCCAGGTCTAGCGTCACGTTGACCACTTCACAAGCTGCAGCTAACACAGTTAACACTACATCCACAGTTGCTGCCAGCTTGTGTACAGGACTCACCATGAGTCTGACGTCCTCTAGTGAGAGCGATGATTTCCTGGAGAGTTGCCGTGCCAGCACTCTCCTAGCAGAGCTAGAGGACGATGAAGATTTACCTGAACCTGATGATGACGATGATGAAAATGAAGATGAGAATGAAGATGAGGAAGAACTTTATGAAGAAGTCTTGGTAAGTTCTGAAACTTGATATTCTTCATACTCCAGTATAAATTTCATCTTCCTTTTGTTTAGATAAATGAAAGCTATAGGTAATATATGTAACAATGCTATTGTAGTTTTAAGCTTACAATTCTTTGCTCTATAAAAACTTTCATCCTTGTAAAAGTATGGTATGTTTTTGAAGTTGCAATTTTCTACTCTTCAGAAATAGAGTTTTGTTTGCTTGTCTTTTGTATTAATATAAGCAGTAGCACTGTAGTGAAGCAAGATAGATGTACACTCTGTAGAGGGATTTGCACTGAGATAGCTGTAGTAGCTGTTATCTTGTAGCATATAGAATATTAGTATGATTATATCATTGATGTTAATTCAACAGTTGACTGTAGCTGGAAAGTTGTTATTACTGTGCCGTGGGCTTACATAGTTAGGTTGCTTTATGCTGGAGACAGGTACATAATATTGCACTGATATAGCTTAATCAGCTGTTGATATGTTGTACTTGTAACAGATAGTGGAATGATATCAATCAAATAGCTGATAATAGCAGGAAAGTTGGTATTTTTGATGCAAGGATAGAGGAGTCAAAGCAAATGTCCAAGAAATTCCTAGTGGTAATATTACTGTGTGATGGTGTTTCTTTTAGAACCACAACGCTTGTTTAGCTCTGAACTTTGATATTGATATCCAAGTAATATCTAAGTTAATTATAATTATTCTCAGCATCGTAATGGAACACAAAGCATTCATAGTATCATAATATCTAAGTATCGTAACCTACTAGTTATCTGAAAGTCACATGGTATACTTGCTGTACCTTTGTATCTCTGTGTAGATAATGTGCATACTTTTCATTCAGTTTTGAATTGTAGCCCATTCATTACAAATCATTTATGCAGAGAAGTTGGCATCACCACCTGAAACACATTCTAAGCAGATTGAACACAGACACACCTAAGGCATGTGTAATAGTGTTCTACCACAACAAGTGACTCCTAATTTGTCCAGAAATGACATTGCTTCTTCCAACTGGGTACTTTTCAATCTGATCACTGGTGCATTTTTTAGACTTCTTTGTATACAAGTTCTATGTGTGTCTTACATTTTGCTTATAAGTAAAACAGATACAAGTGTCTTAATTTGTGCAAGATCAGTATGGATAATTACTGTACACAATTCAATTGCATGATAATATCGCTGTTTTTGGGTGTTCAGTCATTTTGTAGTCTTACAACTGCATGTCCAGTTATGTATAACTGATGTTTTCAAGAGTCAAATTGTTAATTTTGTGGTCCTCTCTCACTAAGTAAAGATAAACCAGTATATTTTCTGTATTGCAATGCCACAAAGCATGATGTAGACCCTGTAAATAGGATGGACAAATCACAACAATTTGATGTTACCCTCTATGTTTTCAGCTGTCAGTGAAACTTTTCTGTCAGTTTCCTTTGTGTTGAATTATATATGTACATGTACATATAGTGTGATTCTGTCTGATTGAAGTATTGTTAATGTTAAAACACTATTCTTGACAATCATACAATAGGAAGATTGATAATTAGTACTTACTAGAATTGGAGAAACCATGAACTTCTCAGTATATTCTAATGTTCTCCTGATATGACTCCTTGTAACCATGCATGCTAAATGTCATAAATTGGCAACCATGTTATAAGTCAAACAGTAAAACTTGTAACTGACTGCTTTCATGTTTACAAACAGGATGAAGAAGACTATGAAGCTAGAGGTGGAAGGAGAAGAACATGGGATGATGAGTATGTCCTAAAAAGACAGTTTTCAGCCCTTGTACCAGCCTTTGATCCTAGACCTGGTAGAACTAACGTTCAACAAACTGTGGATGTCGATATACCATCACCTGGTAAGTATTACATGGCTGATATTATATACTTGTGTTATGCTAGGACTGAAAAGTGCTGGATAACAAGTGAATTTGATGTCATTTTCATACACCATCTGAAACCTACTGACCTCTTGATGGCAAGGCTAAGTGATAGTATGCAGCTGAAATAATGTATCACTACTGTAGCCATTGAGGGTGCTCTTTTAACCAAATATCCAAAGTTACAATGATTATCACTACTGTAGCCATTGAGGGTGCTCTTTTAACCAAATATCCAAAGTTACAATGATTATCACTACTGTAGCCATTGAGGGCGCTGTTTTAACCAAATATCCAAAGTTACAATGATTATCACTACTGTAGCCATTGAGGGCGCTTTTTTAACCAAATATCCAAAGTAACAATGATTATCACTACTGTAGCCATTGAGGGTGCTGTTTTAACCCAATATCCAAAGTTACAATGATGTATCTCTACAGTGGCCATAGAGGGAGCTGTTTCAACTTAATATCCAATGTTAAATAGAATGATGGATTACTACCATTGTCACAGAGGGCATTATTTCAAGCAAATGTCAAGTTATATATGATACCATCTAACTTGTCAAAAGAAATGTCATATTAGTGGGTCAAAGGGAATATAAGTGTAATGGTCTGGTGTATAGTATTTCTAACATTATTTGTTTATGCTTACATTTGTAGGTTCAGCTGAAAGTACTTATAGAGATGAAGCTGAGACCATTCCATCTCCCAGGCTGACATTGTTTATCAGAGGACCTGGACTTCCAGGGGTAAGTCTTTTATATTTAATTTTACAAGTACAACTTTGATGTCTGGTATGTGACAAGTGAAAGTATCAGATAAGAATGATCACCTGTCAGACTCCAGATAGTTTGACCAGCAATTTTGATCATGAATTTTACATCCTTTATCATATAACATGGGTCTGAAAAGGAGTAAAAGAAGAAATTGGCAAGTTTTGAGTATTCTTTAATCCTACCGAAAATTGAGCATCATAGCAAGTTTCATCAAGAAAATCGAAAGATGGAATATAAATATCTGAATGTTTTGTTGAATAGCTTGAGGATACAGAAGCAAAGCTAGAAGACCATGAATCCACAGTATTTAAGTATGTACAAAAGTTGTACACTAGAACTGCTGTAGGTACCAAACAAGACAGACTTAGAAGAATATGGGAACCTACATACACGTGAGTAATATCACCTGAGGATAGTTTTATTTTCCATTGTAATACTTCTCATTTTCAACCTGATAAAATTCTATGACAGTATGTTGAAAGGTGCTAGTTTTCATAGTGAAATGATTAAGATTATATTTAACTTTTGTAAAACATTGTTAAAGTTTGTTGTCAGCTTATTTAGCTTTATGAACATAAAGTTAGAAAAAATATCATCAGGATTTATCATGTATTTTTAGTAAAATGAATAAGGTATTCCAGATAACCTACTTATGGCAAGTTCAGGACCATTACATTTGTAATAATTTGATGGAATAAATGTATTTTTTCTCCCTCTACTCTCACAGTATAACCTATCGTGAAATGAAACCAGAAGACAGTTCTCCTGATTCGGAAAATGCAGGGGTAAGAACATTCACACAGTCACGTTTAGAACAATTAAAAAAATAGTGCTCCTACAGCTTCCGTCCAATTTAACTTTACATCCCAATTTTTTGGTGATAGGTCACAGATATAGAAGTAAAATGGTGTTGGTCAAAATAGTAGACACCAGACTTTTCATACTACAAGTGGATGAAGTATGACTCATGGAAGGGCTTGTTATTGAATGTTTTGTTTATTATTTCATGCAGGAGCAGACTGTCATTACTTTTGCTAACAATAATGTTAGACAGCCCAAAAAATATTAAGTTTAACTTACATCCTCATTTTTTGTAATTCACAGGGTCGGTGGTCAATATCATTTGTGGAACGTCATCTTGGAACAGATGACTTACCTAAGTCAGAACTGATTACATACCTTCAAAGAAATGCTGATATTCACTTCCTTAGGAGGTGGAAGCTGACTGGAACACCTAAGAATATCAGGAAAAACAGGAATTGTTCTCAATTAGTGGCAGCGTACAAGGTCAGTTTCTGATACCTTACAGTCTGACTGCCATTGTGGTATTTTTGTCTGTGGTCCATACTAACGTCATGTTTGAATTGTTAAATGTTTTGTCGACACAACCTGACCAAAAGCATGTCAGTAATTCATAGACATTTAGGTAAAATAAATATGAATATTTACAAACCAGATAATCAGACTTTTAAGATGAAATGGGTCTCATATAATTTGTAGTCAGCTGATGCCCACCTTGACACAGATTTTCCAAAACTTTTATGTAATTCTTGTTGAAAGCTAGAGTTTTCCTCATGCTAGAAATCAAATGAACATGATATGAAGAAATTGAGACACTTTGCTCCACAGGATACATACTTTCAAATTCTTGTAACCAAACAAAATAAGGCTGTATCCATTGATACTTGACTTACAATGTCTTCTCTCTTTTCCCATGTCAGGAATTCTGTGGTATTAGTTCTAAACCTTCATCTCCCAAACACAAGCCAATAGCTACTAGATCTAGTCGAATCCTGAGTGATACCGACATGCCTACGTTAAAGAACAGAACTGATCCTTCAGCTTGTACAGTGGATGATGTACTACAGTTATTGAGACTACTGTATGGCATGGCCACTGATATGAGTAATAGGAGACGAGAAGGTAAGACAAAAACAGCTATTGGTTTTATAAATGTCACTGGAAAGTTCTTGGTTTCTTAAATTTTAATACACCCAAAGTTACAGAGTTCTTTTTTCCACAAAGTGTTGATATGTTATAATATTTACTACTGTAAAACCAGATTTTGTTTGTAAGGATTTCTTAAAATCTATCCTATATTGTTTTATTCAACATATTTGGATTTTTGGACAGAAATGTCCATTTGGGATAAAGTTATTTCATTGAACTGAAATGTCCAATTGTTTATGTATGAATTCAAAGTGTTGTGTTTTAAATTATCTGTCGCTATATAAATAATAATCCTGAATTGTATGTATGGCCCATATTGTACATCAACAGGAGTTCCTATCCATCATTTCAATGTACCTTTAGATGAGTTCCAGAGCATGAAATTAACAACAAAGTTACTGCAGCAAGTGCAGGTAAGTTTTAAATGTCTTCTGTTTTTTTCCAATTTGATCACCATCATTGAAACTAAGTAACTATAGTAATTCTAAAATTGAAATTAGTGCACTGGTGCACAAAACCAAAGTTCATTAATAAATCATTTTGTTTGAGCTCAGCTTTACAAAGTTATAGACAAGTGGAAGAGGCATCTTTCTCCCAACTTCAGCACAAATCTATAGGCTCACAATGAGTAAGTCATGATGTAGCAGACATACTCATTGAAATATGATTAACAAAGTATTATTATAGGAAAAGAAATACAATCAGGAAAGAAAAATGATAAATCCCCAAGAAGTAAAGTAACATTGTGTAAAAGGTACCAATGATATTTCATCAAATTAAAAAAAAAAGTACTAAAAAGTTAGTACTACTTAATGTATTGACATTAAAATGTTGTGTCTTTGTCTCTTGTATGATAGGATCCTTTGGTCCTAGCCAGCCTTGCCCTACCTGATTGGTGTGAAAAGTTGGCTAACAGATGCCCCATGCTGTTCCCATTTGAGACTCGCTCCCTCTTCTTCACTTGCACTGCCTTTGGCGTATCAAGAGCTATTGCATGGCTACAAGACAAGCGAGATGCCACCATGGAGAGACAGAGAACACCTACATCACGTCGAGATGACCAGCATGAGTACAGAGTTGGCAGGTTGAAACATGAAAGAGTTAAAGTGCCACGTGGACAACAGCTACTAGAATGGGCTATGAGTGTCATGAGATTCCACTGCAGTAGCAAGTCAATACTTGAGGTAAGTATCATTTAGCCAAGTTATGACATTGAGTTTGGGAAGCAGTTGCCTTTGAATAGAAGTAAAGTTTATGGAGGATATTTTAGATACATCGTACTTTCTATCAAGGGGGCGATTTTAGACTAACAGTTTTTGGATATAGACAAGTTGTACAGACCTTTGTCTGCCATTTGGTACCACTTGCTGTGTCAAATTGTATAATGCCAATCTATATCATTAGCATTGTTTTACATCTTTCAGGTGGAGTTCAACAGTGAAGAAGGTACAGGTCTTGGTCCAACTCTTGAGTTTTATGCTTTGCTGGCAGCCGAGTTACAAAAGAAATCCATGGGTATGTGGATATGTGATGATGATTTCCCTGATGATCAGGCCAGACAGGTTAGTTTCACAATTTATATCTGTGTGGTTGATCTGCCAGTCATTTTGTTCATCACAATACAGGGTATTAGCAAAATTTCTGTTTGTCATGCTCATGGAGGTGTGATGTAAATGCATGTCATTAATAAAAATATAGATGAAGAGATGAAGGAGATGATACAGGAGGTTCTGAGGACTGTTTGGTAGTCAACTATAGCTTGCAATCATAATGTTTTTCTTTGAACTTAGTAAAAATGTCAGACTGTTCTTTGCTTATATTTACAGGTGGACATTGGTCATGGTACAAAACCACCAGGTTACTATGTACAGCGTACAAGTGGTCTCTTTACAGCCCCACTACCTCAAGAAGCTGAAGACACAGACAGAGTAGTACATGTTTTCCATTTCTTGGGCATCTTCCTTGCCAAATGCATCCAAGACAACCGCTTGGTGGATATACCTTTGTCAAGACCATTCTTGAAACTGATGTGCATGGGAGAAGCTGGCAGTAGCATACATGAGCCATATTTGGACTCTACTTTACATGACCCTGAGGTCAGTTCAAGCGAGAGCCAATCAGAGGCCTCCATGGATGATTACCATGAACAGATATCCAGTATACCAGATGCGGATTCCAAATCTGAACTGATTCTAGATCCACCCAAGACCAAGTCACCAGCCTGGTTTGCTGGACTGCTGACCTGGGATGACTTTCAACTTATTAACCCTCACAGGGCTAAGTTTCTCAACCTTCTCAGGGATTTGGTGGCTAGAAGAAAGAAGATTCTAGCAGATAGGACACTAACAGAGGAAGAAAGAAATAATCAGATACAAAACTTATGTATAGAAGGTCCTACAGGGTCAGGACCACCATGTAAATTAGAACATTTAGGGTAAGAAACAAGACATCACCTGAATGAAATTAACATTTTGTCTGTAACAAGTTGTCAGTCTGAGGGCGCTATTCATCACATGACCCGAAATTGTCTCATGCCAGTGATTTTCTCTTATAGAAGCAGCATGTATCAATGAAGACCTTCATTTCTTGAATGAACAGATGTTTTTCAAAGCATTTAAATTCCACAACATTTCTTGTAGAGTATCTATTGATGTAGTCTATAAAAATGGTGACATTTCAAGGCCTTTGACCAAATTCTGCAGTTGACAAATACCATCAATGTTACAATGTTTAAAGTTATGTTTTGTTGTTTCACTTGAGAAGTTCTGTTTATGTTCAATTCATTGAAATAACAAAGAAAAGGACAAAATATAAAAACACAAAATGTTTCTGTGTAACTACTTTCCTTTCTATTTTTAACAACATTATGACTATTGATATATTACAGGTTAACTTTCCAGTTCAATCCCTCTTCCAAAGTGTATGGTTTTACAGCTGTAGATCTTAAACCCAATGGTGAAGATGAAATTGTAACGTTAGAAAATGCAGAAGAGTACATAGAGGCTGTCACTGACTTCTCTCTTCATACTGGTATTAGGAGACAAATGGAAGCTTTCAGAAGTAAGTCTACAATGTTATCATTATCAACTGTATACGTGGTGATTTTTCTATCTTATTTCTGAGCTTCTCTAAATGTACAATGGTTAGCGTAGTCCTGGGCATTGTGCAAAATACAGTAACTGTACACTGTAATTAGTTCATTTTTTTGATTCAGAAAAAACATGTATTTTGTTTTTGGTACGTAGACCAGAAGTATGTACAATTCTGTCAACAGAATATTATAGGAACCAAAAAGTGTGTGTTTCAATTTTGTATAGCACTCTAGTTGAATGAAAGTTTTCAAAACCTTCCTTGTAATACCGTATTGCTAGCATCAAGAGTACATAAATTTGATAATTGTAAAATTGTAGGTAAGGATGTAAGTAACCATTAATTAAAATGAGTAGATGTGCACTTAAAGGTCTTTAGTGGAAATGTAAGAGCCATGAATGGTACAGCTAGAATAATGAATCAAACATAGATGTTGTAAATCACAATGTGTTTAGCCATGTGTACAATATCTGACTTGTATATATATGTTGCTCCCAACAGATGGTTTCAATGAAGTATTCCCTATGGACAAACTGCACTCCTTCAGTCCTGCAGAAGTTCAAACCATGCTATGTGGTGAGCAAGCACCTAACTGGACACGAGATGATGTGTTGAATTACACAGAACCAAAGTTGGGCTATACTAGAGAAAGGTTAGTTGTACCTCTTGGTCATCTCAATTCAAAATAATTTTGATTGAAAAATGTGAAATTGTCAGGCATTTATGTATTTCCCTTGACAAAACCCTAGTGGAAATAGGATATAAATGAACCTTTTCTGTCAGTGGGCAGAATTTCAATGAAAATAAATCCAACTTAAATGTCCTCCAGATATTGTGTCTGCTAAACTGCTTCCTGTTTTAGTTCCTATGAACATTGAATGCCTCTATACAGCTTGCAAGTGTTTGGTGTCAAAGGTGTACGTATGGTTCTTTTAAGAAAGTTTGTAAAATTAGAGGACATTATAGTAATATTAAATCTTCAATATTTCAAAATGGCAGCAGACATTTCCACAAACTTTTATTGAACAAATTAAAGTTACATGTTTTCATGGAAATATGACTGAATATTTTTTTTTAAATAAAGGTAATTGAACAAACTTTGATGTGATAAAATTTCTAAGTGTAATGTTGCTAGCTTATTATTATGACAACTGGTCTCAATATCCTTTCTCTAATTGATTTATCTTTGTCATCATTTTGTCTTTACAGTCCTGGATTCCAAAGATTTGTCAATGTGATGTGTTCTCTAGATCCAGATGAGAGGAAATGTCTGCTACAATTTACCACTGGCTGTTCATCTCTACCACCAGGTGGAATGATGAATTTACATCCCCGTCTAACAATTGTAAGAAAAGTCGATGCTAACGATAGCACCTATCCTTCAGTCAATACCTGCGTCCATTACCTTAAACTGCCAGAATACACTACAGAGGAGATCATGAAGGAAAAACTCTTAGCTGCTACAAAAGAGAAAGGATTTCATCTCAATTGAGGGACCATTTCACCTGTGTATTGTAATAGAATGTTCTAACCATATGGAGTGGTATATGGTTGTGGTTCAAGCAACTCTTTGAAGTAGGGTGATCAGGGTCAAAGATTGTGTATTGGTTTGCTTTGGTGGATATTGGACGCGAAAGAGAGTTAATCATTGAACTTGACATTCTGTATAAAGTATTAAACACTAGGTGCTTATTTCTGTAGGCATATTTGAAGTGGAGTGACAGTTGGTCAAGAGGTTACCAGACAGTTTGTGCAATGAGACCCAAATTTCTTCTTTTTTTTTCTTCTGACATCGTACTTGTACAAAAAAAAAAAAGATCTATATCTTTAGTGTAGTTTTCTCCAATAAGTCAAAAATCATGATTACTGTGTGATTAGTTATAGATATATGTGTAGAGGGAGGGGTGAGGACACTATCTTTACATTGAATCACCCAATTATTGAAGCAATAGGTGTAACATATGCAGAGAAATGGAAACAAATGCTGGTGTTTTGTTTTGTTTTTGTTTTGGTAATAAATGTTACATTATGATTGAATTATTGTATTTTATTTTCTGTTGCATATTGACCCTCAATTGTGTTGGATGCCTTCTTGAATCATGAAATTTTTTATTTTACCTTTTGATTTGGTCATTTATGAAGACATGACTCGTGATCTGTGAAGTTATTCATCCCATGAAATATAGCTGTGAAGGCATGGCAACAAAGCATATTTTGAGGTCGAGTCATGGTCAAAGGTCATAACCTGTGATGTCACTCAAAGTTGTGATATTCATTTTCATGGGCATGTGTAAGCTGGGGCATATTTGTTTCTTTATATGCTCAACATGGTGTATTGACTCAAAGCACACCAGTTGTAGAGTACACATATCGTATAAAACAACATTAGGTGAATATCAACCAATACTAGATGACATCTTGAAGTCATACAAATGACTAGTGACTTTTAATTAGTGATTTTATTTAGCTGTTACTCTAATACACAGAAGTATAATGTCTTCATGGTAGATTGAAATTTGTGTTGATTTTCAAATTGTTAGCAGTCATCAGTGTAGTGTGTTCCTTGTGCAATAGTTTTGTGATCACCCCTACACTTTAACTAGTAAAGATGTCCTCATAAAATTCAAGATTAGATGTTAAAGTCTCCAAGATGAAGTTATGTATTTCACATTTGTTCATAAAACCAAATTGAAAATTCCTTTATTACAGATAAAAACCAAATTGCATCATTTTTGATAAATGTTAAAAAAGTTATTTTATCCCATGAGCAGTAAAAAAAAAAGCATGGAAAACATTTTCTAATGCCAAGCAAATATGGATGCCAGAATTCTACACCTTTATATTTAGGAAATGAAAACATGAATAGTAAAGTTTTACTATTGGCTTGGCATTATGAGACAGTATTCTCTGAAGTTGCTTCCTTGATCAAACAAAGCATAGTGTACCAAACCAAGGGCTATGCAAATATGAACCAACTTGTGAACTTGGAAACTCCCCATATAGATCATAAGTCCTTCCCCAATAGCAAGTAGAAGAGATATGTATTTATTTTATGTATTTTCATTCTAAGTGACTGTATTGTGAAGGAGTGTTATCCAGCCTGAGCGTGTATGTGTGTGTGTGTTGAGATCAGTATGCATGTACAAAATGTATTTCTTTTTTTGTGATTTTTTTGTTATATTTTCACACTTCTTGAAACAAGGGATGTAATTTTCATAAAAACTTTTGATTTATTGGCTACCAGAAAAAAAGTAATTATCTTTACCATCACTGTACTAAATATTGACGTTTCCATGACGACAATACAATAGTATTAAAATGCTATTATAATATTTGAAGCAAATGTCTTTCTTGTGTCTTGCTTATTTTCTTAACTCCAGTCTGATCCAATAACAATGCTAAGTTTCAAATTTGATAATCTAGAATGCCTGAAATAAAACTGATTTCACTGTATATGCCAAGGTCTCACACAACCCATTCATTTAGTAATCTGGTTTGTTGAATTCAAAGGCTAATGGGAAAATGGCTTTGAGATACTTGACAATAATTGGATTTGTGGACCATAGGGGAGAGAGATCAAGAGTTCAAGTAAAGATAAAAAAACAAAACTAACTTCTCGTAGGACCCCCCCCCCCTTTAATTGGCCAAAATTTAAAATGGTTTCAAAGAACACAATCAATTTCAAATCAGTTTGTAATACTGTGGATACAAAGTATGTAGTGAGGAAAAAATTGTGCTAATGTAAATTCATGGTGTATTTCTTTTATATGGGCCTTGAGCCTGATCCAAACAATAAATAAATAATGTAAGGGTAACCTTTCTGATAAGATTATTGGACCACTTCAGACATCAATCAAAAGCACAATACTATGTCTTTGAACATAGAAAATTTATTTTCCCTTTTATGCATCAACACATTTGTCATGAGTTTTCACAACGTGATGTTGAACACAAGGTATCAATTCAAATTTGAGAGAAAATCAACAGACATTGACAACCCATAAGCAAAGTATGGACCCAACATGGAGCAAAACAAATCTGGATATTAATATTCAAATAATCCTGAACACTAACACCACTACAGGTACACCTACCTAACTGTGTTGGCAGAACACACACAAGGTAAGCTAATCATTACTGGGTACCGATATACAAAGTAAAAGAAATGAAATGTCTCCCCTCCCTCATTGAATTGGAGTTAAAACTTACAATTTATCAATGAATGGTTTGACAGTTGATATACATATGTATTTGACGTGTTTGCCAATTTCAACATGATTAACTTTCTATATATGCATCACAATGATAAGAGTTGATATCAGTATTTAAAAGTATTTTGATAAATTAGTAGTTTCAGGTTGTGAACACAAATACTTCACCAGGGCAGCAGGGCACCTGGCTTTTACCCGAGTTGAGTCTTTATATAGTGGACATGAGATATAATTATTTATTCAGCTATCTCTATACTGTCCTTCATTCAATTGAAGTTAAAACTCACAATTTATCAATGAACAAAGATAGACATTTAGCATTCTTCCCATCCTACAACCAGTAGAACCAATGAATATAAAGCATAAAGCCAGATCATCGTCATAAACCATTAGCTTCTCTAAAGTGGTGCTTAGCAGACATCCCCGTACAGAGGTTTTTTCTTTTAAAATAATTTTTAATTGCATCAGCAGAAATATTGCACCCTGGCTTGCGAGAATGAGCCAAACCCAAAAAGGATACAATTTGTACTTTGGCTATGCATCGGTAGTAATTAAGTACAGAAACGGCTTGAATCTCTGACTTGTGAAAATGAAAGATGGCAGTGAAAGAAACACTAGGTTTGAAATTCTAGTAACCTTAAAATCTGCAACTAAATTTAAACCTTGCAAATTTATCAAATGCCATCTATCACTTCTTTTTACGCTGTCCATGTTTTTCAGACACCAGTTCAGAAAATGAATGAATTATGTTGAATTCTTTCTTCTCATCATCTGTGAGATCTGCATTACCAGGTCGAACCACAATGCATGTCTTCATTCCTGCCAGTGTGGCCGGTCTTGCTTCTGTACAAGTCAAGATGATAAAAGTGCAAAACATCTTACTATTTCCAAAAATAAATTAATTGGCAATACCTGAAGCATTTATGATGGAAAAAGTGGAAATAATTCTTGTAGAAGCCTGTGCAAAACTAAACAGCATAAACAGCATGGGGAAAGGGGGAAAGTTTCCTACCATAGACTTTATAGTTTATATTGATAGAATACACTGCACAAACTTACTACCATATTTTCATATTTCATATTTTCCCTCCAATTCTAATTCATTACAATCCAAAATTCTACATAGCATATAGAAAAATTAAATAAATATATATGCATATCATAACTTGTCAATATTCTGTTACAATTTCCATCCTTAGATTTCTTGGACAGATTTTGGCTTTGCTACATAAATATAAGGTCAAAGTAATATATGTGTCATGATTCTGACATACTTAGTGTTTGCATAGGGAAGCAGAAGTTATGTGTTTACTGATATACTAGAAACTCAGAAATCAAACTAACAAACAAAGAACTGTACCTCGAGTCACATCTGTCAGAAACAGCATTTCTTCTTTTTTAATACCAATATCTTTTGAAATGTTTTGGTAACTTCCCTTTTCAACTTTTGATCCAATAGTGGTGTCAAAATGACCAGAGAATAGCTGTTAGTGAAATAAAAGCCATTGAAAGCACTCACTGGGTTTACTTACTTGAAAAGGGAAATGAAATATCAAACTTGTTACACGTTCAAAATGAGTGATGAAATACAAAATTTCCAGTTCAAATGTCCAGTGTATAGGGACTACAAAAACATCAACTACACATATTTCATTTCACTGAATTTATTTTGCATAAATAAGTGAAGTCAGTTTTTCCCTTGTATTTCATTTCAACCAAAATCTAAACAAGAAGTTAGTGACATTTTACAAATCTGTTAAAATGAGAAGAGTGAAATTCTTGCTACCTGATAATAATATTTTTTGAATTCTTCTCCACTGCATTTTTGGATTTAATACTTTGACAAATAAAACAAGCAATGAAATAGATATTAAATCTATACAGTAAATTAACAATCATATGAACTTGGAAAGAAAGAAATATATTACAGTACCTCCAATAAATCACCTTTGTCTGAGTGTCCAAATAGTAATTTTTGTGCTTCTATGCTGCCTGATGAATAAATATATACTTTTCTATCTTCTGATATCCACTGTTTGATAGCTGGTACAACATCATCATATACTCTAAGAAAACAAAAGAACAATATGAACTAGTGATTTTGTACATGCATGGATCTTACCAGCCAGTAAAACATAACATAGCGGTTTTGTTAAGGTGTGGGAACCCAGGTAATGGGAAGGAGGAAATTTGGTAAAATTGACATAGCTTCCCATACAATCTACCAGGATTTTGGTTGGGAAGCCCCTGTCAAGTAATTGGAGAATTTACATTTTACCTACGTACTGTCCTAAACAAACATGACTCTACACTAGAGTTTCTACAATGTAGACTGACTGTCCACTTTTCACAAGAAAAAGCAGACAACTAAACCTAATATTAACAGTGCAACTCACCAGAACATTAACCTCACATATAATTGCATAACAGGCATCAATCAATCACTGGATTCCACTATATAGAGTTCAGTGGTGCTGTACTACAGTTAGAATGATTTGGGGAATAGACATTTCGAAGATTAGCATAGTGTAATTGTAGAAAACTTTCACATTTTCAAATTTTTATTAGACAAACACAGATCTTGCATTTATGTTTTGTCTCTTCATATAATGAATCAGTTTTCTAAAATTCAATTATAGATGTTTAATTACAACAAATGGTACATGTTATGTACTATTAGTAAAATCTTCTGATCCTGCACATTTTGAGACCAAAATTGATTGACTTGTTTATGTTACCAGTTACATAAATGTTCTTGGTCGCAAGAAACTTCAGTAAAATGGGCTTAAACTCAGTTTCCATTAAACTTTGGTCTACAGCTGTCAAGTTGTAGAATATGATATATAACATAGACAAAAAGAAGGCAAACAATTACTGATATAATAACTTACTCTCCTTTGACTTGACCAGTCTGATAAGAAGCCCTCCACATATGTCCCTGTAGCTGTTTCAGACCTGTTGTCTTTCTATCACTATCCATTTGCCACAGTACATTCTTAGTAATAGCATCCTGTACAGTCTTCATTTTCTCTTCATCATCCTTGGAGTCTTCTAAATCTGGTATAGCTACCACACCTTCAATCTTTGCCTTGGTGTCTGCCTCAGCCTTTATAGTAACAACAAAATTTCACTAAAAAAATTTCCTTGCTTTTTGTTGTGCTCACTTTGTGATATATTTATCACACAGGATTATCAATATGGAACTGATATACATATGATTGTAGATATGACAGAAGTCTTCAGAATACTTGATATCAATATCGAATGCATACCTGTTTTCTCAGCTCTAAAACGTCTTGTTGGCATTCCTCTTCATCCCAGTGCGTTTTGATGTATTCACACACATTCTCTCTAATGTAGGGAAATAACACATTCTGTTGGAAAGATACAATTATTACATATTATTTAATCATAATTATTATTATTATACTTTATTTAAACTCCATAGACTGTTGAGCCAAAGGGTCTTCTCACAGTGTATATGTGTGTGTGTGTGTGTGTGTGTGTGTGTGTGTGTGTGTGTGTGTGTGTGTGTGTGTGTAATAAACAGTAGTGTTTCTGTGTTCAACTGAGACTGCTTATATATACACATTCACATTTTCATTTACAGAATCTTTAATTAAAGGAAACCTTTGGAAATCTTCTCCCTAATTCAATTTCAAAATTTATTATGCTCATGTAACCTAAATTTTGATAACAATTTTCTTCAACTAATATCTTTATTAATATTTAATTAATTCTCAAAATTGTATTTTATTTTTTAAAATAATCTATATGTTCTAAGTTTATTCTGTCCTTGACCACATTTACAACTATGTAGCTTATTTCCCTATTTCATTATGTAATTACTTTTTAATAATAATAATATGATAATGCATATGTCTCTCTATGTCCATCATAATAAAGGTATATTAAGTGGTATATCGTTATTGTGGCCATACGGATGAGGATTAGGTATTTATTTGGGATTTTCAAGTTATAAAACAATTTTATCATGGCATCCTACTTGAAAAATCAATGTAAAACAATATATGCCAAGTCCTTGTTTGTAACTCAATCAATTATGAAGGATTGATAAATATGTAAAATGTATATCACAGTGTTCTATTTGTGAGACATGAATAATAAATATACTTTTTATACTTTTTTTTTTTTTTTTTTTTTAGCTTTTTGCAATGTACAAACAAACACAGCCTGAATTTGTCATTGTTTCACATTGATTTTTCAAGTAGGAAGAGTGATTTTTTTGCCTATAGAAAATATAAAGGAGCAGAGTGGTGGCGAGTAAGAGCGGTCTAGCGACTAATAATAATGTCTGGGAATTTGACATTCTTGAGACCTGTGTTAGTGTAAACCTGGAAATTTGACTATTGCAGCTACTTTCCACACTTGCATCACACTTTATATTTAACTCATACACTGGAAAAAAAATTTCTATGTTGAGTTGGTCAGCAATATTTTTTTTCATATTTGGCCTGCAACAATTTTTTATCCGAAAATCCTCCAGCAACCTCAGCCACCCCCCCCCCCCGACTAAGCGTGTACCCCTACCTAATGTCAACGATAAAGTGTGTTTGTGTGAACTTAGTCCTGCTTGCAGACGGTGCACGGGTCTATATTACTGACACAACTCTAAACACGAGAATAGGAGGGACAATTGTCAGAATCGAGTCCCGGATTACTACGTGTGCAAGCAGGATCGTGTGAACTCAGTCAAAGTCCTTCCATATGCTAATCTAGACTCGGAGACTCTGGAGAAAGAGATCTTCATTATAGCTATGGATAGACTCTTGACTAGTGAGTGGAATGTAAGAAGAGCAGATTCCTAAAAAAAAAAAAAAAAAGATTAGTAAAAATGATTTACTAGTACTACTAGTAGTAACTATTATTGTGGAAAATAACCGTACACCGCACCGGTATCCAATGTACCTTAACAATAGCTGCAATAATTGTAGCGTCTTGTTGCGGTTTTGAGGGTTTTTTCGTCTGTTTTGGTGACTTTTTAAGTTTTAGGTGCAGGTTAAACACTAAAAGTTAAAAACTCACCAAAACAGACGAAAAAACCCTCAAAACCGTAACAAGACGCTACAATTATTGCAGCTACCTTAACAAATACTATCGGGGTTGTTGTTCCTTCTATATCAAGTAAAATTGCTTTGATGTCTTCCAGAAGACTGTCAGAAGATGAAGATGATCTTTTCTTTGGCGATGACATGTCAAGGAGATAATTTGCAAACACACGTGCTGCAATATTGTCATTCAACCAGCTGTTTCCGGAAAGCCATATCCGGTTACATGTTTGTGAATTATTTTCTCCATATAGTGTTTTCTTTTATTTCAAACGCCGTTTTGATGTCCTTCTTAAACATTGTTTATGATTCTATCTTAAGCCAACCGAAAAGTCTGGATTATCCTGATATCACTATTCAGCATGATTTTCATGCGCGATACGAGTTTGTGACCTCAGAATATACTACTACCCAGAAATCTCTGTACCACTACGTGTCAGGTTTGCTATTGGATCTTATATTTGCTTATACTCTTCCCTCCTACAAAAGAAATAGCAAATCAATAACTAGTACTTTTTATCTGTCTTCCTAGAGTTCCACCTTCAAAAGCTAATGTGGACGTTATTTTTAAACATATGTTAAAGTCTATTTGCTGTAAAATTCTATTTCCAATTATTTTAATACGCTGGGAAATAAATTGTGCCAACCTCACCGAGGGAAGGCCAGCAAACGATACAATATCAAGTCCACCATTTTGTAGTTACGCAGCCAATAGAAGCTTCTTGCAGTCAGGGAAGGCGTGTTTCACATGTACTATTGTTCCCGAAGTGACGTGCAGACGACCGACACGTTTACGTTTTGAGTGAAAACTCCCGAGTTTAATCAGAAAATCTGTCTCGCAGTTATATTGGAGTGGAACAGTACCATCACTTAAACACTCTTTTTCAGACACTGATTTTGAAGTGACTCTAAAAGTTTCTTCGATTTTAACAGGTAAGAATTTACTTGTGTTATCACCGGCGGGAGCTGTGCAGGCAGTATGAATCTATGATTATCACTCCAGACTTCTAATCAAGGTTGAGGCCTGGAAGTGAATATCACCCTTTTTATCATGCATCTTTATTTGAAGCTTGGCGGAAGTTGCCTAGTCACGTCTTGTTACCCCGTTTAGGTACAGGGGCTACTTGAATAGACGGGGGTTTAGTTTGGGAAGATTGCAGACACGGTCGGATTTATTGCAGCGTTAGAGTTCACACGCCCTCGCCTAGTCAAAATCAAATGCAACATCTAAACGTGCCCAGGCGTTTCGAGTATCAACGGAGCAATGACCCCTCAACAAATACTGCATCTACACACAGAGTCAACTACATGTATCATGCGTACTGTACTACGACCCACGTGTTGACGGAGCGGTCAGCTGGTCGTTATCTGCATGACCAGTGTTGGCACTGTTGAGATCCATTGTTTCAATCGAAGGATCAACTTTAGGATCACATATCTAATCAAAGTTCAGGTAAAATAAAATGTAGAGTTGCAATCAGACTTGTTTAAATTGATAGTCACTATAAAGTTTTTAAAGGTTCGCTGACTTACATAAAACATGTATTTAACACTTCGTCTGACCATAGCCCCTCCACCAACGGGTCTATGGTCTGACGTCTTGCCTTTTCATTTCTTAAAGCTGCCAACCATTGTTCCAAACTATGTTGTTGTGTTTATTTAGCTATTTTTCAAATTTGTATTATGTTGCAGTGTGTAAGGTTTGTTGACAATGGAAGCAGTCGATCTGTATGATCCTCAAACACTGGGTGTTGCAGTGTTTGCAGGGTTTGTGGTGCTGTCAGCAGCAGTATACCTGGTATCTGCATATGGTATCAGAGAGAAAACCTACGAAGAAGCAATTGCAGAACAGAAGATAAGGGCTCAAAGGGAACACCAAACCACCAAGGCAGAGCCAAAACCAAAGAAGGATAAAAAGCCTTTCAGAAAGTCCAAGAAGGAGAAACATGCAGGGACAGGTGATCAAGGTGGTGGAGGGTCACGGATGAGGGTTGAAGAACCTCCAATGCAGGTTGCAGATATCCAACAGTTGCAACAGCAGGCAGAGGTATTCAATCCACAGGCCGTTCTCGCTGAGGAAGAGCCAAAACACGAGAAACCTCCCAAGGTAGAAAAGAAGCAGAAGCATGAAACAGTGAAGGAGAAGAAGAAGGAAAAGAAAGTGGAAAGGGTAGAGAAAGTTACCCTGGAGACCACCCAGGCACCAGCTCCCGTGAAGAGCACACAGCCTGTGAAACCAATCATGAAAGAAGAGAAACCAGTCAAGGAAGAGAAAGCTGTACAGGAGCCTGTTGTTACTTTTCAGAAAGCAAGTGAAGTTGAGACTGGGTTGAAGAGAGGAGCTGCAGTTGAAGAAGAAAAGGTTGCTGCTGTTGGTTCACCAGCAAAGAAGAGTGGCAAGACATCCAAGAAGGACAAATCAGGTATGTTACCATTAGATACAGACCAAGTAGGAGTGATAGTTCACATTCATGATATTGCAACAGTCAGTAGGGTTTTAGGATATCTGGACTACATGTGCAGGTCCAGGTTTTTTGGTACATGAAAAATTTGAGAACACATGTTATTAGGAGGGTAAACTGTCTGGTAAAACTTGCATCATTTTACAAGATTTACTAGGCATACACATGTAATCCTCCTCCTTTCAGACATGCTAAATGAAAGTATTGAAGACCTTTCAGAACTTGTCTGCATTTTTGTTTCATTTGTTCTGTATTTCGTAACAATAAGAGATGTTCACAGTTGGTTTGCTCATAAAGGTTTCTGTTTTGATAACCATATTACCAGTACCACACAAAAAATTTGGTTCAAGTACCTGTGGTCATGACTGTCTGAATAGGAAGGCTATTGTGTTGAAAAACAGTTTTAATAGAGGTCGTTAATTAAGAAGTCTGCAAATACTAGTAACTTACTGATCATAGAGTTCCATGTGACAAGCAGGTAGCAGAAATGGCATTATAGAAAATTTAGTGATGAAATCTCACCTTCATTACAGCATGTACATGAATATTGATTGTTTTCAGTAGCCAGGAGTTTGTTTGTTCAGTATTAGTACAAAGAGAGAGAGAGACAGTTTGAACAAAGACAAAGCAAACATTACCACAGGGTTAGACAAGTAAGCTCACTGAGAAATATACAAGATATTTATAAGCAAATGAAAGTAAACAATCTAAATAATACATCTGGATCATTGTATTGGTTTTTGAGAAAATAATTTTTTGTATCAATGGATTTATACAGATAATCCTTTATTAAAATTGCTCAGTATATTTCTAAAACATTTCTTAACTATAAATCTTGTGTTATGTTGAGATAGGGAGATTATGTTTATGCTGCCACACATTGCCAATCAATGTAAACGTTTTTGGAACTATTCTGAACACAGGAAGACTTGGCCCAAAATTGATTTCCACTATTTTCATCAGTGATTATTTCCTAGCAAACCCACTTTATACAGATTTTCAGTGAAAATAACTAAACAGCTAACTATTCATTTGTGAACATTAAATCCTTTAAAATAATATTCCACAGTGTTATTAAACCAACAGAACTTTCTCTCTTGTTAGCCATTCCTTAACCCATGGATGTATTAGTGAGAAGGATTCTGGACGGCTGTTTAATCCTATTACTTCTTTTGTTTACGTCAATTAACCCTTTGTCTCCGCTGCTCTTTGAAGACCGATGAACGTTCCTGCAAATTTGCATATGGGTGGAGCTCACATCTTGAGCTGTACCTGTCATGATGTTTGAACGCGTTGCGCATTAGGGGGTAAAGGTTAGAAGACATGCGCAATTGAAATGTCTGAGTGCATTGCCCAACTGTGAACCCAACGATACCGGAAGCAAGAAAATCGATCGAGTTATACGTAAGTTACAGCAAATTATACGTTTTTCATACCCCAAAAGTAACCCTTTTCAAATCTTCTCCCCTTGTGACAAAAAGTGACATCTAGCGCTCATTTACTGATCATTAGAAAGCCTGCAACGTGTTCCTTCCGACCATGTATGTCGGAATGGTGTCATGTCATGAGCGATCACGATAGAGACAATTTGTTTACCACTGTCTCACTATGTACTGTTTCCGTTCCCCTATACAAAAGCTTAGTGTGTAAGTGTAAGTTCCCCATTTTCTCGTAAAGAACATATACGAGTAGGCGCCGTATTCCCCTCTTCCTAGCGATTAGTTTTAGTTTGAAGTATAGCTTGTGATCTAACCTTCATGGCTGGACACTTGCTGCCAATCCACGTGCATGGGCGGACTCACAATCCCATGACGAATTTCGGATCCCAACGGGCCCATGTCTTTTACTATCCGCCATATTGAAATATTTGTTTACACTTCCCGTCTCAGTTGTTACATTGGTCACTTGCTGAAGTTGTTGTTTACAAGAGAATGTTTGTTAAGGACTTGGTATCGTGGGTTAATAGTTAATACAACTCCAAATACGATAATACTATCCGAAAGTTTTTTCCCTGCCACATATTTTTCCACTGGTGGGGGCTTGAAGGAGCCGGGCCCTTGCTGTTTGTAATTAATAAACAGTACAAAATTTGATTTGTCTGTCAACATTCCATGGATATTGATACATCCCCAGGATCCATGAAACTCGCGAAAACCCTGTTCTTTAGAAACCCACGTATATACATCATGTGAAGTGTATGATAAGCTACTGATTTCATGTATTAGCAATTTGTCTTGCATTGTGTATTAAGCTTATGAGATACGTGATAATTTTCATTATGCAACAGACTGTGAAGAGAAATAGAACACTTGTTGTTGTTGTTCAAACTTCAATGCAAACGATGGTGCCCCAATCCCTCCTTACATGTATGCTTGTTTTCACCCCAATAAAATGTTTTATCATTTGCATGTTACAGATGGTGAAGTGGCAATAATGGAACGACACAAGTAAACTGTGTAAAGTCGATCGACAACCGACCTGTAAAATGTCATATTCATCTATGATATTGAAAGGATTGCAAGTGGATGTCACCAATGAAGATTCTTGATTCAGTGACAAGCAACCTTCTTTTATATAATCTGAATTTACCCTTGTTTGGCATTTTTAATGTCTAGTTTATGCATAAAACAATTGACAATGACAAGTACCAAAGAGATTATCTTTTTATATTTAATGATTTTTTATGCGACAAATGAAGTTTGACTTAATAAAATCAGTTTCATTCAAACACATCCTCTCCATTGTTGTATTTCAACTGACAAATATATTTCATCTATTAAATAAATGAAGTCTTACATTCAGTAGCTCAAATCTGTACCTATCGTCCACACTCGACTCGCAACCATGAATAAACTGCATCTTGCCAATGATTCTTTTTTGACATTTTTATTTCTTGTACAATCAATCTTGAAACACATAGAGTATTGAAAAATATCAACTAGATTATCTGCAAACTGTTGAACGGGTGAATCTGCATTGGAAGTGATAAAAGCCAGAACTGGCTTGACTTCCTTCTCGAACTCTGACTGCAACTAGAACGAAACACAAATATGAGATCCATTTATTTTTCACATTATGTTTCTTTTTGTATACATTCCAATTGATAATAAATATACAAGTTTGTCTTCATAACAATATATATAAAGTAAGCGATATAATACTTTAATTGCATATGCTCACAATGTCACAGGCATTTACATTCCATGATCTAAAACAATAAAAAATGCATTCAAATATTGGGCCGGTTTTTTTTACCTTCAGTACTTCATGTTCTACATGAGTTGTACATGTAATTTCCTGTTCCTCCATGATGAGAATTGAAACAGAAATTGAACTATCAATATATATTCAAATATCGGTGTAATGCAACTAAAATACTAAATGGCATAACATGAATGTATCGACAAAAAACAACAACAAATGAACTGGTAATGTACCTGCACAAATTCGACAGAACCAATCGCCTTCAGCAGTTCAGGAATAGCGTCAGCCGCGCCGTCAAGTCTGATACCAGATGATACCACACGTTGGACTGTCGCATGCAATCACATCCATCGTCTCAGGACCGCCACAGGAGTCATCCTACATGAACTCTTGCTCGATATTATATCAGCATCTTCGTGTATGTACACAGTCGCTTGTAAACTGTTATTCCTTTCCTAAATGGTTAATGGTTTTATTCTTGTCTATGACGGTCCTAATACAGAACAATGACGTTATTATATAGGGGTTGGCTATATTCTTATAAAATCGGTAGCGATGTCATACATACACTGTACAGTACACACAACACGTACTTGACAACGCTACCGATTTTATAATATCATCACCAATCCCTATAATAACGTCATTGTTCTGTATTAGGACCGTCATAGACAAGAATAAAACCATTAACCATTTAGGAAAGGAATAACAGTTTACAAGCGACTGTGTGTGTATGCCATTTTGAACGCCATTTACGTACGGAAGAATGACGGAAATTGCCGATGATAACCCGATGAGCTCCTATGAATAAGTTATCACGTTAATCTTGTTACGGAAAGCCTGCCAAATCCCCGGAAGTATTAACGTCGGCAAGGATCACGGAAACAATACGTCAAAGGAACGTGCGATATCCTTCTCACTAATACATCCATGCTTAACCTAATCTGTGAACTAGACAGAGGATAGCGTGTTGTTTGAGTGACAGTTTTAACTGACAGTCTACAGTGTATTTTGAACTTTCAACTGGTCAATAAGAAAAGAAAAGTCAGTCAGTCAGACCTCATGAAGAAAAGGCATACTGTAAAAGCCATTTGCTCACATTTGTTAGTTTAAAACTGGTAGTCAAACACAAATGGTTACATTAGTGGACAAGGATAGTCTTTTGTATGTATTCAGAAATAGAAAGAAAGAGCACTGTCTTGATAATGCTTGTAGGATGTAATCCTGCAATTTCAAACCTTGTCTGCAGTGAAAATAGGCACAAATTTTACTTCCATTGAAAGTTTAAGTACATGAAGGGAGATTCTGAGAGGGGTTAAGAAACCCAGGGATCAGTGTGCCCTCTAAGCCAATTTGACGTGCCACTGGCACACACAGTTTCTAGTGACGCACCAAAATTTGGTGTTCCCCTGTCTCTTACAATGTGGTGACTCACAAGAAATGCCAGTTTCTATCTATCTTACTCACCCACAACAAGAAAATTTGGCTATCATTAGAGGGCACACTGCCAGGGATTATTGTGATGCAGGTAAAGGAGACCTAGTAGTTAGCTGAAAATTAAGGTAGAACTGAATTACTTGTATTAAATGTTTTCAATGTTATTGAAGTGGTCACAGTCAGAAGAGACAGGAAATACATATAAATACCTCAATGAACAAAAGATGAATATTTAAGACCTCAATTGATGAGTCAAAATTATCTATATCATATATGTGTCACCGTATGCATTTTATGTAACATCAATTCTCAAAATATTAATTTTTCAGTCACTCCAATTTCCATGTCAGTAATGCAGACATGCTATAATTTTTACAGTAGCGGTACTTCATTTTTTAATTCATTGAATTTGAAATAAAGCAATTTGTCTTTCTAAGGCGACGAGTAGGTGACATCTGCAGAATTTCTCCCAAAAATGTTTACGGCAATTTCCCTCCAAAGTTGGAATTGAATAGATGAGAAACCTATTTTAAAAGTACACAGTGTGACGTGTCCATCTCTACTATTAACTATTACTGGAAAGTGGTAGTAAAAATACAAGTACTCAGTTGTAGAAGCATATGTATGGTTGTATACAGATATTCATATTGCTTTCAATCCAGTCTGGGTCTGAAATGGAAATTTAGAGTTGTTAAGTGTAATGTACTTTATGGTACTAGGAACATACCACTGGTTAAATAAAATCAAGAATGGAATTTGTCCACAGTGCTTTGCACACCTAAAATGTTTTATGACTACACACATGTACAGAAATAACATGATCCTGTTTGTCAGCCACCAACATATATATTCAAAGACTATGACAAATGTGTCTATTCTGATATCGCCACATGGAAAGTGATGGTACCAAACAAAAAATTTGAATCAAGTCACAAGCTAAATGTGTAGATCTGGATTTAGTTTTGTTAGTCATTGACAAATAGAAGGGATTTCAATGGTATTGTGAGATATCTGAAAGGTATTATAATTGTGTGTTTTGTAGCCAACAGTTTGACATTTAGATCTGGATATCATGATATAATTTCACTGTAGTCCTTAATCTATATTCACTTCAGGAACATGCTGTTATTAGCCGAGTTTGTGATGGGTATTTAACCCTTTCACCACCAATGGCCTCATGGGATTGTGTGTTGTCCACCAGCCCCCTCACTAACATAATGTGAGAGTGAGTGTGGTGTAATCAAACTGATATAAAAATACTTAGAGTTGCTTATTTTTTAAAAATAAGGTATCATTTGAATGGAAAATAAATTTTCTACATCATAGTAGCAAATACATAAATTCAAATATCACACACATAACCGAAATATGGATTAATGTAATAAAATATTAATAAAACAAGCATAGGTTGTTTATTTATTGACATATCACAAATAAACAAAATATTTATATTACAAACAAAATTCAAATTACCAACATTTATGTTCCTACAAAACTTCTGTATACTGGTTAAATGGTCAAAATCGGCGAAAATTTGTCAGAAAATGTTATTTTTAGTCGTAATAAATTTGAACGAAAATAATTAACGGCTCACTAATCCGATTACGACGCAATAGTCAGCCCCACACCGGCAATCAAAGGGACAAAAATATCTGAAGTCGTCGCCCCAATACCTTCAGAAAAATCAGTTTGTGTAATTATATATCATTATTTGACAGAACAACAAAAAATTATCACCAAATTTATCCTCAAAATCAGTAAAAAATGCCCCCAAGTTGGTAGTTTACGAGTCCGAATCGGGACGCCAACGTGACGCTTTTCGCCGACATGTTTACCCACAAAGGCAAATCTGCAGTCGGGACTTTGAAGTTACGTTGCGATAATCTGATCCTTCCATATACTGCATCGAGTTCACGCAGCCATCTTCTTGTATAAAACATCGTATTCATAGTCAAAATTGAGTGGAAATTTCTACGAACAGCACCTTTATTTACATTGCAAACGATGTTAGGGGAGACAGATTTTGCCTCAGCGATGTTGAAATTTGAATTTTACATTGAAAAACTCGCGCAAAAAATCCGATCGGAAAATCGCCCATATCACGAGTAAGTTTCCCTCCACTGACCTCTACACACTGAGCTAATACAAATACAAGTCATTATTGAGCCGTAACAAAAAGAAATAAAACCAAAATAATCCACTATATAGCCCAAAATTACCCCCAGAACGTTAGCATGGGCGTCGGCACGGTCACAAGATTGCGTAAATTTGAACGACATTCAAAAATTCAACCGTAAACTGCCGTCGGCAGCTCACACGGCCTTAGCGGGAATTTGATGCTTACATACAAGTACAATGTGTTCCCATAGCTAAACACTTGTATTCAACGATGTATTTCAAGTCAAATTCTGTCGAAATATCCAAAGATAGTGACATAATTTATATCGTAGGCCATGTTATGAGAGCCGTTAATTACTTCCGCCATGTTGAAATTCGATTTCGTGAGCGAAAAACGCACAAAAAATTACGATCGCTCGTCATTTGGATCGTACTCGAGATACCGTTCACTGTCATGCTTTCAAAATGGCTGTGTAGATAAACAAGGCTAATACGCATGTGTGGAACTAGTTATGGCAGCAATTTTTGCAGCAATAGCTGCCGTTAAACGGCATAACGGCGAGGTAGGTGAATGAACTTTGGCGTTCCCGCAATAGCGGGAATTGGTGGGCGCCCTAGAGCGTTCCCGCAATAGCGGGAATTGGTGGTGAAAGGGTTAATGTGTATGCAGTTTTATTTTTGTCAAACACAGCTGGGAAAAGTATATGGAATGGTTATGAATTCTAGGAAAACCAGCTTGCTTCTAGGTATGACTGTTTGCGTATCCTGTAATTTAACTCTAGTTATTCAGGTTTGATGAATTCTAAAGTGTAGTTAACCTGAATGACTGAAGTAGACATATAAAGGCCATTTAATGACAACAACTGCACAGCCCTTGCATCAAACAATATGATGTGTGTATGTACTGAACACAAAAATGTCGAGCAGTTCCCATGAGCAGAATGGGAAGTGTTCCTCTGTGGATATATACATGGCAAATTGTTAGCTTGCATAAACTTTGAGTAGTGCTGCAAGAGATATCCCTTCTATAACATGAAATGGTATCACTTAATGAAGTAAACCAATCGCACAAATATGAGAACTCGTAAATGCTTGAGATCAAATGTAGTATTACATGTTGTGATCAAATGTAGTATTACATGTTGTCCTAACATTTTAATGTAAGTTAGAAAACTCTTAAGGTCGACCTAAACATTCCAAGTGGTGAGATATGAACCACAGTAAAAGTTTGAACACTTCTGTAGTTCTGTGCTGTAACTTTGTAGGAGATAAAGCAATGAACTGCAGCAGATTCTGTGAATGATCACAGACTTTCAACAGTATGGTAATATTACTGTAAGATACAGCTGACCTTTTGCACCCAGCATTATGTGAGTTTGTGAGCGCAAATGGGTTCACGTAGGTTATAGAGAACTTGTCGGGGTAGCTTTTTTAGGTACACCCAAAGATCTCATCTGGCTTTGATTTGAAACACAAAGTAATCTCTCTAAAAATGGCAAACCTCAACAAGTAGAACATATTCTTTGTACTTCAGTAAGCTGGACTGTTTGGACTATAGTATAAGTAGGCAGTCAGAGCTGTGACTTAGTTACATTGTTCTTTAGTACAACTATCAGGGTCTGCTACATCTGAATGTTATATCATTTCATTGTGTCTGACATACATGTCAGTTGCAGTGATCCTATACCATGAAATTGATGAAATACCCAATGCAAAGGTCAAAGGGCGACGATTTATCTTGGTATCGTGTGAGTGTCCATGCCACACATGAATGACTGATAATCTCGCCTCCATCTGAGTTACAGATGATATTAGACAAGATTTATAACTCTAATGTTGTGTATTAGGAATGTCAATTCCTCAAATCAACTAATGACTTGTAGATAATGATTTCAGAAGAGTTTCAATATTTACAGATCGATAAATTGAACAGTGTGGTTTATTTTGAGATGTATTTTCTCTATGATTAATTTGTGATATCAATAGATTTATGTTGAATTGTTCATCATTTTTGCATACAAAAAGTCTATGAAATTTATTAATATCAATTTATTACATTTGCAAGTTGCTACCTTCTATCCAGTAATGTTGAGAATGTCCTTGGTGTATTGCTTGGTGAACTTTGGCTGTATGTAATTTGACAGGGTACAGTTATTGGATGAAAGGGCTAAGGTAACATTCAAGCTGTTGTTCTTTTTAATTGCTTGCATGATACATTACATGCATATGTTGGCATAGAGAGAGTAATTATGTCCTTGTAGGCTAGGTCCTTTGAATAGCTGATAATTAACAGTAAGCCATGCATTCATTTATAATGCACTATGGGAGGGGAAATAACAAGATGTGACTACAATATTTACTAGCCAGATGGGACAGTGAATAGACAGCTGAGATGATTGAGGCCAACAGAGTTTGACTTGGTGCCTACTATCTTGTCTCTTGCGTCTTCAATCCATACATCCTTTCCATCATCTGTGTCATGGTGTCATTATGCCTCAGTTTGGGAGTTTGTAGATCTGATGTACTCTGAAAACACGTGATACAAATAATGATCAATCATACCAAGGGAAGCTGTAAATTTTTATACAGTTATAAAAGTTTCAGAAGCAGTAGGAGTAGCTTATGGGTTGAGTTGATGGGGCATCATGATTTTATTACTTTCAGTTTTATCCTTTATTTTAAAATGAGGTACAATTTCACTTCAGATATGACATAGTTTGCTAGATTTCTGTGTTATACAGTTGTCTGCTATGGTGTTCAGCATGTTACATTTAATTCAGAAAGATAATGGAATTTGTGTATGTGGTCTGGTAAAGCGCAAAGTAAGTAAAAGCAATGGTTTTCACTAATTAGCACTGCAGTGAGAAAGGCATCCTGTAGAGAATGCTGTCACAAACTGAAATAGGAAAAAATAAATCAGGTTAGTTTTTTGTAGATATGACTGAATGAATAAATCATATATTAAGACCAATATATATGAAATACTGGCACCAAATAAAATGTTGAATAAATATTTAAACCCCAAAATAGTAAAATGGAATTTATGAAATTTGATAAGATATAAATTATAGTGGTATATGGGAAGTGATACAGACTGTCTGTTTGCATATAGAAACATGTAAATTATGCATCAGTGGTATTTTTGTGTACAATTCCAACATGGTTTGTCAGAGTGATACAAGCCTACCAATAGTTGCCAAGTATACATTATTGGTTTTCGAATTTATTGACTGTAAACAGCTGTTTTAAGTTGCATAGATAGGAAATATCTTTGCATCACCTGTAGTGGTGCAACAAAACAAATAGACTGAATAAACAACATGTGGCATCAGTTCTGAATGCTGGGTAAATTTATCTAATGGCCCATATACAAAATCTGTTGTAATAGAATTCATACCTGGTCAACTGCTCAAAAGGTTGACAATGTTACTGAATTAAATACATTGCATTAGCCCTTCCGATTAAGATATGTATTAAAACTGAAATATTTTAGCAGTGCTTGTCATTGTATAATATATTTCATTGAATTGTTACTAATTACACAAAATCTAATTATGAATTCATAATATACATATATCATTGTCTTTCATACGAAATGGATAATTGATGGAAATAAATTGCATGTTGTAAATGTATTATTTTTATTTATGAAAACATATTTTTAATACAATATATTTTCATACAATACATAATTATGTACATTTTATCTCTAACTCAATACATTACTATGGCATGTGTTAATTCCTCGTATGAATGAATACCTAAACACCTAACACATGACACATACTATAGGAAATTAATTAGGTCACATATTTTGAACGTAAAAAATCATTCACATTTATGTACAACTATATATATATTCATCCAACACTATTACACGAAACAGTATTGCTAAATATATGCAACAAGGAATGATAGCTAAACTTAGTACATGGAAACAATAAGTCAAAGATTTATTTTCTCACCATTGATTTATAGAGTTTTCCACTCATATTGTATGTTAATACCAATATCTAACCTTTGCCCAGGCCCCTGGAACCTGTGATATGGACAGAAGTCCTAATTTTTAAAAGTCAAATTATGCATAGTGTTGTATGTTTGTGAACGTTCTGTCAAAATTCAGTCTGATTAGTATGCGTAATCACAAGACTAGCCTATGCTAATCCAATTATTTTCAGTCCTTTTTACCCTGTAGTTCATTCACATAAATTTAAACCTTGGAGTGCTGTTAGTTGATCAATTCACATAGAAGGCATACTGGTACAGACTGGAGTCATTTTGTGCATCCATGAAGTTTAAAGTCCATTCATTGTTTCTGCAATGTGGTGGTGTGATGCTTATATCACTGTGTATTTGCATTAAATGACCAGACTTCAACCATTGTGACTTTGATTCAGTCATTTGCATTCAGTTCAGTCTTTTCTTCGAACTCCGACAAGAAGAGATAGTAGACTGATAAGTTAGGTAAAGCTTTTACATGACAAGTCTGGGGATCACAGTCCTTGTTACTATTTTTACTTGCAAACTAAATGGTTAAGTTAAAGTGCAAGATGAATAGAGATGTTAGCCAGAGACTTGGCTATCTGTAGGTTATGTCACTGTTGATGTCACAAGTACCAATTACATTGTAACAAGTAGATGATTATTGAATAATAACTAGGGACAAGACATCCATATTTACTTTGTATTCATAAACACACATCTGTGACATGCAGTACATATAGAACTGTTCTAATTCTATTTATGGGATGGTCTGCATATTTTGGTCATATGGTAGCTGTGAAATACTTTCATTAGCTACTTTTCCTGTCTGTTCACTCTTCAATAATACAAGTAAGAGTTTATTCAGATTTAGATTCGTCTTCTTTGAAGGTATTAAATTGAAATAGCATGATACAAAAGTTTAACAGGCAGATTACATGTAATTGTAGAGTGAAGTTTGATATTCCCTTTGATAGTAGGCTATCATAAACTACAATCTACCACCAAGTAGCTGTTCAAACAGACTTTTCCCTAGACTAAGCAATTTACAACCCTGTAATTTGCCCACCAAAGAAGCAAATGTACATATTGATAGTAATAGTACATGCCTTTGTAATGGAAATGTTCAGAATATTGAGAGTCAGCACTGAAGAGTATTTATTGTCTTGGGAAAACACCTGAGTTATCAACAAGCACCAAGTACCCCTCCCCAAAGAATTTCATGAGGTATGGGTTTTAGTAGTCACATGTTTGCTGGTATGTTCTGTAACTATAGCAACTGATGCTTACATTAGGGTTAAGAAGGTATTCCTATATTTCAATAGACACATGCATGTTATTTCATTTTGAAGAGTAGAAGTTGGCATGCAGAAGTTACTGTACCTAACTTATAAGTTATTCAGGTCATGATACCACATGTTGTAATTACATGTGTTGAAAGATATGTTTATAACTTTATTACAGGTTTGCTCACATGTTCAGTTATTACTAGCCCCACTTTGGTACTGCCCAAAGGTGGGGTTGTTACAATGAATTTTGTCTGTCCAACAGTGCACAGACGTATCTTTGTCCAACATCTGCCACAAAGATAACATACTTTCAGACTCAGATACCTGACAATTTGTTAAATGACATCAATTTTCACTGAATTGCAGCTATATTTGTTGTAAAAAAATTACTTTTACACCCCATAACTAAAAAAACTGTTAGTGTTACAGAGAAGAGACTCCATTTACATGCAAGTGTATATTGTTTTATAACAAATTTCTGAATTTATTTGGACCAGTAAAGGTGATCATTACTATTTCGCGAAGACTAGGCTTTCCTGAAAATGCAAAGCAATGGTAACCTGCTCCACCCTGTGATTTCACCAACAGAAATCTATATATATTTGCATGACAATAGTTTAGTAGAGCATTGAGCCATAACTCCACTCCTTCTCTACTAGGGTAATCACTATGATAATGTACGGATTCATGTTTAGCTTACATGACAGGAAACCTATCATATGAAGCTATTCTTACACAATATTAGAGCATATTGCATTCCTACTGCTATCTCTCTGTATTTGTCTGAGGTCTAGTCTGTTGGTGTCCTTGAAAACAACTCTATTTCCTGTAATACACACTGAACTCAGGTTGACCTTAGATGTATCCTTGGAATGCCATTAGATTTGTCTGCAATGCACTAGTGTTATTGTTATTCATGTCATCTTAACCCTGTCAAGGTTTTGTCATGTTTTCTACACTGATCATTGAATCTAAAATGATTTCTTCTGATAGAAGAAGTTATTCTACCAAAACATCTCAACATTTCACATTTCAACTGTGTGTATTACACGTAGGTATTAGAAATGATAATTTGTGGTTTGTGGCTGCTGTCAGGTAATTATGTAAGGTAGAGTTACATGTATTGATAACTATTTTAGAGTTGTGATAAATGGAAGCAACATGTCACCAATTTCCTTAGAGGACACCCACACTGCAATACTATGCCATTAATTTTGTCAGGGAAAGTGAGAGCACAACAAATATTCCATCATCAAGAAATAAACAATAAAATTTATTTTATATCACAAATATACAGCATGTAACTAAATGAAAGTAGGTCTTGATCTGATTGTCATAATGAGAATACAAGTATTACTTATGTATACAATTTGACACTTGTCTTGTGCTCAAATTACAATGAAGTAAGAGTTCAAGAAAACTTGGGATATCCTGGTGAACAGTTGATGGACTTTGTTAAAGTAAAGCTTAAAAGCAGTACAAAACATGGATGTAGATAGGGTTTCTAAGCCCGAGGGTTTTATGGAGAGGTGGAAATAACAGTAAGACAAGTTACCAGATATTGAGTGTAGATTCTAAAGTTACCATGTAGTAGACAGCTAGTGTATAATCTAATCTGTTATGTCTCCTGTACACTGAAATCTACAAAACAAAGATATTCTGTGTCTATTGATACTGTAAGTCTGCTGTAGTGATATATCAAATGTATACTGTGAAAGAACTTCTTGTGAGGTTCAAAATAACCTAGTTGCAACAAGCATGTTATTTTGTTTGGTTACTTGCAAAGCATGTGTTCCCAGGGAAATGTAAAAGTTTCTGTAAACATATGATACCACATGTCTACTGTTTACTGTTCCACATACTTGAGAGGTTTACAGTAAATATGACACCATTCTCAGCTTAAAATTAGGCCAGACAGGCATTTTGAAGGCATACAACCTATGTCAATTTACATAGTAGTTTCTTTCATGTACTACAGTAATATGAGTAAAGCAAAATTCACCAATAATATGAGCCTTGTTGATAGAAAACTACTAGTAGTTTTAATTGTGTGGTTCAATTATTTCTTGAACTGTTGATTGGAACTATTAAAATGATACTGATAGTGTTATTGTCTTCTAATTTGATATGTTTATATCAGTTACAAGTGGGTAGCCCTCCTCAAAGTAATTCCTATAACCAATGTTATTGTCAAATGTAGAGGTGACTGATGAGAACAACTGAACAAAAATCTTTACATGTAATGAGTAACAGGAGAATGAAATATCACCATCTTTACATTTGTAAACTATCATATGTCATCTGTCTTGCATATAAGACTTGGGAGAACTTTCAATTTTAATGATAATGGGGGAAACCCTGCTTCACTAGTTTTTGGACCATTTTGGCTGTTATGAGCATCTTGCACACTTGAAATGATATACCAATGTTGATTCAGTCCTGTGAGCTAAGACTACTTGAAGTGAAATCTGAAGCGTTCTGTACATCTATAGTCTTGGTAATTTCCCATACAAGTCTCAGTATAATGTTTCACAAGGTTCAAGTTCCCAGTATGAGTATTTGATGTCAACTATGTGAAGTTTAAGGTGTTCTTGTTCCTGAAAGTAATCTTCATATACATTAATTGCTCTCTTTTTTCTAACATGGATACCTTATCAATTATCAGAGATATCTACCTTACAACTTCAACGATACATCAGAGGTCCACATTCATACATACATACATACATACATACATACATACTGTATACATACATACATACATACATACAGACAGACAGACAGACACTAGCTTGGAGTCTGTATACTTTGGTCTTGAATTTGAAAAGACCCAGTGTTTTCAGAAGACATGGTTCTGAGCTTTTGACCATTTTGATGTTATAAATTTCAAGAAGTACCTCTAATTGTGATACATGTATATCCATTTGATTTCAGTTGATGGAGATCGTTTAGTGTCATCACTGAAGAATGCTTCGTTGACTGATGCTGAGATACAGCAATTGATTGATATCTTATTGAACAAGCAAAGCGGAGGTGCAAGTTCTGGAGAATGGACCAAGGTAAATACTTCACTATATGCTTCTAGCAGTGTTATTGGCAAATGCATATAGGTATGAGACCTTGAAGTCTTGAGAGTGAGTGACCATGTTCACTTCAAAAGATCTCATTGAATCTACCAGCTGTGTTTAGTCATTTTCTTGTCATGTGTGCATAACACTCATGTCTACTGGATTTTCATGTTGACAGGTATCTGTAAAAATTGATAGATTTGTACCGTACCATATTAAAAATTGCATTATTCTTATAATTCAGTGTAATTCATGTAGATGCTCTATATGTACAACCTGCTTCTTCTTCAATGTTATGCTTGAAGGTTGAAGCTAAAGATTCCTTGGGGTCCACTCTTAACATTACTTTACCAACACATTCTTACTTTGTTCCATGATGTAGTGGTTTGACCTCCTTTCAACCTTTCAGGTTGAAAGAATTCATCAAATGCAGTGTGTTTAGTCTGAGTATTAAGATTTATATGTTCAATACTGGCAGGTAGTACAGTTCTCACTTTGATGTACTAAGTGTGTGAAAAAAGTGTGAACAAATTCCTGTCATGCTCATCATTTATCAAAGTTGAACTTTACACCATTGAAATGTATGTTAGCTATTAGTAAGCTTTCATGCAACTGAACATATGTTGTGATAGTATTGCATTATTTGTTATTTACGCTTTGTACTAGATGTAAACTTGTATATTTCATGACCAGAATTTGTCAATGTAGACATCAATAACATACATGTTAGATATACAGAGTTCGCTCTAAGTCAGGGAACTCCCCACAGGAACGGAGTCCTGGACGATATTATAACATGAAAAATCTGTGTTTAGTTTTAAGAATCACTGTTGTTATTGTTATTGTTGTTGTTATGGTATTGCATTAGTTGTTAGTTATGGGCATTTTGTACAAAATGTAAACTCACAACATTACTTGTATATCTTGTGTTAATAGGCATCTCAGAAACCAGACCCTGTAGCAGCCATGAAGAAGCAGTTGCAAGAGAAGGAACAAGCCTTGCAGGAAGGTATATAAACAGACTTTGTCACCCTTGTTGTATTGGGGTATTGGAAAGAAAACATCCAGTGATATCAATTTACTTAGACACATGTAAAGTTTTAGCAATAGTAACATACATATCAATAGTGCTACAACATGACTTCCAAGGTTGAGAGTCATGCCCATGCCGTGTCCCCTACAAGACTTCCAAAGGTGAGCATCATGCTCATGCTCATGCTGTGTTGTGTCCTCTACAAGACTTCCAAGGTTGAGAGTCATACCGTTTCCTCTTTATGTTTTCAATTGCCCTCTCAGTACTTTGTGTTTACTTTGTAAATTATTAATAAGGCATACTTTATTTTTCACCACGGGGTACAAAAAAGCAAAAGTAAGATTGTATTAGCTTTTCACATTTTATTTTCAATTTCCTTATACATTGAACATTTCATGTTGCATCATTTTCTTGATCAGAAATGCAACGAGCCCAGGCAGCATCTTCAAAGGTAAAGGATCTCAAGCAAGAGATGTTGTTGGAGAAATCTAGGTATTCTCAGCAAGAGACCAAGTACAGAGACAAGATTGCTGGCCAATCCAGAGATTACCAGGCACTACAGGCTAGAATGCAACAGGTGAGACTTGGGTCATTATTTTGGTAATGTCCTAAGGAATGTGACCTGTTTGTATTGGTGCAGGAAATTTGTATGATACTTTGGCTGTGTGCACGTTGTAAAGTGTTGAAGTTGTAGTAATTGTGATGTTGATTCTAATGCATTGATAATTGACTGGTATTCTTTATGTACTCATACATACCAACATTTTGTGTATGATGTTTTGTAAGGAAGTGCTTGAAAGAAAAGTTCTTTGGCTGTTTCTTGGTTAAAGGTGTAACAGATTCTGAAATTCCAGAACTGTTGATAGTCAGGAATTCCTGTGTTTGGCCATGCATTTGTGTAAATATTGAAGTCGGCATCAATTCAATTCACTTCAATGAAAAAAAATGTAAAGACAAATTTTTTGTGACGTAGATACAGCTACTTAATGACACGTGTTGGTAGACTGTAATGCCACATGTATGAAGTACCCATGTACCTCAACACTACGCTTTGCATTCTTAATGTGCTTTCAGTGTACTAAAGAGTTTCTGTGTTTGCGTATGTGGTACTTGGAAATTGTGAGTTTAACAAAAGGGATACTATAGTTCTAGCCATGAATATTCAATGAAAGAATCCAAGTTGGCTTTCATCAGTGGTATATTTTGAAACTAACATTTTTGAAGAAATCTGCTGGACAAGTTGTATACTATGAATTAACATACAATAATACCTTGTTGTCAATGATAACTTTTAGTCACATGATACCTTAAGGTGCAAAAAAAGACCATCCCAACTGCCAGACTGCATGACGGTTGAATAACAGACAAATGAAAATTTCTACTCGCTGTCAAAAAAATGATTTTGGTAGTGTATCCCAAATTTTTCACTGATGTCAACATTGCAGTGTACAAAACAGAACATCAGCAAAACTTTCGGGATTTTCTTCCCCCAAAAAATATGAACATTCATTCTCATAAGTATTGTAGAAGTATAAGTGTCAAAAAGTGAGAAACTTGCCAAAGCTCAGTGCCATTGTTGGACATAGAAAGCATTACTATGTTTTACATGTAAATAGTTACTTACATTTATAGGCCAGTTATACATGAATCAAGATGATAACAGTAGTATGTTATAATTTGTATCCTTGCAGACCCATGAAATGCACTTGTCAGAGACTCAAGCCATGCAGAATAAAGTAAAACAGATGCAAAGTTCAGTAGATCAAAGTCAGCTTGAAAACAACAGGAAATTGACTGATGAAAATAACAGACTGAGAGCTGAAATTGCACAAGCTGCCCAACAGTGAGTTTTATTTTTGTTTTATTCCTTTAGTCATAAATTTACATACCAGAGTTTTGAAACTGTTGGATTGTGTATCCAGAAGCCATTTTGTTTAGCACAACTGAACTTTTTTAAGTTCAGTTGTGCTATAGGCATGGCAGGGTGTATGTCTGTCTGTGTGTGTGTAAATAACTTAAAGTCAAAAACTAATTGTTCATGACATGATGATCCCATCAGTGATATGCAAATTAGGTCTAAAAATGTGTCTTTTTGGTAAAACATGTATCATTCCAAAACTTTCTGAGCTGATTGGTCTGAAATTTTGGTGGAAATGTTCTTAGGAGTGTGTAGATTAAGAAATGTTTATGGCATAATGATCCCATCAGTAATATGCAAATTAGGGCTAAAGTGTGTCTTTTTGGTCAAAAATCTATAATTCCAAAACAACTGAGCAGATTGGGATTAAATTTAATGGGGTGCCTATGGAGATATGTAAATGAAGGTATATTTACAACATGATCATCCCATCAGTGATATGCATGCAGGGTCTAAAACAGTCAAGTTTGATCAAGATTGTAACAAATAGGAACAAAAATCTTTAGTAATCTTGGTACAATGTTTTCCATTATCTGACAATCACCAAACATGAAGCCCAGTCATGCCTCTCTCTGTTCTTGCTACCATAGATGTTCAAAACTCAAGTTTTTCTGTGTTCTATTCATAGGAGAGATGCAGCCGTAAATGCTGAAGTTGCAAAATATACTCATGAACTTCAAAAACTGAAGGACACATTGGCAAATACTGAGTTACAGCTACAGAAAGGTGAAGAAGTTCTCAGGGAAACTGAGAATCAAGTTGCCAACTATGACCAGCAGATGAAACATCAAAGAGACAACCAGGTTAGTTTTAATATGAGATACAAGTCTTCCACAATCCTTGGAACCTGAAATATAATCTTCCCACTGTGGAATGCCACAAAAAGTTAGTTAGTTTACCACTTACTTACTCACATTATGGTGAAACACTGTATAATAGTCAAGCAGGTGAATGAACTTGAGAATTGTTGTGTAGTGAGTATACTTTTCAATATTCTTAGACCATTGACTTGACAAATCTTGTATGGTCATTTTATCACAGAAGGAAAATGAAAGCCTACTGTCCAAGCGACTTGGCGAAGTCAGTGAAGAACTGCGTAAAGCTGAGGCACGGTATGCAAACCTGGAAAAAGACCTGGATAAACTGGATGGCAATTTCCAATCTTCTAGTGCTAAGGCTCAGGAATCTGAAAACAAATTGAAGGTGTGTGCTATGGTTATTCTTTTAGGATGTGTAAAGTGTTAACAGCATGGAAGAAAGGTTGTCATGTGTGTAAGTCTGCAGTCGGGTAAATATTATTTTGTACTGCTGCAGCTAAAGGCAGGTTTAGGATTGAGAATTTGTTGAACATCATGCTAGAAGATGTAAAGTACAAAAATGATAGCTGTATTAGCAAAATAGGATGTGATAAAATGTAGACAGATTATCCTGTAAAGTGAGAAGTTGTTTGACTTTCCATATAGAATGCCACATCGTTGGCTTGCCCTCATAGAGTGAGTATCTTATGTAATGTCAGTATCACTAGCATTCACAAGGAACTTGATTTTTGCAAAATACACCTAGATTACTCCCATGAAATAGTCCTGTTGCTCAAGGACTCTTTTTACATCACTATACTACATGTATATGCTGAAATTGTGTACTTGCATTAGCATTATTTTTGTGATGTGTAAACCTTTACAGAAAGGGTGTTGCCATTATTGAGTATGAGGTTTATATTTGTTTATTATTTTCTGTCTTGTGTTTTGCTTGGTCTTGGTCTTTGTCTCAAATTCATGTTTTGGTTTCACTCTGCCATGTCTGATATGATAGGAAACTGAATCTGCTAAAAAGGAGTTAGAATTACGTATACAGTCCATTGAAGCACAACTTGCAGAAGGAGAAAAATTAAAAGCAGAAAAAGAAACAGAAATCCAGGTTTGTCACTGGGATTGACACAGATAGATGTGATGCGGTGTTGTAGTTTGGTAGTTTACTGTAGCTTGCTGTGTTGTGCACTGTGTTAATTTACTGCAACATGATGCTGGTACTTACTCCACACCTGGAGCTGTAGTTTAAAAACACTCTCAGTTCATTCTCCATAAAGCGACCTTGTAAGACCTTACTAACCAGGTCAGGGGTCACTACGAAAGAAGGAAGTCAGCTGATACACAGTATGTATGTATAAATTCAGTATGTGATAAATTCCTGCTCAATTTACTTTTAATGAAACTTCCTGTAACTTGGCCTGTTTGATGTCAATGGTAAGTGAGTCAAGTATTCCAAAAGGAGGAAAACAGAGTGATACATCTGGATTGTGTTTAAATACTGTGTATCAGCTGATTGTTCTTGATTGTGCAAAGATCACAAGCTGGTATGCAGCCATTAACAATGTTAAAACTATATATAGAAATCTTACTCACGATAATACTAGATATAGCTGTGTTCTAACCAATACTAATCTATACAATATTTGCAGCTGGTTGAAAGACATTACTCATAGAAGGAAAAGCTGTGTTTCCTTTCCAACTTCCTTGATATTTTGAATTGATAACTCTAAACTTTTCAGAAAACAGGAAAGTGACTGTTGAACACAAATGTGTGATTGAGTATAACTTTAAACTTTTGAGTAGAATATTGAATACAAATATGTTTCCACTGAGACTATATGACAAATTATATGACATTTTTTCCAAAATGACTTTTAAAAAAAAATAAATCCTTGAATATAATATCGGCTTTCAGGTGGATCAATGTTATTGTCTTTCAACCAAAACACATGATAGAAATGTGTGAAAAGCTAACAGTTGTTAGTAACTTAAAATAGTCATCACTTGCTAATCAGGTTCTAAATTTTAAAAAAGCCACATGTTATCCCTACGAAATGTTGGAAATATGTTTTACAAACACAAAATTGGAGGTTAGCAGTTTTCTCTTACATATAGACCCAAGTTCAGAAATTAACTGAATGTCAATAATTGCAGGAATTGCAGAGGGAAAATGAAGCACTATCATCCCAGCTGAAGGTAGCAGGGACAAGAGTGGAAGCAGAAGGCCAAGAAGCACCAGCTCAACCTGATGGTGCACCCAATGGAGATATCAATGAAAATTCTAGTAATAAAAATAGCATCTCATTAGAAGAACACGAAAACCTGTAAGTAACAGAATGCCATGTATTTTCCACTCAAATTGGGTTTCTCCCTCTGAGGCTCTCATACCATTACAGCATATGAGGTTCAGTCATGTGATTTATACAGAAGTGTAGTCATTTTTAGAACCAAAAGCTTACCAAATTTAAAGGATTCGATCATATGGAGAACTGCTTGTGATGCTTGTTATCACAATGAAGTGATGATGACAATGTTTTTCCCAGTCTGTTGATCATTCCATTCACTGTTAGTACTTTGTACTCGGTATAGTAATATTTAATAATAGTTTCAAAATAGCAATTGTAAATATCCAATGTTAAACAGTTCTGAAACCCAATGGTTGTAAATTTGACATAAAGGAACTCTACTGATAAATAGGTGGAGTAGTAATAGGAATTATTTATTTACTAATCCACAGTTTGTAATATGTGATCTTTTTGTGATTTTAATCTTACAGTTTAGGTGAAAAAGTTAAAGCCATAGAACAGCTACAAGAGGAGATCAACTCTAGAAAAGAGGATATCAATAAACTTACTGAAACTTTAGAACAACAAAAGAAGAAAAATAATGTAAGTAATGATAATAATAATAAGTACTTAAAATATACCTTCCAGTGAGAGCTTTGGGTGCTCACAATTACATTGTATTACCCTGGGTATGGATCAGGATTGTTATAGACCAATGGTACTTTGACCTCCTTAACTCCACAATGGAGAGCATACAATCAATTGCAGCCTCTATAAGCACATAGGATTAAAGCATTCACTTTGCAACCCTATCCAACAAGGTCTCCAATTATACAGCTGGGTTGACTGAGGCACAGTCATGGTTCAATCTTGCCCCAAGGACTTTAGCCATTGGAAACAAATGGCAGCAGTGAGTGCCAAACCTGCAAGCTAGATCCCAAGCCGGCCACTCTAACCATTCGGCCATCATGACTTTACAAGTGTGATATTACAGCTTAGTATTAGGTATCATTCACTGACCTACCACAGAAATGAAATATATTTTATTAACATTCCCATTATACCATTACCAGTACAGTGTACTTGATAAAACCAAGGACAGGCCTCATTATTATGAATTTAGATGAAACTTTACATAATACTGTAGGTTTGTGAAACTAGCTAATCTTTCTTAAGATTTACCCAAGGTAGTACTGTACTCCCGTCTCCAGTTTGCCCCTGTTTGCAAAACCCTTATAGAGAGGGTTAAGGTTAGCTGCAAGGATTGCCATTCATTATATCGGTAATTGATATGTGATACAAACCTATTCCAAGTATTTCTAATATTCACCAAAATGAAAGTTGATAGTGTATTAAACCCAACTTTGTTTCAACTGTGTATGTCTTGTAGGATTTAAGAGAAAAGAATTGGAAAGCAATGGATGCTGTTTCAGCTGCAGAAAAATCCACCAAGGATAAAGTAACAGAAGCAGTTAAAAGTTCTGAGGTGAGAAACATAGGATGAAGTTGGGAAAAATTGCTTTCTTCTGTAAAGTTTCTTTTGGCAAGATGTAGTCATGACAACAACTACATTTAAAGGCTGGAATATGTAATCTTGGGAAGTTTTTGGTGAAGGGATAGTAAAGTACAGCAATCATTTCTTTTTAATGGTTATGAATATTTTCATTTTGATTGTTTTTCATCAAAAGTTAATCCATATTGTTCTTTTTTCAAACTCCTGATTGTGTGCCATTTTAAGTAAGGTAATTTCACTCCCATCAAATTGTGCACCATCGTCACTGCTTGTTTTTTGTATTTCTTGTTTTCCTATTGCATATATGCTTGCCTCATCTCCTGATATTGTAGCATGTGAGTATTGACAATGCATCCATATCATGACATTGATTTATGTGTATGCTCTATTTCATCACTTAGGGGTCAACCCCAAGGTGATCTTATACTCATTTCTAAACTATGATAATACTATAGTAAACAATCTTTATTGTCAAGTTTAGTAGTCATGGGAAACACAAACTATAAATAAGATTTTGGGCTGTCTTTACAAGGCAACAATGTGCTATTCCACTCAGTCAATCATATGTAAAATTATCTGTCAACAAAACTTGGTCTGGTATCTAGAAACAACAATTTGTGAGAAAGTGTTATCAGCTATTACATTGTTGTTATATAAAGGCTTGCCCAAATGTTACCAGCTGTCATTGCATACAATTCTTCACTGCATCTACTAAAGTCAACAGACTACAACAAAATGTGAGAATGTTCTTAAACTTTGTATGTGATGTTATGATGAAGACTTTTCTGTGTTGAATAATAGTTACAAATAAATTAAAATTTTGTATGTCATGTTTTGATGAAGACTCATCCGTGTTGATTAGTATTTACAAATAAATTAAAAACTTTGTACTGCACCAAATATGTATGTAATGTGTTGTGTAACTTCATCTTTCAACATTCACATGTTCATCAAATACAAATAAAGCAAATAACACTTCACATTTGTATCCCAGGATAATTGTTTACCCTTTCCTCCCTCTTCTATATAATCATTAAAGTATATAAACTACTAATTATCAAGGTCAAATTAAGAATAAATAAACTAACACCTGAAGACATGTTTTTTGGTCATATTTAGTGGTCAGCAAATGATGACGTCTGTCAGATCCTTGAATCAAATCTCTGTAGCTCACCTAATACCACTTGAAGATTATTTTGAAGAGAACTTTAGATTAATAACTCAAAATATTGACTGACGTTGAAGCAAACAATAAAATTAAACTCAAAATATGTCAACAGAAGACTCAGAAACTTATTTTCATAAAAATTGTAATAAATAATTTTCATATTTATAATTATGTCAGACCTAGTGTTTATCTGTACAAACCAATGGTGAAGGTGAGATGTAACAAATACTGAATTTAACTTAATCGTTAAAGTTAATCGTAATATTTTAAATAAAACATTTTAAAATAGAATAATACATTCTTGTACCACGACCAAGGGTTTTTATTAATAATAATAATAATAATAATAATATTTATTTCGTATATAGCGCATTACATAATTGCATAAAAATCTCAATGCGCTTCACATGATAAAAATACACATTATATGATTGGAAAATAAAAAATAATCTAAATTACTTAAAAGTAACGTTCCCCTGTTCATGTTGATGTTACTTGTAAGTTATAAGAACCCTTGGTCTTGGTACAAGAACATATTATTACTATGTTTTACTGATCTGATAAACATGATTGTGATTTAAAGTTGTGCTAATGATAAGTTTGCATCTGTGAATGAGTAAAACTAGGTACAAGTAATATTGCAGTCATTATCAGCACATATTGTGTAGTGTGCAAAGACGATTTGTTTAGTGTGATATAGAATTGGACAACTGATGGAGGTGTATAAAATGATGAATAAAATGTCACTATATATTATTTACAGGAAAAATTGAAGAAAAGTTTAGCAGAAGAACAAACAGTAGCCAAAGATGCATTTCAGAGGCTCTTCCCAGATGTCAGTGTAGAATCTTCCTTGGTATGTTTCCATTTCTGCTATTATCTCTCTGTTGTCACATTTTTCTAGAAAGTAGGTAATTTAATATAACTTAACAATAGGATTTGTAGGGTTAATTGCCTGATTATCTACTGCTGTGCCAACAAGAAGAATAGGAGTAGTAGAAAGTATATCAATTTCAGTCTGGACTGGTAATGGTTTATAGTGTTAATTGCCAGACTACATGCTGCTGTACAAAAACAGAAATAAATGAATGCGAATAATAGAAATTGTATCAATTACAAAATGTAATTATGAAATTCACCCACTCTGGAGTCAGTTAAGGTCAGTGTGCCCTCTAAGCCAATTTGACGCCTGTTGATGCACACAATTTCTAGTGACGCACCAAAATTTGGTGTTCTCCTATATCTTACTAGGTGGTGACTCACAAGAAATGCCAGTTTTTATCATGTTGACCAAGAACAACAAAATTTGACTATCATTTGGCTACTAGAGGGCATACTGTTAAGGTTTATAGTGTTAATTGCCAGACTGTTGCACTAAAACAGAAATAAATATATGTGAATGATAGAAATTAGATCATTCAATTACAAAATTTTATTATTCGCCAAGTCTGAAATCGGTTAATTCTTTACACTTTTAATCTAATTACATTTACTACTTATGACTAGTAATATATGGTCAAGAGAAAGATGGCTATTTGTTTATTATTGTTTGACATATACTGAGGTAGTGTCTTATAAAACATTAAGTTTACCTTGTCAGTGATTTGGAGTGTCCAGTATCATCCAAAATAGTACACACAAGATGAAATTCAGACATGAATTTACCATATTTTGATGTGAAAAAGATAAGATATTGAAACTTGACAGTATTTGTCTTACTGTGTCTTTTCTCTTGACACTTACTTTACAATGTGACCATATCTAACTACATGATTGACATTTTCTTCTATTCTTCTTCAGGCCCACAAAGATTGGGTTGTAGCTTTTGAAAAAGACGCCATTGAAGTTTTAAAACGGGCAGCCTCTGAACCACAAGTGAGTATTTTAATTTCATGTCTACATAATAGAATTTCTATCAACATTCTCAGCAGTACCACCTTTTTATAGGCCCATGTCACAGTAGGATTAAAATGTGAACAAGAAAAACAGTTGTCTGAAGGAACTATAGAAAAAGTTATCATGAATAAAAAATATAATCCTATCTAATCCTTATGACATGACAGATAATGTAGCATTAATGCTAGAACCGTGGATTGAATCTTGGGTCTTTAAATCAGTGTCGACATGACAGATAATGTAGCATTAATGCTAGAACCGTGGATTGAATCTTGGGTCTTTAAATCAGTGTCGACATGACAGATAATGTAGCATTAATGCTAGAACCGTGGATTGAATCTTGGGTCTTTAAATCAGTGTCGACATGACAGATAATGTAGCATTAATGCTAGAACCGTGGATTGAATCTTGGGTCTTTAAATCAGTGTCGACATGACAGATAATGTAGCATTAATGCTAGAACCGTGGATTGAATCTTGGGTCTTTAAATCAGTGTCGACATGACAGATAATGTAGCATTAATGCTAGAACCGTGGATTGAATCTTGGGTCTTTAAATCAGTGTCGACATGACAGATAATGTAGCATTAATGCTAGAACCGTGGATTGAATCTTGGGTCTTTAAATCAGTGTCGACATGACAGATAATGTAGCAATAATGCTGGAACCGTGGATTGAATCTTGGGTCTTTAAATCAGTGTCGACATGACAGATAATGTAGCATTAATGCTAGAACCGTGGATTGAATCTTGGGTCTTTAAATCAGTGTCGACATGACAGATAATGTAGCATTAATGCTAGAACCGTGGATTGAATCTTGGGTCTTTAAATCAGTGTCTGAACTTTACAGAAATCTGCCAAAAATGTTGACTTTGGTCTTTTATTAAAACTACTTGTATCAGATCCATTCTTGCAGTTGAAATTCCAATACTAACGATATGATGTTTGTTGTGATTACAGGCAGAGGATGCTACAGCAAAGCTGGCTGATTTAACGGAAGAAAATGAGAAATTAACATCACAATGTAAACACTATCAATCTGTACTAGGTGATACAGTAAGTTAGCAACTTAATCTCTGTCTGAGTGTGTGTGTGTGTGTGTGTGTGTGTGTGTGTGTGTGTGAGTATTGAAAAAAAGCTCATGCAGAATGAATAGCACAAAATGTCTACATTCTTACTAATAGTTGTTGAGTTTTTAGCAGTCTATCTCTACAGATAACATATCAAAGTAATTATTACCTGGTTATTGTTGCTTTTTAAATGTTAGAAAAATAATGATATGACTTAGTTGATACTTGATGTCAGGTAAAATTAACCAGGTTAAATTACCTGGTAACACCGATAGATTTTACCTACTTACCACCCTTAGCAAATACACTGATTATGACCATGAGACACTAGAAAAATTACATCATCTCAGCAAAACTCTATTCATTCTGTTTGCAGGAATCAATTCTTAATAAATTACAAGGTAGTGTGGAAGCAGAAGAGAAAAAATGGCAAGAAAAAGTACAGCATGCAGAAGGCGAACGCAATCAGGTGAGACAACATCTATCTATACAATCTATGAGATACGTAGTTCTATTCAGTACATTAGGCCACCGACCCCTTTGCACAAAATTTATAAAGTATAACCAATATCACAGAAATGCTTACTTTCAGAGCACCCCTCCCACCAAGTTCAAATAATGACGTTGTTTTCTCTTACTGCAGAAAATTGAAGAAGTTAAACATTTACAAGGTCAGCTACAAGAAGCAAATGCCAGGGCCAGCTCAATAGAGGAGGTAGGTTGTGTGAATGTTGTATCCTAAAACATCCCAAATGAAATTTCCAATGTTCCTAAGTTGTGATTTTATTGTCATGTCTGTAGGTATATTGTGTATGATGTACATGTACATGTTTTAGGTTGGACCCTGCCAATAGCGAGGTTCCCTAATGCCATCGGAAAGGCTATTTGAACTGTGTGTATGATAAAAGTGTGTATTGTTATGCAGTGTTGCCCTCCTTTGGAAGATGTTCAGTAAATTGGCAACCGTTCCTAGTAGGTTTACTTGTTATAAATTCTAGGACTGTGTATTGTAAGGGATAAGGTAACTTAGGAGTGCTGTTTTGTTTTGTTTTGTTGTGTTTTGTGGTTGTTGTGTTTCTGTCTTTCCTTTCCTATCTCCTTGTTTTCTTTGTTTCTGTTTAGTTACAACAACAAATAGAAAGTCGTCAAACAGAAAATAAAACACTGTCTGTAGAAAAACAAAGTATTGCAGACGACTTGCAGAAAGCAAGACAGTCCCTAGAACAACTAGAGGAAGAAAAGAAAAGTCAAACAGACCAGATGTCTGATATCTCTGCAATTCAAGCAGTAAAGGAAAGTTTAACACAGCAGTTAGAAGCTGCCAATAAGAATATTGAAGAGTTAAAATCACAGATAGAGGAGGCTAAGAAAGTCACAGAAACTGATAGAACTGACATTGATCAGCTCAGGTCTGAGAATGATCAGAAAAATGAAGAGTTAGTGAGTGCAAAATCGACATTAGAGCAGCTCAAATCAGAACTTGAAACTGTGAAAGCACAATCAACTGAAGCTGTCTCTAAAGACATTGAAAATCTGAAAACAGTGAATCAACAGAAAATAGACGAATTAGAACAGGCATCTAAAACTGTTGAAGATTTGAAAGCTGAGCTGGCAAATGTCAGACAAGAGCTGGAGACTAAAGCCAGTGCAGATTTAGAAGTATCGAAATCAGAGCTACAGAAGAAATCGGAGGAACTGGACACTGCAAATAAGTATATGGAACAACTAAAGTCTGATCTTGAGGCAGCTAACCAAAGCAGAACTGAGAATGATAATGAGCTAGAACAAATAAAAGCTGATGTTGCAAAGAAAAACCAAGACCTTGAAGAAGGGAATAAAACTATGGAACAGTTGAGAGGAGAGGTTGATAGTGTTATGAAAATTTCAGAAGGCAAAGTTGACAAAAGTGAATTTGAAGGTCTTAGGGCAGAACGAGATCAAAAGGCTGGTGAAGTGGAAGAGTTGAAGAAAGTGGAAGAAAACCTCAAAGCAGAACTTGAAGAAGTTAAGAGAGGACTTGAAGGAAGAGTTGAGGTGTCAACACTTGAGGAGGTGAAATCTGAGAAAGATAAACTTCAAGGAGAGCTTGATGCAGCCAACAAAACTGTTGAGGAGTTAAAGAGTGAGCTTGATGGAGTGAAAAAAGAGATGGAAGGCAAGACTGATGCTAGCGAGGCAGAACAGTTGAAAGAAGACATGCAGAAAAAAGATGAAGAACTTGAATCTGTGAATGCCACACTAGAAACATTAAGGAACCAACTTGAAGAGTTGAAGAAACAGTTAGAGAGCCAAACAGATGTTGTAGGAGAAGCAGAGAATCTGAAAATAGAGAACCAAGAGAAAACACAGAAATTAGAAACTGCTAACAAAGACATTGAGGAGTTACAAGCTGATCTTGATACTGCAAGGAAACAACTAGAAGGCAAAGTGGATGCTTCAGAGTTTGACAGTTTGAAATCAGAATTACAAAGTAAAACAGGGGAAACTGAGGAAGTAAGGAAAAAAATCCAAGAAGTCAGAGATGAGCTTGAGTCTGCTAGGAAGGACTTGGAAGGAAAAGTAGACCCAGCTACGATGTCTGAGATCCAGAAGAAAGCAGAAGCTTTCGAAGCTACAAATGAGTATGTCGGAGTTCTCAAAACTGAAGTAGAGAAACTGAAACAAGCAAGTTCCCAGAAAGATGGTGAATTAGATGAGGCCAAGAAAGATAAAGACAAGATGTCTGAAGAATTGACAGGTGCGAAGCAAAATGTCAAGCAGCTGCAGACAGACCTTGAAACAGTCAAGCAAGAGTCTGCCAACAAAGTTGATGCAGCACAAGTTGAATCTGTGAGTATCCCTGTGTTGAGGGATGACTAAATAGCCATGACTTACTTTGTGCAGTGCAGTGCTTGCATGTTTCTTACAAGTCATGGCTAGACATTTTGACCATTGTCAAATATCATCCCCCTGTGTTAACATTGCATAAAGCTGTGCTGCGCTTCATTTGCTGTTTTCTCATCATATAGGCCATCTAATGCTGAACAAACACTAACAAGCTCCTATGCCCATGCTAATGTACTCTCGTGTCATTGTCAAAGTGCATGTATTCAAGTTTTGCATCAACCAGTACCTATATACCTTTGCATCAATATACGAGACGCTCTAACTTATTCTGTACCGCAAGTACTTTCCTTAAACTCATGGAAAGTACTGATCATATTCCATGTTTTCCCTTTCCTGTCATTTTTTCCAATACAAACATGCTAAGCATTCCCGTTTGGATCTTCATAGAGTGGATCTTGCATCTTTCTCCCATCAAAGAAGTCAACATGTACTCTGTAACTGACACAATTTTTTCTGTATTTTTAATTGAAAACTTGCAAATCACTGCAGTAAAATGTTCAAAGTTTTTTCTCAGTGAAGACTAAAGATTGTTACAGAAATATTTTTGTTGTATAAAATCATTCCATGTTCTTTGTTTGTCATAAAATGTCATTCTATCAATAAGTTACAATACTACTTACTGTTTACCACTATGCCAGCTACTTTGAACTCCAACATATGGCTGTATGGTAGATCACAATCTGATTCAAATCTGATGGAGTGAATATGCCTGGATTGCTTTATTTACTTCTATTTCATTCATTTATTGTCATTTGTTTTCGATAGTTTTGTTCTGTGAGTACCTCTTCTTACATCTGACATGTTCAAATCTTGCATGTATGAACAGCCAATCAAAATCCACCTTACAGTTAACAATCCAAGGTTGAAGTTGAAAACAACCAGAACAATAGCAGTAACATCTTTGTCTGTGCTCAAGCTCTCTTTGAACAGAGTGTTCTGAGGTACTGTACCTCTGTGTTTTTGATGTAATACACTTCTCATTGATTGAGTCAGCACACAGCATTTGAATGTGTACACCTATGGTACTGTGTTAGTTGTAGAAAGAATTCACTCACTCACAGAACAAAAAAGAACAAACAATAATAAACATAGGAAACAGAGGTAAATAAAGAAATTGTGTTGTATTCACTACATCAGATTTTAATCAGATTGGACAGGAGTAGAACTCTCACTACCTTTATTAGATTTTGAGAGCAAATACTTATAGCTACAATTTACAACCAGAATACAATGACAGTTATGTTCAGCATGTCATTTGCAATTTTAAAGTTTTTATCTAAAAATAGAATTAGGTTTTTTTTCAGGATATTCATTTTTACTACATTTTCCAACTGATATAATGTGATCGTGTTCATAGATGATTATATTGTAATGACAATACACCAACAGGTGTTCATCTCTTGCATTCATACTTTCTTGCTCTAAGTACAGTCCTTTCTATGAAACCCATCATACATCATGCCAACCCTACAATGGACATCAGCAGTCAGCAAATCTTACAAATCTCACTTGACTCTCTAGCTACTATCAATGTTGAATGGCACTGCAGCATAAAGCTTTGTACAGATCAAAGTGTATCTGGAGTGCCTTGTGTTACAGCTGTATATTATGTGTGTATGGCTGCTGCATTCCTAGTTTTACTGTAGCTGCTATATGAATGAATGCAAGCTGTTTGTATTCATCATATAACATGTTTACCATGTATTTGTGTGCATGATGATTGTTCATAACTTTGGTTTTCAAACTATAATACTGAATCTTTGTCACATTGTAGGGACAATGGAGGCTATCAAATGTATTTACGCCCGCACATCATTTCAGTGCAATGCAATTCTGTTAAATTAAAGCGTAGTTTCTAATGAGTTAAACTCTCCATCATTTCATGTCTAAGTATAGGTATGAAATGTAACATCAATTTAGGAAAGGGGGGGGGGGGGGGGTCCATGCTTATGACTGAAACAAAAAAAAGCTAATATTGTGTGTACAAAACTTACTTCTTGAAATAGATAAACACAGTGAAAAGTTATCCAAACAATGTTGAACCACATATAGAATATAATAATGACATATCATCTTTCTGACTGTTAGGTGAAATCTCAGCTAGAAGCCAGCCAGAAGGAGTTGTCTGATGTCCAGGCACAGAAACAGAAACAAACTGAAGATCTAGAAGCTGCCAGCAAACAGATTGAACAACTACAGAATGATCTGACCACTGCCAAGGAGAGTGGAGATAGTGTTGCTAAGATCACTGAACTTGAAAAGGTAAATAGTGGAATTCACTCAACAAATGTTTGTAACTTCCATGTGAAATTAATTGCCCTTGTGCTTAGATAATTTGCTAGTTCTATGTTGTGTATAGATATAGAAAGTAGATATAGGAAGTGGTGGCAGGAAACATTTTTGAATGAAAATCCCAAATCACTGAGATAAATAATTGCACATCTCAAAGAGGCCTGAAAATCCATATTGCATTTTCTTATGGGGAAGACTTTTTTGGAAAGAATAGTTCCCTGACATGAATTTAACCTCTATTGTGGGTCACAGTGTAGTTTCCAGTATTTTTGGACAAGTATAAATTGTTTATGTGAGTGACAGTATGATGACAACCTTGGATAAAGACATGGGCTAAGGTCCTTGTGTCATTTCCTCTGTATTTGTTGAGGGCATTCTATTTACATGTCTCTTTATTTTACACAGCAAATAGAAACACTGAAAGCTGATGTACAGAAAGAAAAAGGATTGACCAAAGAATTAGGTACCGCAGCAGGCAAACTTCAAGCTATGGTTAAGAAACTACAAGCATCATTGACAACTGAAAGAGATAATAACAAAAAATTACAAGAACAAATTACTAATAAGGTATGTTAAAATTTGGTTAAACCCCATTTATTTGAAAGATTGTCTCGAGAATAGATTAGGCTTTGACCTTTACCAGCAAAGAACTGTAAATGCAGAGTGTAGTGTTCTTACTTTTGCAGTGGAAACTTTGCATAAAAATGTTTGTCATCGATCTATGTTAGATATGATGAATTATAGCAGAATAGAAATTGATTTTGAACTCTATTAGATATAGTTAGCATAGGTATAGTTACCTTTTTGGAAACAAGTTTTTAGCAAAACAAGATTCTAAAATGGCAACTTTATCTCTGTCAGTATTATATGAAGTTATGTATGAAAGTTGAAATTAAAAGTGACCACAGTATAGTCAGACAGTGGAATTACCCAAATCCATCATCTTGAGGATTCTTACATTTGCATGTACTTACAGTATCAGAAGATAAGTGTTTATGACATGGAAAGGAAAGTACTTTCCTTTACAAAACACAGGTTTCTGTGAAAAAGAAAGATTTGCTGTAGCTGTGAAATCAAAATATGTACACAAATTGCATGATTAAAGATTTGTTTATGAATGCAATTTAAATGAACACTAGTCTGTAAGATTCAACATTTGTGCCACGCTATTAGCCAGCACTCGCATATTATTGTTTGAGAAGGATGGTGGGGGTTGAACAACATGACGTATCTTACAGTCTATATGAGCACATACTGTATCATTATGGTTTTTGTCTATTGCACCAACTCTGTCTATGAATCTGACATACACATTGGGCATTTACATATAGTTTACTTGGCATGTGTATAAACACCTTGTACACTTGTAATCCGTGTACACATTTGGAAAAGCTAAATTTTACTTCAGAATTTGAGGTCATCAAACTAGAGGGAAAGCAGTGTTCCATTGAGTTTGTGAATATTGACTCTAGAAAGACCTGAATGACATTTCACAAGGACTTAACGAGCACATGCTGGTAGTGTGTTAATAATACATTCATGTCATGTATTGTTTAAAAATGTGTCATGCATAACATACTATGCACACACTGGGTAAGCAATACTTGACACTCAATTACAATGTTGAATCTGAATGTGAATCTTTTGATGATTAGAATGTTAACATCTTGGTATCAACTCGTTTCCACAACATTGAATCTGAATGTGAATCTCATACTGATTAGAATGTCAACATCTTGGTATCAGCTCGTTTCCACAACATTGAATCTGAGTGTGAATCTCATACTGATTACATGTAACATGGACATCTTGGTGACAGCTGGTTCACATTCATGCATCTCTATCTTGTGTCACCACTTTGTAAATCTAATAGACTAAAGTATCTAATTCATTTGTAAAGGGAATTATGGTATGCATGTAGCATGTGTCTTGCTTGGAATATCTTGTCTTTAAATACCCTTATGTACATAATGATAATGTATTGTATCTTATTTACATTGGTGTGGAGGTGGAGATGCCCCTAGCCTTGTTTGAACGCAAACCCAGGTGAAGGTTAGCAGTGCTTCTAACAGCCAACCATGAAACCATTTTTTCCCCTGATTTTATAGTGAAAATCACTAACCCAACCTAAACCTTGCAATAAAGTATGAAGTAAGCTAATGATATAATGGCTAAATTTTGCAATAAAGAATATTATATAGTTTACCATGTTTAAATTATTTGACAAATTTTGTCACAATACTGTGATGAAAAATACCAACTCTCCAAAAAGATGTGAAATTATTCGTAACATTTTCTCCATGATCAGAAGTATATTGTCAATTTGAATGCAGTGTTACAGTTCTGACAGATCGTCTCTATTTTCCTTTTCTTTCAATAATTACTTTAATTCCTGCCCCTTTGCTGACAATGCAGGGAGGAGAGAGTGGGACCTCCCAAGTGCAAATAGAGAAGGAACTAGCTGATGCAGCAGAAGAGGTATTAAGCACACAAAGTTAACATTTTCAGTGATTCAACAAGCAGGGCCCTTTCACTGTTAATGGTTAGACTAAGTATTCCTACACTTGTAATGTATGTTTCTTGGCTAGAGCTACCTTCTGTGGGCATGCAATAAACAGCAGTACATCCAGAGCTTTAGATGTACATTTATTTGTGTATGCTGGTAATAACACATAAAAATAAGACTATGAATTGCTTATAGCATGATGGATATAAACTGCATGGTGTTGCATGCCCCCAGGAATATTGCATGTCGATCCCAATTTCTGATCTCTTCCATTTCATATTCCTTTGCATTATTTGTAAACAAAGTTCTCAGTTCACTGCAATGTACTGTACCACATGTGTTTCATAAGCAAGTGTTGCATTCATATGTTCAATTTGGTTAATTGAGTTTTAGCTCAAATCATAGTTTATTATGAAAATGTGAGGAAGGCAGATTTAAGAGCTCAGAACATTGTTTTTTTCATTTAACTCTCCTGAACAAGAAGTTTATGGGTCTTAAAGAGTTGATGCTAATGTTTGCTATTTGTGATTATGTAGTCTATACTGTGTTATGTATAGTGCTCTGTCTACTATAGTTTTCTGTCTTGTGTCTGGTTTACTGTGTACTACTACCACCACTATCAGCACTGCCTAAATTACTTCTCTTGACTCAACTGTGCAGCCATCTTTATTATAATGCATGATGCAGACATTCAATACAGTACCAGACACTGTACTACATTGCACAGTCTCACACACATGTACATATATACTCATGATCACATCAGTGCGTGGCGCTTGCTATGGAGAAGTAAACAACTTGTATTTTTCCGGACAGGGGGTGAAATACACTTGTTTACACATCGCCTTTATTCTGCTCCATGTGCAGCAGGCATATCAGAACTAACAAGTTTCTTCTAACATGTCAGTCACATGATTACTTATGATAGCTTATTGTAGATAAAGAGACTAACCTCTTATGTTAATTCACAGGAATAACAAATAGATAAATTGTGTTATTGTGCTTTGATATTACAGTTTGTTGTAATTTGATTATCGCATCTTAAACTTAGTTATGTTTTTCAAATCCTTGAAGTTCCTCAATATGTCTGTCATCCTTCAAAGCATACCTTGAAGAAACAGCTGCTATGTAAATTGTTTACTAATTTTGAAGTTTGTGTAGTTTTAGAAAAGGGAATTAGTCTCCTGGATCCGTTTCAATAATCAGCAGCAGTTTTCGAATAGTGTGAAAAGAGGGGTGACTGGAAACTGAGAAACATCAAGTTATAGGAAGATAACCTTGCTGATTTTGATTGTGCAAAACATTCAGATGTGATGTTTGGCTTTAAATCTTAAACACAGGGTTTTACCATTTCAGTACAAGGCTAATTTGCATATACAGAAGTGAAAATTGTTGTTATGCACATGTTTTCTAATTGTGTACATGGGAAATATTCTTACATGTGATACCTACTTTTCTGGTTTAATTTCAGAGCTCAGAAAAGAAAGGTCAAGATGGTACATCTGTGTAACAGCAAGCTTATATGGTACAAATATTATATATTACAAGATATGAATGGGCCAGCCAAGGATACAGACAACCTAAGTACAATAAAAAAAACCCAACAACCTGGTGTTGAACACCTTTTGAGAATCACTTTATTTCATCACTTTACAAATTATTTCTGAAACCTTAAGTTTCATATATATACATTATAGATATATATCCAAAGTACTTCCAGTTTTCAATTCTTACTTACTTTCAATACTTTTTGAGTCCATTCTGAAATACTTATTTTGCCTATGAAAGAATGGCAAGTTTTTATTTTTTAATAGGTGTACAGAGGGTAATGGAAAGATATTCAAATGTAGGTGTATTGTAATGTCTTTGACTGTAAGAAGTATGCATATGATAAATATCGCCTTCTACAGATTAATGTTGGAATATTCATGTAACATCGTGTAAACTTACTATACTGAAATGATGTGTGAATTATCATTGGGTGCTCCATATGAGACCATGTGAACAGAAAGGGTTTTTGGATGCTCATTCCAACATCACCTCTAGAGGGCACTCTCTGTAGGAAGGCTGTACTAGGATACCGCTGCTTGCAAGTTCTTACCAGGGGCAATTGAAACCATTGCCAGGGAGCATAAAGCGTATGAAAGATACTTTCTAATTATCTGAGTTTTGTTCCTGGGTGACTGTTACAGGGTCTTATATAGGGCATTCCCTCGGTAGGACATATGGTAGCATACAGAAACCTGGTCTGCCTTCAGATTTTAGTGCAGGGACATATCTATCACTGTATACAGAGAAAGGGATGTTTTACTTTTTGAGTTTAGTTTGTTTTAAGTCACCACAGTTAGGCCACATTTTCATAGTAGACTGTAGTTGAATAATTTCAATGTGCAATGTATTATGGTATTTAATCTGCCATTTTAAGGTGCTTCAAAGAAAATATGATGACCATATGTACTAGATATTTGCCATTGTACGTCAAATTAAGATACAGAGTGGAAGAAGAGGTAATACTCAACAGTTTTGTATAACTGTTGTGTACATCAGTGATTTTTTGTTTTCTTGTTAAATGTTACAGTGAGGAGTGAAACATGTTTGATGTTGAGTACAATCAAAATTCAGAGTTTATTGTGTTTTCAGTTTACATGTGACCACCATTTGTATTGTTCAGATGAACCTATGCCATCTTATAACAGGATTGCCAATATTATTATCAGCATTATTTAACGGTGTCACAAATTCCAGTCACAATAAATATGCAAAAATAAACAACACAAAAGCACAAAGAAAAGATGAATTAAGACACAGGATTTTGACTTTGATAAGAGTTATATCACATGCTTGATAGTGACTAGTTTTGTTATTGTACATCCTAGCAGTAAGTTACAACCAACCAGTTACTAATACTTAGTAGGTAACAAAACAACAAGTCTAAGAATTCGGATATAACATTTAAATGACATTGCTGAACTATCTTGATAAGATTTATTGTATGACATTGATGTTTGCTTTACAGCAATGTATGCACATTTATGACCAGTTTGCTGTCATTCTAGATATGTTTTCATAGTTATTGATATGGCCAAACTGAAAATCTACACAGGCCTCTTTTATGTTAGGATTTTTAGCTCTTGAAGTGTGTAAATGCAAGTTTGTGAAGTACAAAACCTTGCTTTCTATTGAACTCTTTTGTCATTGATTAAAAAGTATAATATTGAGAAAATTCCAAGATATATAAATACATTAAACCATAAAGAACTGTAGAAATAGAAATATTTGTATCTGTATGTCTGACAGAGTTGTTTACTTGATTTGACAGTCACACTTAATAAGAAGCAGTGTAAAAACATAGCTACTTGGGTATGAGAGCTGAATTGATTGTTAGTTAGAGAAAGAAACTATGGCCACCAACTATTTGTTGGACTGTTGTAGAAGTTTCTGTATTTTGATTTTATGCAATGCTGATTGCATGTCAGTTACAACGTGTATGTCTTGTTCATTAGATCTTCAGAACTTGCATTTAAAGTGATAATGAATGTTTAGCATGACTGACTGACAACAATAAACACAATGATAATAGAAATGACAAGCTGGTAGTGGTGTGCTTTGAGTTGACATGCTAATACATGTACTCAAAACGCTTTAGCAGCTGAAGTGCTTTTACCTAATTGTGAAGAATCAGGTGACAGAGTAGGTAAGAAACTGACTCTGATGTGTCACAACAGTGCACAGAAAGTTTACCAGTGCCATTACTGGAATATGATAACTTAAGGATATATATAATTAGACAATGCAATGGCCAATACATGGCTGAGCTACATAGTTATGGTATGGTTTTGTGTCTGGCCAGGACATTATAGAGATTCCAATCATCAAACTCTTCCAAGAACTTAATAAATTGATTATAATGTACAATGGTCAGAGTTACTGTCATTCAGAAATACTACATAGGAAGAAATGTTGGTATATTGACTCATAAAGGTTGGGCTTATGAGAAGTGTTTGTTGTGATGAATGTCATGATTTTTGTATGTCAACGTCTATTGAATTTACAAAATGATGATTTTACCAATATTGCAGATTGCTTGTCATGACATGCTTGTATTTTGAGTCTCTATTTTACCAATACTTATGTGGTATGTCTATGGGCTCACTGCTGTATGCCAGTAATACTGTGGTATGTGTATGGGCTCACTGCTGTATGCCAGTAATACTGTGGTATGTGTATGGGCTCACTGCTGTATGCCAGTAATACTGTGGTATGTCTATGGGCTTACTGCTTTAAACTACTACAGTGTATGCCAGTGATACTGTGGTATGTCTATGGGGTCACTGCTGTATGCCAGTAATACTGTGGTATGTCTATGGGCTTACTGCTTTAAACTACTACAGTGTATGCCAGTGATACTGTGGTATGTCTATGGGGTCACTGCTGTATGCCAGTAATACTGTGGTATGTCTATGGGCTTACTGCTTTAAACTACTACAGTGTATGCCAGTAATACTGTGGCATGTCTATGGGCTTACTGCTTTAAACTACGACAGTGTATGCCAGTAATACTGTGGCATGTCTATGGGCTTACTGCTTTAATCTACTAAAGTGTATGCCAGTAATACTGTGGCATGTCTATGGGCTTACTGCTTTAAACTACTACAGTGTATGCCAGTAATACTGTGGTATGTCTATGGGCTCACTGCTGTATGCCAGTAATACTGTGGTATGTTTATGGGCTTACTGCTTTAAACTACTACAGTGTATGCCAGTAATACTGTGGCATGTTTATGGGCGTACTGCTTTAAACTACTAGTGTATGCCAGTAATACTGTGGTATGTTTATGGGCTTACTGCTTTAAACTACTACGGTGTATGCCAGTAATACTGTGGTATGTCTATGGGCTTACTGCTTTAAACTACTATGGTGTATGCCAGTAATACTGTGGTATGTCTGTGGGCTTACTGCTTTAAACTACGACAGTGTATGCCAGTAATACTGTGGCATGTCTATGGGCTTACTGCTTTAAACTACTAGTGTATGCCAGTAATACTGTGGCATGTCTATGGGCTTACTGCTTTAAACTACTTCAGTGTATGCCAGTAATACTGTGGTATGTCTGTGGGCTTACTGCTTTAAACTACGACAGTGTATGCCAGTAATACTGTGGCATGTCTATGGGCTTACTGCTTTAAACTACTTCAGTGTATGCCAGTAATACTGTGGCAGGTCTGTGGGCTTACTGCTTTAAACTACTACAGTGTATGCCAGTAATACTGTGGCATGTCTGTGGGCTTACTGCTTTAAACTACTTCAGTGTATGCCAGTAATACTGTGGCATGTCTGTGGGCTTACTGCTTTAAACTACGACAGTGTATGCCAGTAATACTGTGGCATGTCTATGGGCTTACTGCTTTAAACTACTAGTGTATGCCAGTAATACTGTGGCATGTCTATGGGCTTACTGCTTTAAACTACTATGGTGTATGCCAGTAATACTGTGGCAGGTCTGTGGGCTTACTGCTTTAAACTACGACAGTGTATGCCAGTAATACTGTGGCATGTCTATGGGCTTACTGCTTTAAACTACTATGGTGTATGCCAGTAATACTGTGGCATGTCTATGGGCTTACTGCTTTAAACTACTATGGTGTATGCCAGTAATACTGTGGTATGTCTATGGGCTTACTGCTTTAAACTACTACAGTGTATGCCAGTAATACTGTGGCATGTCTATGGGCTTACTGCTGTAAAGTATTAGTGTATGCCAGTAATACTGTGGCATGTCTGTGGGCTTACTGCTTTAAACTACTACAAATTACAATGGTGTACATCACTAATACTGTGGAATGTCTTATCTATTAGTAATTACAAGTTGTTATGTATCTATCTTTTATGAAGACAAATAAATTTCTCAATGTGCCCAAAAAATGTCTTTTGTCTTAGTTTGATTAAATGACACTACCAGCAACAGATAAGCATGTACAATCGGAACTTGTTACAAACAGGGAAAGGAAATCAATGAATTGGATTAATAACATTTGGCATAGCAGTTCCATTCTCAGAAACCAGAGTACAAAAACCTACTTATCTAAACTTGTTTCCCCATAATGTACTTGATGCATTGGATGTGTGGACCTTGATTGACAACTGCATATGTGATTTGTCACTGAAATAAATAAATGACTGTAGTAGATGCCACTACCCTTGAAGGAACAGTACTTTCTGACCGTATCACGTGTGTGTAAAACAGGCATAGCTCGAGTAACAAGCCTGTTAATTTAACATTTAGTTTTACTGAAAAATTTGCATAATTAATTTTCAGTAATTGGCTATATCTTAGAATACAAATTTCACACAATTTGGTACATCAACCATAACAAAGCATGTTTGATGTAGTTTGTAAATGTGAGGTGTAATTTGTATAAATAACCATGTTTGATAATTAGGCAATATCTTTAATAGAATGCAACCTTTAGATAATTAAGTACATGCATTGACGGTAAAGAAGTGCATGTGTCCTTTAAAGCTTGTTGATTTAGCTTCTTATCTTAATGATTCATTTGCATAGTGTGATTCACAAATGTGTGCCCACATGATAAAAAATTACCTAGGGATGCCAAAACAAACTTTGTTTCAGAGCAGAAATTTACATGATTTTACAGAATAAAATTCAGTTGTACCATAATTTAGAAGAAGTGAGAAAAATGAAATCATTCAGTATAACAAATACTGCCGGCAATGTGCACAACTGAAATCCAATGTTTGACATACACATGCAGTGAAAAAACACACCTCAAACATGAAAACATCCGTACAGGAACATTCCAGGGTGATTATGTAATTAAAAAATATTGTATAATAATAATTTTAATAATAATAATAATCTTAGTTTTTTATATAGTGCTTTCTTTAATATAGGATTAAAGCATTCACATTGCAACCTCTATCCTACCAGGTCCCTTATTATACAGCTGGGTGGACTGAGGCACAGTCGTGGTTCAAATCTTGCTGAAGGACTTTAGCCACTCAGTAACAAATGGCAGCGATGGGGCTTGAACCTGCAACCTGCAGATTCCAAGCTGGCCACTCTAATCATGTGCTTGTTATGACTCCAATCAATGTAACATTATAAAACCATACCTCATAGACTGCCATAGTAAAAAAAAAAAGACCTATTTTGACAGAAAATCACTCATTTGGATGTAACTTGAAAACCACTAATCGGATTGCTTTCATTTGAACAATCATCTACACACCATAAGCAATGCCCCAACCAAATCAATCTATCCAGCGATTTCTCACATGCACACGCAGACAAAACTTGATACCTATAGCACGCTGAACCTAAGTTCAGTTGTGCTAAAAAGTATATTACATATCAAGAAACGTAAGCAAAAAGGTATTTACTTGTCATGGGTTTTGAAATAATTGAGTTGTGGGGTGTTTATTTGTTATTAAAATACATGTATCCAGTAGTACTCTTACATTGCATTACATTTCTGTCAACCAGCCAGACAAAACTATAATATAACATCCCCTAAATTGACCACTTTTCCATTATGCACGCTGTGACAAATAAATACCAACCACTTATCGACTGATGCATATTATGGAATGGAAATAAACGTTTTAAAACATAAGTAAAATCATGTACATACTTATATTCCAAGTACTCGGTAGTATCTGAATTTATTTCCCAAACATGTCTGAATAATTCACATACCTTGTTCCATATTTAGTCAAATTAAAATGAATATTCAAAAGCTGAATATATTACAACTTAGGGTGAGCACAATATTTAAGTATTGGGTACATTTCTATTAAAAATCATCTTCTATCTGATGTTTGCTCTCATCTTGGTAACATGTTTTCCATGTCTGCTAAAACAAATGACACTATTGTCCATGCTGCAGCACATAAGTCCATCATGTGAGGGTCCTGGACTGTCATTGTATCGCCTAGCGATGGAAGGAAAAAAAGGGGGTTAAAATCTGCACACTGCACTTCCACATGACAGACATGTTTTGAAATTTATTATGTATGGATGAAGTGAAAGCAATAATGATAGACTTCTATCTACATGTACAGAACTGTAATGAATCACATGAAATACAAAACACACAGATGATGTTTGAATTGGTCAAACTGTACACGAATGTTTTTAAAAAACTTACTAGGACATTATACTATGTATGATTTAAAGTTACCGCTGATAACATTATAAATGGGATGTGGTTGTTACATTCTTATATGACAAACAAGTCTTGTTTGCTGGTTTGTATTCCTACATTTGGCAACTATTCTGTACTGTAACAAATTAATAAAATGTTTGAAGTGAAATCCTTTAATTAAAATCCTCCTAACACAAAGTTTACAATCATAATTATGTTAACATGCATAAAAACCAATTGCAATGAATAGCCTGAACTACTATACATGTAGTACCAGTACATCATCATAGATGGTCAATATATATACTCACCATCAGAATGATGGAACCAGAAATATTTATCTGCATTATCTAAAAGACTTCCACCAGGAGCTCCACCCTGCATTAAGTATGCAATGTCAGTGCCATCAGCCCCTTCCCTCAGTTTGGTTGCATTGAGAGGGGCTAACAGTTGTACTACTTCATTCATAATAGCAAAGGCAGCATCAGACCCTGTATTGACAGAAAATAGAATACATTTTAAGGTGTAATGCACTTATAATACTTTCCCATAACATTCTTTTATTGTCAATGCACCTGTCATATACAACAGACTTCATTTCAGCCATTATGGATCAGTTTTTGCATATTTCTGTCGTTGGTATCATCATAGTAGTTGTGGTGATGTCACTTACAGATTATATTTAATACAAATAATGGTATCACAAAGTTTAGAACACTGAAATAACAGACTGAAGTCATTTGTATAATTGTCCATGTCGGGTCTAATCTCTGTGCAAGGTTTGAATGAAAAGACCCATTAAAAGTTGGAGAGAAAAAAAACAATTTTGTTAACATACAGATTTGTGCAGAAATTGGTTAGTACCCCCCCCCCCCCCCCTCAGCTTTTACCTTTGGGACAAATACAACCCTTACTGCAATTGTCTAGGATTACTACTGACCAGAATGTTGTATTTTTCAGTTGTGGACAATTTAATCAGATGTAGATTGACGCAATACTTTATCAGTTTATGTCTGTGAAAGTTAGTCACATGGTATATATGGCAATATGACGAACTTTCACACACATTAATTGATAAGAACATGATATGAACCTACATCAGAGAGACCCAACATTATTGAATGTATTAATTCATATATGTCAGTTTGATAGTGTGATAAGGAGAAGACTTTTCGGCACCTACAAAGCCAGTCCACTACAATTGACATTCTGATCAGCAGCATTTCTAGACAACTGGTGCCGCAAGGGTTGTAAAGCTTGAACTGACAATTGTATTTTCTTGTCTCTCTGACGTAATTGACTGATTACATTCTCACCTGTAAATGCTATTCCTGTAGGTGTAAATGTACCAATATCTGATTCCATAACAATACTATAATTACTGATATTCACCTGTATCAACAAAAATCACAAAGTTTTTAAAGAATTTAAAAAAAAAAAGATGATTAAAAGTAAATTTTCAATTACCCGTATTGATCAATAGTGGCACAAAAGCCCTCCTCCCTTTGGAGCATCAAATTCATTGGAGCCACTATAAGCACATATGATTAAAGCATTCACATTGCAACCTCTATCCTACCAGGTCCACAATTATACAGCTGGGTTGACTGGGGCACAATTGGATTCAAATTTTCCCCAAGGACTTTAGCCACTCAGAAATGGCGACAGTGGCAGGCTCAAACCTACAATTTGCAGATTCCCAGCCAGCCACTCTAATCAGTTGACCATTATAACTCCATTACCCTGTCAGGAAAACCATTTTATAAGAAGTAATTGACAAACTACATCTCTTTATAGATAATATTTTAGTGGAGTGAGAAATGGTTACCGACATCATGTATGGCAAAAACATATCTATACCTAAGATGACGTAAAGGGCTGTAATGTAATTTGATGTAATGTAATGTAATGACATACATTAGCACTGTATTATATTCTAATGTACTGTTATGTCTGTAACCCTTGACTGACACATACCCACTTACTTTATGTGTATTGAAATAAGAAAGTGCCCCTAGTCCACCCTCCTCTTCTCCGGTCCACAAAACCATCCGTAAGGTTCGTTTTGGCCTGAAACCTAGCTGCTTAACCAATGACAATGCCTATATAAAAAAAAGTTTAAAAATACAGACTCAGTGATGATAATGACTGACTTGACTAATGGAAGGAGATGGGTGGGTTTGGGGGTGGGGGGTTGTCTAGGTAACTGATGACATGTTTAGATAGGAATTCAGGAATGGCTGACATTCATCAAAATGATTGGGACAAGACTAAAAAGACATACCTTTGAATGTGAATAGACTGAGAAATAAGATGTCAGGTTATTGGTAATGTAATGAACAATTCTGAGTGATAGAGAGCATATTATTTAAACAGGACAGATGACAAAGTAGAACACATACTTCAAGAATATTCTTGTACATCTTACCTTTTGAAAGTTCAGTAATAACATAGATCCTAAGGTCATAACTACAAATATTTGATACAGTTAAAAGATTCTAATTTATCTAAAACTTTTCATTGGTTCATTTGTCAAGCCAAGACATTCATTATAGTTGCTTCCTAAGATCTATGTGAGCATTCTCCAGAATCCTATAAATTATATACCGTGATCATATTAAACAGCGCCCTCTATCACAGTTTGTAGTTAACAGCTTTCAGCTAATTAAATTCTGTTGTGTGTTGGTTAAATTTTTATATCTCAAAGTCATTAATTTATTAGTTTATTATCCTATAAAATAATGAACTTAATGTTGTCTTTCTAATTACCTGCCATGAAATGAATGCACCACCGCCGTCATCCATTGCTCCTTGTCCAACATCCCAACTATCCAGATGACCACTTACCAGAACAACCTAAAATTTCAATAAATGTACACATAAACAAAGTATTGGTCAGGTATTGCCAATAAGTTGAACACACTATACTGAATCTCAACTCTATGATCAGATAAATACTCAAACTGTGAAGCAGAATTTGTCTACCATGGGAAGTACTAGTATATTAGTATAAAACACACACTGGAAATGCCGACACAAGAAATACACATTCCATACAGCAAGTCTTCTCGACATAGTTTGTATGCTAAACTTTATGTTGACAATAACATATATTTCCCACCAATTTGCAAACAGCTTCCACAAAATCCGGATCAATTTTTTTTCTTTTTAAATACACAAAATGAATACATCCCATACATTTGAAAACTTAGACAGAGTATAAATATGGATTTGATTAAAAGTGAAAGTCAGAAATTAAGGTTATAAGTAAACATTAGTTAATAAACCTAACCTGTTCTGGATATTTGCTGCCAACAATTTCTGCTACAGTGTTCCTAGACTGGGTGGGTGGAAGAGTCTTTGCTTCCATTTTTAGATGTATAACAATTTTAGTGCCTACGGTAGAAAATTGAATTAAAATATGACCCACAGATTGCAACTGTAGAAATACAAAACAAATGTACATGTACTGTGCTAACATGGCAAGAATAAATTATGATGAGTAAACAAACTGGTCAGGAATGGAGTTGAGGAATATTCATTGCTAAGAATAAAGATGATATTCTTACATGAGTTTTGTTTTCTTATTTTTTTGTTTGATGTCTGTCTGTCTCTGTCTGTCAGTGGAACACATTAATACAGCAACCACTGTGTAAATAGTCAGTCTTGTAACTTGTAAAAACAAGAACAAATTATCCTGTTGTATTTGTAAACTGGGTTGTTCAAACTTCACTATGAGAATTACCTACACTATACCTAGCTCAGACATTTGCACTTGGCTATATGGTTTGAAATTGTCATTTACCAGAACTTGTGAAGTCAGACAGCCTAGTTAGTCTCTAGGCGATATACTGTACCCTACCTCTAGCTGCCATTCTTGCCAACATCTGAGCATCTTCAATAGTGATACAGGCTGTAGGGATCTTTTTCACTTTGGAATCATAATCCTTTTGATGACAAGAATTGAAAAGTGTTGTGATGTATACTATGATGTACTATGATGTACTATGATACAGTACACACGTACACTGACACTAAAAAACAAGGTTGCATTCTAGGTCATAAACAATAATTATGCACAATTAATATAGCAATACAAAACTTATTGTATATGTCAGTAATTTCAATACCATTATGACCAAGTCAATAGACATTATAAATCTAGAGACGAGACTTAGTAGTGACAAAAGATGGTGGCCTGGTGACAAATCATAGACTACACTATCCTATACATCAATATTTTTTAAAATAAAAATATTGAATGACTTGAAAAAAACCCACATAAATATGAAGATTTTGATGAAACACATTAAATAGGACCAATGGAAAAAGTGAATATAAAAACTATTTATATCATACCATTAATGAGTGTAGTTTAGTTTACTAGATATATCCATCAGAGTTTAGTTTACTAGATATATCCATCAGAGTTTAGTTTACTAGATATATCCATCAGTTTAGTTTACTACATTTATCCATCAGAGTTTAGTTTACTACATATATCCATCAGTTTAGTTTACTACATTTATCCATCAGAGTTTAGTTTACTACATATATCCATCAGAATTTACTTCACTAGATCATATTCATCAGACTTTACTTCCCTACATATATTCATAAGATGTTATCATACCTGCCATCCAGTATGTGGACTGTGGATAGAGAATGGTGCAATAGATCTGATCAATGATGCCACTCCACCAACTAAAGCAGCTTCCTTTGCCCCATAGTCTCTGTAAGCCACTGAAGTAGGATAGCCCTCATAGTCTTCATTAAACACTATAATTTTACCTTTAGCCTGAAAAGACAATTACATCACAGAACAATAGTTACTATATATCTGCACTATCATTGTTTCATTTGGAACTAACGCTAGCTTTTGTGTTCTTGTAGTGGTCAAATTGTTGGTAGTCATTAGTACTGTTTGTGTTCTTGTAGTGGTCAAATTGTTGGTAGTCACTAGTACTTTTTGTGTTCTTGTAGTGGTCAAATTGTTGGTAGTCACATATAACAACAGAACAATGACTTACTTCTTGTGATTTGTTGTGAAGTTCATCAAATGAATTCACTACCAGTACTTCTGCAGTTATTCCTACAATAAAAGTTGACAAGTCATAAGGAAAGTTTTCATATACTGACATGAGTGACAATGTTATTGATTCCATATATATGTATGTACATCATTATCTGTACTGACAATACATTGTAACTAATTATTCCATAGGTCTGTGAACTAAAGGTTTAGTTTGATCATTTCCATCTGTTGAGTGACTCAATTCAACATTTATGGTAAAATACAGTTATGGGTGATGCTCCAATAATCAAGAATCAAGAATACTGAGACTAACCTTCAGGAGGGGTGGCTATGCTACCACCAAGTCCAAGCATAGCAAGGTCATATACCCTTGGTTGTAACATTGTAGCTGACTCATTACCTCTGACCCAATGGGTCACCTAGAGGTCAAGACAAAATACAAATGTATCACCTAGTAGGAAATGTTGCATTTTACCATTATGGTGGATTATAATGGAGACAATTTATACTTAGTGACTAAGTGGATCAACGTGTACACTTTGTAGAGACTTACAGTTCATATCATACAGACAGTGTAATATAATGACCATTTAAATTTTCACAATCTATTCAGTTTGACTACTTCAAAACAAAATGTGAAAAGTTTATAAGTATGGAATACAAGTTTTAAGTTGCCAAATGGATGACAATTAGGGTATTCATTTTAGAGTTTTAATTTATTTTTCTACTTGAAAAAAAGTGAAATAACATGCCAAGTACTTGTCTGTAGCTCAATAAATTGCAAAACATTACAAAAGTGTGTAACATGTTTGTTACAATAACAAATTTTTTACACTTCTTGCAGCTTTTTGCAATTTATTGAGTTACTAGCACATAATACTATTTGTTGCTTTACACTATTTTTTCAAGTAGAAAAACTAAATGAGGCAAAGTTATCAAATAAAAACCCAAAATAAATACCTAATTCTCATCCATTTTGTCAACTTTAGTTGAAAGCTGATATGTGAGTCAGTGATGTAACTTTGGTTAAAAATAAGTCAACAAACCTTAAGACCAGGTGGACTAAAAACACAGCCATGTTAACTCTAAGTTAGGTTCAATGTATATGAAATTAAAACAATTCTGTAATAGTGGTGTTAATTAGTTTATGACAATGTCAAGCCATTATAGGTTCTTACTGATGCTTCTTCTCCATGAACATTTTCAAGTCCATCTTCTGACAACACTTGTAACATGTAATCTGAAAAGAATAAACAGTCAGATAATAAAAAAATTGGAACCCTACTAATCTATAAATATATTGTATACATTTGTCAAAACACTGAAAAGCCAATGAGATACCTTTGTATATATAATACACATGTATTACATTACATATATAACTGCTAATAATATTATGCATGACAATTAGTCTTACCCACTGCATGTTCAAAGTTTTCAGATCCAGCAATCCTGTTACCGATGGTGTCAGTAAATTTAGCTAGTCTGTTATAAGATTGGTTCTGTGCTGCCCCATACACTGCTAGGTCTATTATCTTAGTGGCAATATCTGAAATCAAAGTAAGATTATTTTGTCAAGGAGATCAGATTACTTTGTTTACTGATATGTAGTAGTAGTGAATATTTACATATGGACATGGGGATATTAGCCACGAGTATAAACTTTTATTTAGTTGAAATACTTGCAACCGAGACATTGATAGCCCCAAGTTCAGCCACTGTATGTTCGTTGGTTGATACGTTTTGCTAATAATGTACATGGTGTCAGTAAAAGCGAAGTTTACTTATGTAATATGTTGTCATTTTTAAAAATATTAATTTAAAATTTAAAATTGTGCAAGCAGAGACATTCCATCTTCCATCAAAAGGTTGTGAAGCAGAATCTTTCCCTGTAGTCTCAACGGTATTATTTCAGGCTTGATTGAGTCCGTCGGGTGTCTTCGGATCTGAGGCTATCTGACGCTGAATCTGAATCTGACGCCAACTTTATACTTGTATATTAGCCTGTTTATTTCACTGTTAAGATACATTGTTAGCTGGTCATACCTCCCTAGCCCTCATAGCCTGTTTACTGCACTGTTGAGATACATTGTTAGCTGGTCATACCTCCCTAGCCCTCATAGCCTGTTTATTGCACTGTTGAGATACATTGTTAGCTGGTCATACCTCCCTAGCCCTCATATCAACAGCTTGTTTTGACTACGTTATCAGCCACATCACCCAAAGTCGCACACCGTAGTTAAATTTACATAAACCATATGTAAATAACATGTAAATTAACACATGTCCACTTCAAGTTTTGACTCACAGTTGGTTAATGTGTTTATTTACATACTGATTCATTTGAATAATGACAGTCAAAGTTGTTGTCATAGTAGAAAGGACTACGCACTTTGGTCAACAAGGCTATTGGGCAAAATTTCAATCTGTTGGGAACAGGCTATGGGGATATGAATATTCATCAATTACTAATGAACAAATGGCCATTGGTTAATAAGCAACAATTACTGACAACTTAGTTTTGACTAAATCCAACTCAACAATTGAGAGAGTCCTATGTCTTTATCTCTGAATGTGTTTCCTGGTCCTGTCTTAGTACTTTGAGGAAATTCAAATCAAATGATTACTTATCAGGCAGAATTGATCTGCAGCATTTGATCTCATAGAAAGAAGTATTTAAAGCAATGCACAGAGTATTATACAGCTAATGATAAGAAATCATCAAGGTTTGGGGAAGTAATATATTTTATAAAGAATAATTGCTTTGATATAAAAACAAACATTAATTTTGTGTCAACAGACAAGTTATTGAAAACCTCTGGGACTTAAAATTGGCATTGACATTGTAGAGAATGTTTGACACAATGAAGATTTACCTTTATAGCTGGATATTTCATTCTTGATTTTCAATGGAAGAGGATATAGGGGTCCACATAATACTGAAAGATGAAATTAGCTATGTAAGTTTTACCAACAATAACACTTTCAACAATGTATGTAGATTTGGAAGGCAGTATTGAGCACAATTAGATTAACGTGTTAGATTATATCACAGCCAAGTAACTTGTCTGTTATTATATAGAATGTACTATAAATCATTGACAACGAAATATTTCATTGTTTGTGATGTAATTCATATTTTATGAGTATAAATATATCAATTATAATTAAAGCTCATCCAAAATATGTCTGTCTGTCATTTTGTCACATCTATTAATAAGTGTCAAAGTGATATGCAAACTATAAATATTTTATGTATAACACTCTCTCGTCTTTACACCACGCCACGTACCCTAGCACAATAAAACAAGAAAGGTGGCAGTGTATGTACGCACAGGCAACTAATCTTAGTTGTCTGTGATGTACGTACGTCGTACAACATCTCAGTAATACATCCGTACCATGGAAGTAGATCCGTACGTACAAGAGGCACGTCACTATGGCAATGGTTACACAGTTTACTTACCTAGACCCATCAGCACTGGTCCAATAACCAAAAGTCGAAACATAACACTTGGGAAATTTTCCGGGTACATTGTCCTGTTTTACTTTCGATTTCTTGTTGTGAGAGTTGGAGTACGAGAGGAGAAGGCAGTCGGTACAAATCAAACACTATGGGTAATTGTAGGAGTGTTTAGTGTAACATAGTATACGAATTCTTGGCAACGAATAGGTTTTTAGTTTGTACAGTATGTATATCGTCTCCACTAGACTCTTCTGTCGCTGCCCCCAAAACAATACTGGAGCTGTACCGGATCGGAGGCGTCCAGTTCATATCATGTGACACGTGTGTGACTTGAGTTCAATGCGGGTCAAGGGGACTATTATGGAAATCCAGTACCGGGGCCCTGGGCCATATAAAGGTCAGGGTAGGTGGTTAGACAGGTAAGCTGTTGAATCCCAAAGAAGGGCCAACAGTACTGAAAATATTTGGTCGCAAATACCAAGAAACCAGAGAAGTTTTGTAGTTCGTATTATATACAGCTTTACACCACTGAGGGCGCCATACACCCTAGTTTGTGTACATATGTTTACAGAAAGAGGATGAACAGGACAACGCACTTTACCCTCTAGTATGCATTATGTACGAAAAATAACAAACGTCTTTGTGGTCAAATCTTATTCTCATATTCATATTTACCTTCTTGAATATTAAAGGCATTTTCATTTGGAAAACATTTCACTGAAAACAAAACTTAATAGCGTACATAATTACATCGTTTGCAAGCAGAGTACACCTACCTTTGTTTTTTTCAGTAGGCAATATTTGCATGGTGTGTTGACTTGGCTAATAGCAAACTTGACCAGTATACTGTCATAGAAGAACTTTGCCAACTACTAGTATAATACCTTAGTATTAAATCATATTAATTTCAATTACCCACAATCTATGAATTAGCTTTATTAACTTAATAAAACACTCACAGAGACACAATCAACAGCCAGTGTCAATCTATAACTTTTATTCAAATACAGATCATGGATATAAATGTCAAGTGACAGTTAGTATTCTCAGTTATTAAGCCATGCTTTGATATCAATGTGACCATGTACCATGCTAGTACTGGAAGTATAGAGGTACAGACACTTCCTTGCCACTGAGGGAACTGATACCATACAAAGATATGTACCATCATGACTACACAACACTGTATTTAAACTGAAAAGAAATTAACTCTTTTAGTCCATTCATCATACTTTCCTATAACTGTACACTTTAAGGTACACTGTGAAATGGCACCCTCATACATCGGAGGCCGGTGAGGGCAGAGCGACACATATCTTACAGTCTACTATATCTGTTTCTAAAAAGTATGACAATGAATTATAAAAATGTTTATGATGTGTGTACTAGCTAAACTGCTGTTGTGGGCACGGTCTAATCTCCCTTTCCCAGACCAATGGCATCATTACAGTCTATGTACTAGCATAAAAACAAAACAAAATGCATTGAGATTTAATGGAAAATGGATTCCCCACAAATACAGCACAGTGGATGCTGAGGGACAGAGACCCTTGTGTGTGTGTGTGTGTGTGTGTGTGTGTGTGTGTGTGTGTGTGTGTGTGTGTGTGTGTGTGTGTGTGTGTGTGTGTGTGCACGCGCGTGTGTGTGGTGGGGGGGTTACTGTACGTAAGTAACACGGTCATTACATGATTTCAAAGTATTCATATGATTCTAATCTGCACCTTTTTCTTTAGTAAAATGTTGTTTTTTGGACAGAATAGCTGCACAATAATAATGTCTTGTTCAGAACACTTGAACTTGGTCACCTTCACACAGTTTTAAGGCGCAATAAACTCTCGTAAATGTAAGACATCATTTGAAATATAAATAATTATTTTGTAAATAACGCAATTCATTTATTACTGCTGCACATAATATAATATGCTAAAATTTCAACTCTGAGTTAAAAATTGAAGTGTTCACACATAGTTTTTACATCAAAGATTTGTCATAATCAAGTGACAGCATTTTACTTTAAATCTACTTCAACATCTAGTTCATATACATTATAGTGTTGCATGGCATGAGAGTTGTGTATGTTGCTGATAAATTAATTCATCATTTGATTGAATCATGGAAACAGTTCATTCCATTAAGTCTGCTCCTTTACTTGGAAATATGTCTCCTGCTTTCACAACTTGTCTAACATTGAAATTAATCCTAGTTCCATGGAGATACTCAGCAAATGGTTTCCAGTTGTCTTCCTGTGACAAAAATTTCATGTCTTTATCAAACTGGTCAAACACATCACTAAAAGTTGATAAATTACACTTTGTGTGTAAATCGATGTGGTTAGTTTCCAAAGTTCTCTCTGTACACTTTGTCTGGGATTGTAAACTATTGACTTCTGTAGTTTCTGAGTCACAAGTCCCGTCAGCAACTGCTGTTACCATCTCTTCACTGCTTTGAGGTGCAACATTTATACACACATCACAGTCTTTGTTGTGCAATGGTGACATGCTAAACCCATCTGGTAAGGGCTTAGATTTCCCAGGTGGTAAAATTCTAGGTACTGCATGATAACACCACCTGGTGTCTCCAGACATGATCATGATGTCTCCACTTTTTAAGAACACTGCCTCTGGTTTTACAGACCGAGTTCTTCCACCCTGGAGGTATAGAGCTGTCTGACCAAAGCTAGGGAATGAAAAAAAAAAACATGAGAAACTTTTTAAAGTTTATTTCAAGACCTGCACAAGTAAGTACACTGTAAAATTTTGTACAGTGCTGTGTATTTCACATTTCTTCTAAATCATGGTCAGTTGGATTTAATGTTATCAAAATTTATAAATATGTAGGCTAGCTCTCAGTAAAATGGAGAGTGTAGTTCCAAACATTTCAGCTATTTCCATGCAACTTGATGTCAACATTTCTATTTGATCAATGTCACCATGACTAGCAGTGGGTGACCTGATCTGGATATTCACTATAGTATATCTCAATTTACACCGTTTGATAATTGTACAATACATTACACTTGACACTACACTGAGATACATGTCATTCAACTCTATCAGGCATCTCTAAATACGATGACATAACACATCATATCTTTCAGACTAATTAAAGTGATGTTCATTCTGACTAATTTCAGTACCCTTACCTGAATGACAAAAGAGGTGCTGTCATATCAAATTCAGCCTCATCAACATGACCACCAAGAGTAGAGCTCATATTGTAGTAATTGACAATACCAGCTTCAGCATGATATTGCTTGAAACCAAGGACCTTGGCAATACAGTTTGTCAGTAATTGTAGATCATCTGGGAACTTTGACTGTGTGTCACTGCCATAGTATTTCTTCTTACTCCAGTTGTAGTGGTAGCCAAGTGTTACCCATCTAAGTTTACTTAGTAAGTCTGGCTCTTCTGATGGGTCAGAGGAGGGATCTCTGAATTATAATGGGATCAAAGAAACAGTGAAAGGAAGAAATTATCACTGCCAAAAAAGAATTTGAACATAGTGGGCTATAAACACATCTTTTTTGAGATCACTTTTGACTAATGACTGAGTACATTGATGCAATTATTACTGATTTGCACAAAAAGTTTTTGTTTCATCTACAGCCATTAGAATTCAGAATTCAAAACCAGTATGTCTACATACAATAATTTATCATTTGTAAAGGATATTATACTGACAGTAATGCTCTAAAGTATCTCACCACAGAGTTTTGAGTAAAGTTTGAATACAATAGTTAATTCATGTATGCATTTTCTTTTGAATAAACTTGGGTGAGGCCTATGATAGTCTAGCCATCCAACAGTACATACTGTACTGAGCATTGGGGTAGGTATAATCAGAGATGGAAGAGAGAACTCTCTTTAATGTCTATGGTATAATTTGTAATGGAAAGCCTGAGTATGACTCACAAAACTTTTCATCTTCCCATTCACACCTTGAAGACATGTGTCACTGCAATAATTAATTACTTGTAAACTACATAGCATTGGTACCTTTTCTTGTCTCCACTCTCCCATATATCATCTTCTTCAGACAGTTGCATGTATAGATCTAAATTACGCATGTTTGGTCTCTTAGGGAAATCTTTGAGACATCTCTTGACCCAGTACCTTTGATAACCATTATGAAATGGGTTGGAAATGAAGATGAACCCTGTAGAGAAAACAGAGACAAAATTTTGGTGACAGGAGACTGTCAATCCGTCAAATTATTGTGGACTGTTTAACATGTTTTGTAATATTATCGTATCATGGAAGGTAGAGATAGAAAGACGAAGGGTGAGAAGAAGGGATGTTACACAGTATTCTATACCTGGTGATTCTTTCATTCTGTAAACATTCCATTCTTTCAATGGTTTTAACCCAAATCTTGTAAGGACATATTCTTCTTGATGAAACTTCTCATCCACATAAAAGTCAAACTTTTCGATCTGAAAATGAGTAAAGCAGTATACATCATCCCATGTAGATGTGAGCGGAGCCAATTCTTATTGAGATGCTGAAGCGAATGGAAACAAGATGAATTCTTTTCTTTCTTCTTTTTCATTTCATTTCAATTTGCTGTGTCTTTTTCAATGCTAGATGAAAATAGGCAGTGGTACCAACACTATTCACACCCCCTTCCCACAGTCACTTGTGAGCTAATATTATTCTATTCCAGGATGTATTTTCCGGAGCAATCACCTACGGCGGTATTTTTAGAATATCGTAGATATCTACTAACAACATTATTTTGTATTTTGATCATCCTAGAATAGAATATTATCATCCTGGAATAGAAATTGTCGAATATTATTATTCTCGACCCCTGTCATCTCGACCCTCTATTGGAATGGTACTGGACATCTCGACCCACTGTGCTGAACGTAGCAGCCACCCTCACACCCTGGTCATTTCGACCCCTTTGATAGAAGCTTTCAGTGACTATGTCCCTCCGCCTATATATGAATCTTTTATTTAATACCTGCCATTTTAAGAGTGTGATAGTCACTTTCACCTGGTTGTCAACATGAAAAGCTACATTCAACAAAGATTGTCGTTTGTATGCGAATCATTATGATTCATTTCATTTTTCACGTTCATTTTCACATCATTGCATCATATGAAAAACTAGCTGGCAATTTACAATTTCTTTATCATTGATGACTTTACCTTTTCCGGAAATCGATCTGGTTCTGAGAAGTCAAACACCTCGCTCAGATCTGGCGGGGGCTTTCTGCGTTTGTACTTCTTGTACTGAAGTTTAAATGGGTCCATGGCCATGTCGCTGACTTCTTCAGTGGAGGCCGCCATGTTGGAAAATAAGTTCTTACGGAAAATACCGATCTATTTCGGTAATACCCGGTAAAATATATAAAAAGCAATATTTGATATACGTTGGATAGAATATCATATATGTTTTGAAAGAAACATAAAGCAAATAACTAAATAAATAAATAAAGTAAAAGCGTCACAGTAATATAAAATACACGCAGGCATGGCTTTCGCTTAAATTCGGCTGCAGTCGGAAAACTCTCGTGTACATTACCCAAAACAAGCATGGCAGGAAGGTATGCGTCTTCATTTCGCCTCTATATTGGACGTTTACCATGGACAGTAGCAAACAGTGAGTATACAAGCACATTTTGTATTGAATATTGTCACACATATGATTAATCACAGAAATGTTATTGTTAGACTGGCTATGCAGCGGTCGAGAATCGTGTGCAAGTCGTGCAGAAATAGCGCCCTCTAAAATGGGCCACATTTAAGATTATGAAATCATAATTCATTTTGTTGCTCTTACATGTAGTTTTTAAATGTATTGCATGTTCTGATGAGAGTTAATTGACGACTATACAACCCTACTGTAGTATCCTAGTACTGGCCAGTGATCGGTCATGAAATGACACAAGCACACCCCCACCCCCACGACACTTTGGTAGCCAGTCAGCAGTCAAGAGGCTATGGCTACTAAATACAGTATTTGTGTATTAGACAGATTACTGTACGTTTAATAAATCACAATTTACACAATGATAATACCATATCAAACACACTCGCCATTTTATGATTTTTAATTTTTGTTCAATCATTTATTCACAAAATTTTATATCAATTTCTGAATATTGGATTAAATCTTGAGTATGATGGATGTTCTAAGGATGAGACTAAAACTGAAGGTAGCCATCTAATGATGGCTAAATTTTGTTGCTGTGAGTCAAATGAAAAAAACTGGGATATCTTGTGAGTCACCACATAGTAAGAGATAGGGGAACACCAAATTTTGGTGCATCTCTAGAAATTGTGCATCAGTGTCAAGTCAGATTGGCTTAGAGAGCACGTTGATTACCACATTTTCCTTCACTGCTCGTGACTTATATAATAATTCATTTCAGGGGAGCTGAAAGAATACTTTGCACAGTTTGGTAATATCAGAAGAGCTGTTGTCGCTTTTGTAAGTATACCTGTATTGCATTGTAAATCTACCAGCATTTATGCCATTTGATAAATCTGATTGTATCACATTTATTTATTTAGTAGTTTGCGTGTATATATGAAATGGCAGAACAATATCAGTTATATCTCCCATAGAATTGGATTATATGTTGATTATATGTTGATCATGACATGGGTTTAAAATGTTCTATTAAGCTGACTTCATTTTCTTATTTCACATTGTATACATGAGATCGCAGTCCCCTATCACCTCAGTAGCATAGGGACTGCGATGAGATCGCGGCCCCTATCATCTCAGTAGCATAGGGACTGCGATGAGATCGCGGTCCCCTATCACCTCAATAGCATAGGGAGTGCGATGAGATCGCAGTCCCCTATCACCTCAGTAGCATAGGGACTGTGACGAGATCGCGGTCCCCAATCACCTCAATAGCATAGGGACTGCAATGAGATCGCGGTCCCCTATCACCTCAGTAGCATAGGGACTGCGATCAGATCGTGGTCGCCTATCACCTCAGTAGCATAGGGACTGCGATGAGATCGCGGTCCCCTATCATCTCAGTAGCATAGGGACTGCGATCAGATCGCGGTCCCCTATCACCTCAATAGCATAGGGACTGCGATCAGATCGCAGTCCCCTATCACCTCAGTAGCATAGGGACTGCGATCAGATCGCTGTCCCCTATCACCCCAGTAGCATAGGGACTGCAATGAGATCATGGTCCCCTATCACCTCAGTAGCATATGGACTGCAATGAGATATTGGTCGCCTATCACCTCAGTAGCATAGGGACTGCAATGAGATCACGGTCCCCTATCACCTCAGTAGCATATGGACTGCAATGAGATATTGGTCCCCTATCACCTCAGTAGCATAGAGACTGCAATGAGATATTGGTCCCCTATCACCTCAGTAGCATAGAGACTGCAATGAGATATTGGTAGACACGATGACTTGTCAAGCAATGGCTGAATCTCTCCCACTTTTTGTATATTATGTGAATGTTTATTAGCCAAAGTTTCAAAGAGAAAGTCTAAGTGGATTATTTTAATTTTTATACCACAGGACAAGCAAACTGGATTCAGCAAGAGGTTTGGTTTTGTAGAATTCAGCAATGAGGAGGGCTATAGAAACACAGTGCAGAGAGCAACACATATTGTAGATGGAACAAGGGTAAGGACTTGAGTAGTGGTTGTTTTCAGTCAAATGCACTCTGTGCATGTCGTACATTTCTACTGTATGATAAAATGAACAGATCAAGTTATACACATAGTACCAGGTCAACAAAGGAGAACGGTGGACCAAGTACAAAAGATACAGATTTGTATTCAAGCTAGGGAGTTATAGTTAGTTAGGGATAGGAATCAGGTTTAAGATTCTGTAGCATAAACCTGATATGTATCACTTTCAGTAGTTGGACACAGTTCTACAGTGTACATGTATTCCAGTAGACATCTAGACTTGAAATTGTGTTATCAAGAATAGTGGGAATGGGTAAATCAGCCTCTGCCTAGTGAAGTTTTGCTAAAACTTTGTTATTGTTCATTCTTGAAATATAACATGCCTCTTGAGACAAAATTACCAGTTGTACACATTGATGCACACACACAAGGATCTTTTATTCATTAAATTATTTTGTGTTTTCTGATGTAGGTTTTCGTCAGACCCCAGACAGGCGGTGGTGGAAGACGAGGTCCAGCTTCAAGACCATCATTAGAAAAACTCTCAGCAGATAATATACTAGGTGGATCTTCATAGTGATTCCTGTCATATATTTTTTTTTTATTTTATGTATTTAATGGAAAACAAGATATAATTTCTGTTCCTGTTTGCAATTTGTGTGTATCATCTTGTGTAATAAAATTATATTTAAACAAGTTACATTACAGATGTGTTCTCTTTTATCAAATCAGTAGCCATTGTTGATTGAATGTCATTTTTTTTAAATACTTCCTAGTAGGTGATTTGGAACAACATGTTTATATACTATATGCAAACCTCGTTGGCACTTATTTTTCAAAATTACAATTTTTGATTGGTGTCAGAATCCCCCAGCAACCACATATACTTTTAGGTAGTTACCTTTGAACAATGTTGAAGTCACAATAAATATCAGTCCACATCTCAAGCATGGTTCTAGATACTTAAACCATACTTCCATCATACCTCTTTTACAAAATGCAAGATGTGGTTGGAAATGAAAGTTGACCTTTGACTGAAATTGAATAAAGTGTACTATGCAGATACTACTTAGGCTATAAAACAAATTTGGTTTGCACAGTTTATCAACCATTTTACTTGATTCACCTTGTAGCCCATAACAGAAAACGAAGAATAACATCCCACTATTATATTAGCAAGAAGTTGTAATCCTCTTCTCCCAACTTGTACTTAGTTGTGTACAAACAAATACACCCTAGGGAGAAAAAGGAATAATTCTGACGAGTTGTAAGTTGGTGGCAGATTCAGATTCAGCAATCTGACGCCAACTTTATACTCATATAATTTTGTATCTTTTAGTTATTTTGCTAGGAAAAGTAATTGCTTTGTTTACAAGACATGCAGATAGTAAACTGTTTTGGTGCCTTCCTTGGGATAATTTGTGTTTAGATTGCACTCTCTTGAGGAAAGAACTCATTAATTGATGTAGAAATTATTTTCAATTTATTGAAGGCAGTAGAGAATTACGAAATTAGTTCTACCTTTAGTGCAGATTGAATGAAAAGTGACAAATATAGCAAGAGAAAGAAAACAGGTATTTGTATACCAAATGTTGAGGGTGTCTGTTCGGCAACTTGAAATACATGATTCATGCTTTACTGAACATGAGATAAGTGAGAAATGGCACTGTTACATACTGATTTTAATACACATCAACCAACACACACACTCACAAAAAGTAAAATATACACCATAGAGATTACTGACCACAAAATAAGAGTTTTATTGTTTTTCCTTTACATGAACACTGTAGAAAGATAACTTGCAACAAATTAAAAAATTGTTGGTTCACTCAGAGGTGCATCAGTTTTACAAATCCAAGAAAGAATTGTTTAAGAGGTCTGCACATGCATGACACAGAGATAGTGTATTTCAAACTGACAAGTCTTTTCACTTGGAAGCATGGTATATTGACTGCAGACACTTCAGTGTGTGAGTGTATCAATTTAGAGGACTGTGTCTTGTTGCAAGACATCCGATTCATAATATCACTTTAATAAATCTTGGACACTTTGAATTTCTCTACAGGTTCTGAACAAATAAATTGTAAACTTCATTTCTGATGAGTTCACAGGACTAGCTCTTTTTAAAAAACCTTTAATAGTATGTGTGATATTTTCTCTCCTAAGATGTTTTATCCTGAAAATATACTTTACTTCCTGTGATTTGCATAAAACATATGTAAAATACATTTTCATTTTCACACAGCTTGCATTTTCCACCTTTATATTTCACTTGCACCTTACAGGAGACACTTTGCAAAGCTGAACATATCTTGCAGTACAAGTAGGCAGTGTTTTGGAACAATATAGGTTAACATCCTTGCTATAAAACATAATGTGATCACAATCTAGTATCTTGACATTCCTGCACAATTCAGTACAAAATTGACATCTCTTTGTTAAAACTAGTATGTTGTGTTCACATGATGTTGCCTTCAGTATTTCATTTTGGAGACTAACATGATTGTATTTTTCCATCAGTCATCATTGAATAATTTACTGGTTATCTCGCCTCTTTTTACTCCTACTACTATCATAATCATAGTCCCTAGATCTACCCCCCTCTGCTGGTCTTTTGCTGGCTTTTTTAGCTTCTGTCAAGAACTTATCAAGACCGAAAGGATCCTCTTCTTCATCTTTCTCAAACTGTACAGGCCCATCTCTCCTCCTTGTACGATCTGTGCCTTCAAATTCTCTGTCAGGAACAAATCTATGATGGAGAAAACAGTGGCACGATATCAAAATGATGCTAAATAAACACTTTAATCTCTAGTTAGTCTATAAATGGCCTGTATTATATTGCTGTGCGTTGTCTTTTTAAAAAATGTTATTTGTGAAGTACTAGTATGTTTGTTAGTCACTCAGAGGGATACAAGTTGGCTAGCTTTGCTATTTCTTTGATCCCTTCTGCCATGTATTCTGTATATGTATCTATTTTAAGGTTAATTTTATTGTATTGGTGAATAAACATTATTATTATATTTGGTCTGTGAGATGGAACTTATCCTGGTAGTGCTTTGATAATTCTCACTTCAGGAATGCCATTGATAATTGTGTCCTATAAGCAAGTAACTGCATACTTCACGTTACAAACATAGTAATTGAAGATTTTCACCAAAATCAGTTACTAATATATAAAACCCGGTGGTGATTTCTCTCACACACTTCAAAGAGATTATTCTAATTTTTAAAATATTTTTTTAACAGCCCCAACATAAATTGTGATACCGTAGTTGCTCTTATCACAATAGAGAGAGATACACTTCTATTAATTTGTATAATAACAGTAAAATCAGACAACACCAACCTTTTATTCTTCATTAGTGACTCCAAATCATCTCCATAAACTTCTTTATCAATATTTTTACCAGGTCTGTAGAGTGACTGGCCTACGTTGTGTTCCTTCCTCCATGGTTCACTATAAACATTGTATGCTTCATCTTCACCAGCAGCGAATCCACTATCAAGACCCTACAGAGCACACAGACATTTCAATTTATTGCCACTAAAACTAATGTCAATATTCAATACACACCATTTAATTTGTGAAGAATAATCTGACAGCTTTCTTATCGTCTATTTCTTTGACTAGAGACCACCATGGCACAAAAGCACAGTAACAAACAAGTATATATTTGAAGTCATATAACCTTATTCTATATTGAAGTATTCTCCAAAATACAAATTAAGAAATCCTAATGACTAACAATTGTAATAAACTTTTCAACTTCCCCAGTAGTCTTATTTTGGAATAAACAGAAAACACTGGGTAGGTGTTGTTCAAGGCAACGCTCTGCTGACAGTTTTCCATTTCTTTCTTGGAATGGCAAACTTTGATATTTCTAATGGTAGGAAAAACATAAACATACAAAAGCTGGTGAATACCTTATGTTGGTTAAACAACCTCTGATCAAACTGGGTATCTTCACCTCTACTACCACCTGCACCTGGTAATCCCAATGCTATCTTCTCACTCACATCTCTTTCTCGTTCTCTCTGTAATTTGGACCTGAAATAAATAAAAAATTCCAAACGGAATAACAATGGTGAAATATAACATAAATTCTACAACTGATTCATTCCAATAGCAAAGCATAAACTGGTATTTCTCTGTCTATAAATTATAATGCTGACAAATATCCATTGTTCCAACAATTCCACATACTACTTTGGATTTGTGATAAAATAAGACATGAAATTCTGATGTCCTTGGCAACACTGCAAATTCTATTTTTTCCTGCAATTTGCCTTTCATACTTTCAGTTGTATAAGAGGAAATGTATTTCTTACAAACCTTTTGTCTGGTGCAGCTCTAGCAATGTTTCTATCTCTCTGTCTGTCCCTATGTCTGTCATCACGAATCTTGTCTCTCTCTCTAGATTCATCATCATGGTCTGATGGAGGAAAACCAAAAAAGGCTTATTAATGTAGTATAAACTTTTCATTTTCCAACACAAACAGTTTTAGAATGCTGTGTCTAATGCTGAACAGGCCTGTAAGTTTGCAATGCAGAATTGATGTCTGGTGTATTGAATACACCTTGATGTAGGTCACGTGCTACAATAACATGTGCAGAACAAAGTATTACACCAACACCAACATTGCATTAATTTTGTTGTGTGATATGACCGTATGCCATGAATATTTTTACAATATTTCATTCATATTTCTATCAGGTATTATTGAATTTAAAGTACTGTACTTGCCTCCTACTCTTCTGATTCCAGCTCTTTCTTCCCTAGCTTTCTGCGCTAAAGCTCTCAAATTATCCTCTTGTTTCTCCTTTTGTCTCTGTGCAAGTTTCTTCTCTTGTTGTGCTCTGATCTCAACTGCTTCACGTGCCTAGTAGGCAATATAAAACAGAAACCTACATCACACACACATAGTACCATGCAGAATACTACCATGTACACCATTAATGTATGTCCATATTATACATATTTCCTCACAATGTGTTGGCTTTCTTCATGGGCTAATAATACAATTATTACACTAACATTCAAAAAGTATACCATATGGACTGAATTCACATTATCAATATGGCTTAAAATTACATATACAGTTTTCAATTACCAAAACCTAGCAGTGACGATACCTTACTGTTAACTACATGAAAGAAAGGACTTCATAAAAGCTGAATAATTCAACTTACTTTTCTATCTGCTATGTACAAAGCTTCAGCTAACTTGGCAAAGTTTTCATTGATTTGTTGACTCTGAAGACCCCTACCATCTGCTGCAAGACGTTTGTCTAATGGAATGGTGTAACCCTGTAACAAGAATGACAACACAGTTGTTATGCGTCTCATAGATTTCTTTTAAAAAGACAAACTGGTTTATTTACCATCAGAAAGCAATTTAAGAAGAAGCCATATAGATGGAGATGAAGAAATACATGGTATGAAAAGATGCCACTTCTTTTGACTAGGGGATCAATCCAATTACATTAGCATCTATCAGAGAATCCCTATTCAAAATGTTATGAATCATACACATTTCATGTGTGCGCCATACTGGGTCATTTTATCTCCTCACTGCTGTAAGTATATCCCCTGGCAGCAGCTTTTATTAACAACACTTGTGATGTTGGTATTCATTTATATATCACTTTCTTGAGTTATCTGCAACATTCTGTATAATCAACTATACTTTCCTGCTAGCATCAATTCTTAGGGATTAGAAATAAATCAATCAATCAGTTTTCCCTACCTTTGCATTTTTCCAGTTTGATATGCAAGGAGGAATTTTCCATTCCTGCTGTTCTTTCACTGTGACCTGAAAGCAAGAGAAAAAACTCCACGAGATTACATCTAAGAACTAAATAAGTTATGTTCTTCTATATGTCATTCTTTGAAACATAAGTTTTAATGAATAGGCTTGCATAAAGCTGATAAAGCATACATACAAATTTCATGGAATTCAAGTCACACAGGATTAATCATGAATCAGACTAACAAGCTTCTTTCAATGGATGGAAGTCAACAATTGACAAGATCAGCATCTGTTCGATATTAGCTTCTGAATCATCTTACTGACAACCAAAGGCAACAAATACTCTGTACAATTTGAATGAGATTACCTTTCTGTTTGGCGAGTGCATAACTGGTGCTGGAGGTGAAGGCGGTCCTCTAGGAATCTTCTTATTGACTCTGAATGAATAAATCACACACAAAATCATACCATACAGTACAGTACAGTACAGTACAAATTCAAATCATGTCAGGTAATTTGTACTGAAGGCTGGACAATGTCCATGTATATAATAAATGTTAACACATCATCATTGAAGTGCAAGTATGCTTCAGTGGAAATCAACATAAATTTTACTATGAACTGTGAAAATGTGAGTATATGAATGGTACCAACATTTATCATGTCTGTCTATTGTCATTAACTGCCTACCATCACAACACATTGATCTAAATGTTGGTACAGTAGATGTCTGATGCACAAACACATATGCAAAACATGCATCTCAAATGATTCAGCTAACAGTTATTTAAGAGTTGATTTATGTAGGTATTATCTTATATTATATTTGGGTAAAAATAATACAGCCCCTTGTACAATTTTAACCTTGATTATGTTAGTTTATATTTGGCCACAACTGCACGACTTTAATATCTGGCATCTCATTCAAAGTACAGTAACAGTTCGATACTTACTTAAATTTTGGTGGTTCCATCGGATCTTTTTGAACTTCAACCATTCTAATAACCCTTTGTTTGGCTCCTGAATTGAAGGCTACTCCTTGTTGTGATGGTGTGTACCTGTAAACACAAATATTTATCAACTCAGAGAAAATTCAACACTACAACTGCTTTGGACTTTGTTTTGCTGACTAAATGCTCAACATAACTTTGATTATTCACCTTGGCCTGTCACTTGAATTCATGAAACCTGGACTATGTTACAATTCTGAATGTTGGTGACTTGCACATTTCATAGTGTCACAGTCACTCACAGACTTGTACCCTATGCTTTATTGAATACAGTAACTCTTGTTTCAAGTCTATTCATAGCTTTACATTCACTCTGTGCTTACCTGATATACTGTGCTGGTGTTTGTTTCTCTGCATGTCTCACTGGTAACGCTGCTGATACTTTACCCTGTACTACCTTTTCTAAAGCCTGTCTTGTTTTCTCTGTTGTCTGTGAAAACAAATACATGATTTACACTTTTAAGAACAAAACAGATTCACTAGGCCAAGAGGCCAACTTTTGTTGGAAACAGGTGCATCACAAATATTTCATAATTCAGCTAACATCAACTTGCCACAGTGCTCAGAATATGCGTTTCTCTTTTCCTGTGCCTCATATACCTTCTTTGAAACAAAATAATATTCCATCCTTTTCACTAACATGTTTTCCAGAAGATAGAATACCTTGGGCACAGATTAATATGAAAACTTGTCTGCAGACACTGCTGGCAATTTCTATGTTGCTTAATTTCAATGTAAAAACCAGAGTTTTCTTACCTCTTGTATTATTTCCTCATCTGGTCTTTGAAGATCAGGATCATCTGGGTCCAAGTGTTTTGGAACGAGATCTGTAAACTTGGAATACACCACCTGTGGATACAAATAGATACAACTACAGACAAGGCAAACTATGGAATCTAGTCACATTTAGAAAGAGACAGACACAATGCTGTATGACTTGACAAATCGAACAGAAACACTGATACCATTATTTAGAAGCTGGGAAAATATAGTGTACTTTGCTTCACAACTGTGAAACTTGGCAAGTTAATGTTTTGACCATTCCGACTACTGGTACTTTTGTGGTGATGCAGTATACATAGATGCATGTAAACAAGTTTCAAGAGCCAAAAGTATATCCACGATAGAGACACCAAAAAGAATGTGTTATTGTGTAAATTTATTTATATTGTACTAAAGACAACAGGAACATGTACTCCATAAAGACCTGAGAAGCACTTTACAACCTTGGACACACATGCCTAAAACATCACTTACCTTGTCTTTACCATGTCCAACTCTAGCTAAAGTATCATATTTGAGTTTGCCTTCAGCATCCACTGTTTTAGCAACTACATTTGTGGATGGCGCTTTCTTTTTCTTCCCCATATCCAATGGAAACTGGGCAACAGGAAGTTCTGGGTAAGCGCCACCATCTCCAAAGTCCTGTAATGATATAAAAGGCTCCCCTTATAAACTACACCAGTAAAGCCAATGATTGATATGAAGTTAGTTAAAGTTTGAATTGAACTGAACCAATCCAAGTGTGTCATGTGATATTTGAGTAAAATAATGTGTGACTTACGTCTTGTCTTCGTGGTATCCATCCTTTCCGCTGACCATATGATGGAGCTGTTGATCTGGACACACTCACTGATCGTAACTATTAACAGAAAGGAAGTTATATTCACTACATTAAAATGCATGACAATTGTTAGCAATGGTGACTTTGAGTATAAAACAGTTACTTCACAACCTCCTCACTCATGTTCTTTCACATTCTATTCCTACACAACACAATTTTGGGGTTTACATGAATTAGTGATTATTGTTATGAAACTACCAAGGTATACCCATTGAGTTCACTGTACTGTATGGATCCTCTACATAAATTGTACTGTGAGACCTTAATGGAGTTACAGCAATAAAACTCACCTCATTTGATGCCCTATCAATTTCATCTCTTTCAAACTCATCAAGTGAAATCTGCACTGGTGCTGGAAGAATACTGTAATTGAAACAATATATGAGAATGAATGTACTTACATATTTTTAAAGGTGTACAAACACATTTACACAAATGTTTCTAAGTCATAGTCTAGCATAATAAAACTGACTAAAAAACTGATATCAACTAGTTCATGGTGTATATATTTATTATTAGAAAAAGTGCTACTGATATAATTCTAGCAATTAATTCCATTGACACTATCACTACATGGATGTGCTGAACAGTAATGCATCCATGATCACCTGATAGGTTGTGGGTTGTTACCTATTGTCCTTGTGAAATAATTATTAATTGTACATGGATCACAAGATATAGACTGCCTAATACATGTATGTGTTATATACTTTTAAAACTTCAGCACTGTAAATTAACAAACCTATTATTTTGAGCTTTCACGTCTAGTTGACGTAGGCTTACACCTGACCCAGCAGACTATGACTACTTCATGATACTGTAAATCAGTGTAATTTATGATCTTAGTCAACATTTTGCTGTCCAAAATAAATACAAAGCTACTATCAGAAATGGATATCACGAAACGTACTTCATCTTTGACGGATGAATAAACAAAAATTTGTGAGATCTTAACAATGGGCATCGGCCATCATTATGATCATACTGTACAATTAAATGTTTGTACACAACTAGCAATGTAGCATTGGGCTGAAATAACCAGTGCTGCGTGCGTTCAGCTTTGGAGCAATTTTTGAGTCAGTGAAGACATTTCCGATTCTCATTTGAGCGTCAGGAAAACAGCGTCAATGTCCCTTTGATAATAACATTCAATATGATGTATTGAATCCTCACAACAGTAAAATTTTCCTATTTTCCGATACAACTTTTCTCTCTTACCTGGCAAGGGTCGCCATTTTGCACGATCAATTACATCCGGGACCTGCAAACCTCTAGCTAGAGTAAGTTAATTTGTCACACCATGAAATGTTGCGGTATCACTTTGGATAGCCATATAATTATTTTTCAATTATAAAACAATAGAAAATATAATTTTATGATTACATTTAATGAAAAATGTACTTAAAACTCGAAAAGTAGAAACTTATCTTCTTTACTTTTACTTTATTCCGTACGAGGCTCAGGTCATTATACAGTACAAAGGTCAAAAGTCATTCAATAAGTTTCATAAGTCTGTACGCCTGTGATTCAGTGTGAAAGATGTTGGAGTAGTATCAGCGTGTCCATCCGAGATTTGTTCACATTGGGACCGCAATATCGTTACAAGGAAAGGTCTTGACAAAATAGAAACTCCTGGTAAGTTTTGAATATGTGCAAACGCAATGTACACTTCTATGATGATCTTGGAGTGTTACACTGGACACTGGGGTAGGAACTGGCATATGCATGCTTAGCTGACATGTGAGCTAACACTGTACATTGTACTAAAGCAATGATAGGTTTGTGTTCGAAATTTAAAGAAAATTTATCCTGCCTCTCAGTCAGTGCATTCTCAGGGCACTTTGAAATATTTACAGATGTTTTTGCAGCAATATTGTAAAAAAGATTTACAAATTTGTGAAAATATTATTAGATTTAAAAGTATTGCAAATGATAACACATGAGAACAATCAAAACTTAAATTCCATGGTGGTCCTCTAGATATAATTGAAAATGATGGTGGGCGAAAAACTCTGAGTTTTATAATAGTATATATATAAAATGAAGTTGGTTTTAGTACAATGAAAAGTGTTCCAGAAATAATGAAGATGACTATTATCTAAAGATCACTTTGTAATACTGTACTTCAATTTCCTTTGTTATACACAGGTATCTTTAATGAAGTAAAATGACAGTCAGGTGACAAAACTTGACAATGAGTAGACGCCTAGTGAAGTTTGCCTTGGCTGGTGGTGCCACCTTGTCCAGTCTTGAATATTTGCGAAGACATGATTTTGATGTTGGTTCCATTGGTGTTATTAGGTTTGGCAGAGCATTTGCTGCTGTGAGTATTGCAATTGTACTGTACCTTCTAGGTTAAAAAGACACCAACTCTGTGGCTTTAGTAATATTAACTACAAACAGGTGAGATGGTGATGACACAGGTGATGATGATGATGACTATGGAGGTAGCAGCAATGACAATTTAAATAATGATGATGATGACAACCATAATGGTAATTATAACATAGATGATGATGATGATGATGATGATGACAATGACGACAACATAAAAATTTGACGTTGAAGATCTCAATTTTTACAATACAAGTTCTTAATGATTATCCCTGGCCACAAAATTTCCCTAATGCGATATTTTTAGTTAATCAAATAGGTCATTTCCATCTGACTTACAATGCTCCATTCTGTTTCAGGCGGTCTATATTTTTGCAGACTACAAAATAACATTACGTAATGTGAACAGAGAATCTGAGATATATGATGAACTCATCAGCAAGGTAGGTATACAAATGCACTGCTGTTATATGTATTATGGAGTAACAAAGTACACATAGTATAGCAACATTTTGTGTGATTTCACAATCATAGCTGGGATGAAAATTCTGTAAGTTGTACATATATCTCCTTTTGCCAAGCATACATAATTCAATCCATTTTCATTCTGTTCAGATAAATCTGAGGTCTGCTATCAGACTACGTGAGATGTGTTGTACAAATGGCGGTTGTTTCATCAAAGTTGGTCAACATGTTGGTGCACTGGATTACTTACTACCAGCTGAGTATGTCCAAACAATGAAAGTACTGCACAGTGATGCTCCACAGTCTCCACTCTCTGACATGCATAGGGTAATCAGGGAAGATTTGGGCAAAGAGGTGAGAATCTCAGTATAGAATTTGAAGACAACGGTACTTTGTCACAGGAGTGAACATGTGCTAACTAGGCTTGATAACTTTTAACAGATGTATAGCTGTTGTAGTTAGAAATTTAAAAAAAGTCTCAAAGGAATCTGGAATGAACCAATTTTTTAAAATCCTGATTTTTTAGTCACCACAACTTTGCTGTTGTTTGCTTAAAAATATAACTACACTAGTTAAAAGTGTTATAGTGGTCATACTATACTTTTATTTCAAAGTACCCATCCTTGAAATTATTACCCTCTACTTACAAAAAGAGTAAATTATCATAATCTTCTGAAGTATGAAAAGTTCACAAAAAGTCAAAATTTAGTAATATCATATGGTTTGTTTGTTTGTTTGTTTGTTTGTTTGTTTGTTTGTTGAGAACTATAAAGCCAAAGTTCATATTGTATTATTTTCTAACTCTTGCACAAAAAGGCGGATGAATTATTCTCATCATTTTCTGAGAAGCCTATTGGTACAGCTTCCTTAGCCCAGGTGTACAAGGCCACTTTACATAATGGAGATGTAGTTGCAGTTAAAATACAACATCTTAATGTTAAGAAACATTCATTTGTTGACATCAAAACTATGGAGGTAAGATTTGACTAGAACAATAACTCAGATATAACAGTGAACACTTTGAAGACTGTGAAATTTGTTAAGAAAGTCTTTGTTTTGTGGAATCCAAAACGACTTGGTATGCAAGTGTTAAAAGAAACAAAGTATGAGTACAGATGTATTTTAAATGATAGAGAAAGTGAATTTATTGCAAATTGTCACACCTCAGTGTTGTCATTTTTCAGACTTGAATCACACGACTTTCAATTCGAAATGTGGTATCCCACACTCAAAGACTAAGACTATCATCACACCCAGTTGGAGAAATTTCATTCAGTGTGCATCCATTTCACACATCATTACAAAGTGTCATTCTCTTGTGTCACATATGAAGTCAAGGCACTCACTTTGATACTAGGCTACAGGCAGAAGTTGACTTAATAAAATAACAAACAGTCAGGATTATTGTTTTCAATACTGCTTGCAACTATTAAAAAGTGTCTTCTTTTGCCTAACGTAAATGACATTATTAGGTTTTATGTACATCAAATTAACAAACTGTTAACTCCTTCCTTCATTCACAGTTTCTGCTTCATGTTGCTTCCTGGCTTTTCCCAGAGTTTCAATTCTCATGGTTAGCTGAAGAAACAAAGAAAAACTTGCCACTTGAACTTGACTTCTTTCATGAAGGCCATAATTGTGAACGAGTGGCCAGAGTATTAAACCATTTTAAATTTCTTAAGGTAAGAAGATATTGTTATTTTCTTTGCACTTATTTAATTATCAGTAATTTGGGTGGTTTGGGTGAAAAGTCTCATAATATCATAAGGATGCAAAATTGGATATTTGTTTTGAACAGTTTTTTATTCAAGTTTACATGAAGTGATATATGTGTTTATAGGAAGGTAAAATTTCCAAAAGATTTCCAATGTACTATGTGATTCCCTTTGTTATGTTAGGTCCCCAAAGTGTACTGGACAATGACAACAGAGAGAATCTTAACTATGGAATTCTGTGAAGGTGGCAAAGTAGATGATATTGACTACATGAAGAAACATAATATCAACGTTGACCAAGTAAGTAACAACACACCACTAAAAACACCAGTTAGACAAACATTTATTTTGTCATTTGATGTACAAAGAGCAAAATGTTCTAAATGGTAGGTGTTAAACATGTTGGGGAGATGGAAATTAGATTTCACATTTGACCACAACCTTAGATACAATACATGTATGTGAATATGCAAACTTCTACAGTCCTGTCTGTTGTCTCATGTTTGTTTGTTTTTTATCTCAAGATTTCAAAAAGTCTGGGTCAACTGTACAGTGAGATGATATTTGTACAGGGTTATGTACACTGTGATCCTCATCCTGGGAATATTTTTATCAACAAGACGCAGAAAGGGGACTTGGAAATTGTATTGTTAGATCACGGCCTTTATCAGGTAAGTTGTTCATTTGAACATAGAGGGCAGTGTAATGCAAAACTTCTGTGTATTCTTGTATGCATTCAACAATTTCTCTGACAAGCACATACCTAGACTGAAAGTTTTGTTGGTCATGTTTGTAATGAGTGATTATTACAGAAATATGCACAGTGATGAATCATTCAGTTTAGCACTTACCATATTCATTCATTTTACTGTTACAAAGTTGACATATCCATAATGATTATATGTGGTTAAATTTAAGTTACCTTTCATTGTTGGCCAAATGGTATCATTTATTGTGAAAAGTTCATAATGAAAGCCATGAATATTCCATTACTGTATGAGGTGCATAACTTTGCCATAAGTACTGTAATTACAGTCAGATATTCTCTATTTCTTATCTATAAATCTATCTTTTCCAGACTCTAACAGATGAATTCAGACTGAATTATTGCAAGGTATGGAACGCTATAATCAATGCTGATGTTGAAGGCATTAAGAAACATGGTGAAGCTATTGGTGTAGGTGAATTGTATGGATTATTTGCCTGTGTGTTGACAGCAAGATCATGGGAATCTGTCACTACTGGTATTGACAAAGTGGAACACTCTGACTCTGAGGTAAGGTAAACTTGATGTGTGTAGATTTATAACCTTGTACATGTACTAGGTTGAAATGTGTGTTATTCAAGCAGTCTGTAGTTTGTATTTGTAGTCGATTATGTGTATAGAACTAAATTACATCCTTGAGTGTCTGCCTATATGCTTGATTAATCATGAGAGAAGCTCCAGACAACTGTGTAAAGTGATAAGTTTGGTAATGATCAGATGTCAAGTCCTAGTAAATGTGATACGCTTACATGCATCTTGATTTTGAACACTGTGGTTGTTAGCATCTGTCACTATGTAATCATGTTTCTGTAGTATATTTGTCACCATTTTATTTTTTCATCTGGAAATGTGTACCCATAATTGTACCATTGGTCATTGGTGTATGCATATTATGCACCATTTAGTGACACATATTGTGCTTTTGTTAGTAGAACCCAACAAAACAAATAAAACAAAAAGAAGGGGGAAAATATATTTAATCTAAATTGTACACATTAACGAATTAGCTGATGAAATTTAGGTGTGGTCAGTGACTATATACAATTTGAGTTGTCTTAACTATTCAAGTGTTTCCTACTTTACCTATTCTAGGCAGCGCTGATTAAAGTCAGTGCAGCAATGTACCTACCTCAGATATCTGATTTACTGAACCGCATCCCCCGTCAGATGTTGCTGTTATTGAAGACTAATGATCTGTTACGAGGTATAGAATGGACACTGCAGACTCATGCCGATGCCAGTTCCTTCATCAACATGTCTAGATGTTGTGTCAGAGCTCTTACAAACCATCAGTTAAAGAACTGTCATGGCTGGTTTTGTCATGCTAAAGTAAGGCTTAGGGGAATGATAATGCAACGTAAAATTGACATCTATGAGTTCTATATGTGGTTGTGGGCATCATTTGTAGGACAGTGGATACGGCGTGCTTATAATGGATCGCCACAAGCTATTGACTCAGGAGACAAGAAAAGTACTCTTTTCTTAGGGATGTAGAAGAAATGGGCCACATTTTATTATTCTCAGGGTATTTTACTGATTCAGAAAGGTGCTTACAAGACTTATGACTGGCGGGAACCATTTTATTATGTGCAATGCTATAGTGCTGTCCAGTGACAGGGATTGAATTTAATGCAAACATTTGTTTTTCTCTGTGGTTCATTTTTATCATATTTTATTATCAGAATTTTTGGAATGTTACTAGTTTGAGTTCCATTTCTAAGATATAGTATGCTGTGCGAGAAGTAGCAATTTCTCTTAATTTTGGCAAGATTAATATATTTGTCTATTGTCAAGGTTTTAATTCTTCTAATTGCTCAAAGACACCCTTCCTTGTCATTTCCATGGTGATATTGTTTCAATTTAATCCATAGTTCCCCATTTCTTGACATGACTTTACCCTGTTATATTATAAGAAACAAGTTTCATACGTGGGTTTCTGCTTGAAGTATCAAATTTTACAATATTTTAGATGTATATACATGTACTAATGTTGAATTCTTTGAAAAAAGGAAGTAAAGTAGTGTAAATAAAAACAAAATTGACATGGGTAAATGCAGTGCTGTATTTAACAACTCAAATACCAACACTGAGAAAATTAACCATAAGGACCTTGAATTAATCCAGTTGCCAAATCACTCTACATCACTAGTGTGGATGCCAACTGTGGTAAAACTGTGAGTGAAGGTATAAATCGTAATGATATACTGTAGGGGAACTAGACTTCCAAATCACTCTATATCGTTCCTCATGGCTGCATTTTTTTGCCAATCTTGTTCTAATTATGACTTGATTTTCTCATTTTTTGTCGATGATGTAGGGAATTCAAGAACTTATATATGGTGATTTTTAGTAAATTCACCATCAGTAAACTAACACCATTACTTGTATAGCGCCCTCTAGTGATGGGAAATACCTGTCATGCTTGTGAGGTGTGCTCTTGGGTGTGTCCCCATTTTGACTTGTGATGTCATTTTGATGCTAAATCTCGTCTTTGACAATCATATAAAATATGAAATGCATTCTCAGTAGGATTTTGAATGTTTTATACACGGAAAATTCCACTAAAACCAAAACTGTGCTAATTTATTTGCAAAAAGTGGCTTAATTTCAAGCAATTACGTAGAGCCTAAGATTAGTGTGATGTAGATTTATTAGTGTGAGATGTCAACAGACATACCATCAATCTAATCTGTATTTTCATAATGACCTATTGATCTAATTGTAAACGATAACATAAATTGCCATCATACTTTGCACCTTGTGCTTCTTTCAGTCCTTCCAGTCATTGTGTGTGTGTGTGTGTGTGTGTGTGTGTTTAACCCTAGTCAAACAAATCCTACAAAAGGCTATGATTTACGATGTCTGTTAACTCATTAACTCCTTTAATACACTTACAAAATCTGCTCCACTTTTTTAACCCAGTTCATTTCTCAAACACACACAAAAATCATTTTTCTTCAGCAACAGTGGCATTTTGATTCCAGATCACATATCAACTCACTGTAATAAGGAAGCAAATACATCTGTTTTCACATATCTGCCACAGATGTTGGGGGAAAGCTTCTTGAAGATGCTCTGAAGTGAAATTCAATCTCTACCATGTCAACTTTGTCTTCATAGTGATGAATAGTCTGGTAAACTATTGAGGGTCAGTCTTGCACAGTTGGATATCAAAAGTAACACAAATCATACCCAAAGTGTGTTTCTAGTAAAATGTCATGTTGTCCGTGGTTTAACCCCAACTACCAGTACCTCTGACAGCCCCATACATCACCAGTGAATTATAGTTTTTTCAAATTTGAGAAGTTCCGCCTGAGGGGATGTGTCAAAGAGTGTTTGTGAGTTAGCTGTATCTCATCACTAGATGTGTAATAATGTATTATTACTCAATTTTTATGAATGTGTATATTTATAAATATTTTCACTTCTATAAGTATTACTGACAGTACGTAACTATAATTACTGACAGTACATAACTATAATTGATGACAGATGAAATGTACAGACAAGTATGAATTTTGTTCAGGTACTGAAATTTGATGAACCGCAATGAATTGTGAAATTTTCCATGGAATGTAATACTACAACATTGCAATAAATGATTTTAATGTACTGTATTCTTCATGTTCATATTTTCCTTCCCAAACAATTTTTAGTTAAATTTAAATCACACCTGACATGAAACCAGATTAAATCAGATAAGCTGAACCCAATTTGAGGCAAACACTTGAGAAGATTGAAACAGATGATCTTTAACAAGTGTTGACATGACTGATGATGGGGTTGGTCTTACTGTTATTTGTTACATGTCCATTTGTAGACTTGACAGCAAACCAGACAGGATGAAAGAAACTATTCATCTTTGTCAATGTTCAGTACATCAAGTCAAAACTCCAAGTCCAATATATTCAGATTAAAGAGTCTGGAAGTTAAGTCTGTGATTATGTTGTCAAACATACATATGTCCCATTTGTCACAGAGGTCAAGTTCTCCATCTCCTTCAAGTTTTTACTGGATGCCAAGGTAAATAAAATGGTGAAGTTCACCCACATCTCAGGCATTCTCTTTGAAGTGTTGCTATCAGTAATTAGACAGCAGCTCTACTGTAAACTGATCCAGACATGTTTATCTTTCACATACAATAAATCGCCTCCTTGGTGCCTTGACAAATGGACTTAAAGAGGACTTGACACTGTTTGCAGCCTTATAATCCCACTGCTTCATGAGCTATAGCATCCAGATGTGGTGAGGTCACTATAAGGTACCAGAACCAGACCACAATTGTGAACTTCCATGAACTTTACTAGTTAGTAACGAAGTCCCAGGGGACATTAATCTAGTGGCATGGGTATTTATTTTCATTGTGCATGCTTTCACAACTTCAACATCCTTTGAAAACACTTTAAAACTGCTTGTAATTGTCAAACAAGCAGTTCTACATAACTGTTTATTTCTCTTTGAAATAAAAGCCAAGATGGGAAAGAGGATTAATGGTAGAAGCTGTTAAAGTACATTTTACTTGAGGTCTACTTTAAAGTATGCACAGGTTTGTACAAAAATAAACAACTTTTAAAATCAAATTTATTGGCCAAGTTGTCTCTCGTTACTATATAGAGTAAGTAGAACTCCTGGAATGCCACTATAAAGAACCTCATTCAAACACATTGTTCAGATAAAATGTTACTGGCTGTTCTCAAAAATATAACAATTTATCAATCTTCTTTTTTTCTTTCATCAGTGTAATATCCTATAAAAGTGTTATGTTTGAATTTATTTACTACAAGTCAATTTGCAAACCAAACAAATAAATGTTATGGACAACTCAGAAATGAATTTCTGTCTAAAAAATTGTTAATTAAGATAAAATGTTCCCAGTCCAATAAAGTTAAAAATATCTGACATTTTGGGAATAACCTTTCAAAGAGTTGAATCCTGACACTATTGAAAGGGGAAGCTGTATATGTTTGTTACTTTGCTACTATTATGCTGATGATAAGAAAATAATGGGTACATTTCTTCCCTGCTACTATTCAGTTTTTACTAAGTATTATTGGTACAACATAAAAACTGGTATAATTTTCATATTGAATTAAAAGAAAAAGTAAAGGTTTTATTGAAGGATGTGTTTACCAGCTGATAAAATAATTTTCAAGTCTGGTGAGTGAAATTAAAATGTATAAGATAGCATACGACTAGTATCATGTATTCATCTGGAGTTTTACTGATATCCTGTTTCTGTGACATTTCAAACAACAATAATCCCTCGTGAATCATAAAGGCTCTGACAGCATTTTTTTGTTTCCCAATGCTGGGATTGTCTTACATGCTTAGATATTTGATAATCATCCGAGTTTCCAATATCCCTCAACCACATCACAAACTGAAGCCAAGAGTTAAGAAAGTCTAAGATCAACATCACAACACTCCTGTGTGAGTTGTCTGTCAAGGAAAGCATACATAACATAACATAACATAACAACATAACAACATAACATAACTTAAAATGATCAATAGTTACATGGTATCTGAATTTTAATATTTTGTTGTATGGAACTCATTTGGGAGATACTGCTGTCATTTTGAAATTTCTTTATAAGATTTATAAAGTACTGGAATATTGGCTGGTGATCAAGTTCATGGTAAAATATTGTGAATGCAGTATTGTCTAGTTTCTGTAATTTTCATAATCACTGGTAAAATTCAGCTATTAAAAATCTTTTAAATTTAAATTGTCATAATATATTTCTGGGCACATTTCAAATATTGATATCCAAGATTTTGTAATACATTATAACAGATCAAATGAAATATGTGAAGTCTGTATAAAGTTTCAATATCACAGACAGACAGACAGACAAACAGACAGAGTATTGCACTAACACAGGTTCCCTTTCTAGTAATCAATACCTTCAGTTGATAGAACGCAATATACAATCATGTAAAGAAAGATAGAAAGTATTCTTAGAGTAACTGAATTTCATCTTTACACAAAGCCTATGCAATCAACGATATTCATGTTAAAACCCCAAAACACAAATTAGGCTCATTTTTACTCTTACTTTCTCATGCTGTGCATGTCTGCTATTCAATACGACAATTGTCATGGGAAATGTCTTAATCCGCCTTTCAAACACTTCTTTGAAACATGTTGGCTGTATGCCTTCACTTAAATGCTTATTACAAAATTTATGGGTGATACTGAAGCGGAAATATGCTGGACATCTACATGTACCATGTACTCTTTATAGTATATAATGTATTTCACTAGAATTTATTTGTCTGTAACTGAAATAGCTCTGTCCAGTGTTTATCTAGAAGTCTTCCAAATGTTGAATTATATCTTTCTTTACTTAAAACAAATATGAGAAAACCACAAGTCATAGGCCACACACAGTTTATAGTTTTATTTTAATTCAGTGTTTATCGATAGGGGTATAGATTAACAAATTTTTTGACTATATCCGTTTGTTGTTATCTAGATGTTACTCGTCAAGTTAAGGACACATTCCCATGCTGTGAATAATTACATGTATTGTGTTGACTTTTCACACAGCTGGCTGCTAGCTCACATATAGATGTAATTAATTTAACATATGCTAGCTGGAAAGTTTGAAATTTCACAAGAAACACAGATGTTCATAAGAAGTTTTAAAGAAACAGCTTTTTATTCATCTTGATTTTAAATCAGTGATATAAATAAAGGCTAGATGAGAAATCAAAACATTTCCTAGTTCTTTCATTGTGAGTCTAAGAGATTATTCTATTTGAGAAGTGAATTTTCTGTGTCTCAGCTGAGTGCTTGTAGTAAATATTGGCAATTCCCTTCTGTTTGCTACCAACAAAAATAGGTGAAATGTAATTACTTTTAACACCTGAATCAATCTATGTGTTTCACAAGCACTTTTAAGCTAGGAAAAAGAAGGAATAATTTTTAGTCTGCAAAATATAGGAAATAAGTCTGTCATGATCTCTTTCAATGGTTTGATCCCATTATTTGCAGAATTATGAAACATAATGCTGTCGAGAGTGTAACAACCAGTGTCACATACATACACATCATAACACTAAAAGTTGATATAAGAAAGCCTAGTAACAATGAGAAATTAGATTTTTGTGAGAAGTTAGTTTTTTATATTAAAAATGGTACTCAAATTTGATCAGTTCTCTACATTGATAAATACAACATGAGTATCATTTTGATGGCATTTTAATACTCTCTTATTTAAAAATTAAGTCTAAGAATTCTGTCTAAAATAAAGTGAAGATGGACTAAAATTATTGAAATTTGTATTTTCTTCAACTAAGTTGTGTCAAGAAAGTGCTTAGTATTGCAGTGGTTAGCTAGACAACAACAAATAGTAAGTGGAATGAATTCCGGTTGAATAGGACTTGTTTTTTAGTTTCACATGACATACACTAACATTTGTGGAATGTGCAAGACATGTAAACACTTTAATACTGATAGAAATGCCGTTTCCACTACTACAGAGTCAAGCTTGTAAAATTTGTCACGTTACCACTTCTACATGGCCACCTGCTTCTGTTTGACTTTGAACACATCAAAAGCACTCACAGTCATGAGTTTATCTGATGTGTGTCTAAGAAGTATGTGTCATACTTGTGAAAATTTTTTTACCAGACTGGTGGACTTACACATTGTGTGTAATAATCAATGTTAATACCATTACTTTTTATATAGCACTTTCTTATACTGTGCTCAAAGCACTTTTCACTGGCACAGACCTATATGGCACAACCTTACTTTCCTTACTTCCTCAACTCCCTAGGGAGCATTCAATCCTTTGCAGCCTCTATAAGCACATAGGATTAAAGTATTCACATTGCAACCTCTATCCTACCAGGTCCCCAATTATACAGCTGGGTTGACTGAGGTACAATTCAAATCGTGAACAAGGACTTTATAGCAGTTCAGAAATAAACAGCAAAGGGGCAGCTTGAATGTGCAACCTGCAGATTCTCAGCTGGTCATGCTAACCATTCAACCATCACAACTCAACAATATACTGTTTTCCTAATAGTTACAGAGATATTGACCTGTTAATGCTGCCCCACTTCACAGAATATAGGGAATCAATAGGGAATAGCTGACACCTCAGTGAATGTAAAGAGTTTTAGACACTGGGTTCCTAAAATTTACCAGGTAAAACTGAAGCAAAGAGTAAGCCTATTGTGATAGGCCAGGACGCTAATATCATCCCCTACCAGATTTTCATCCCAAATTAACCTCTTCCCAGAAAATATATTTAATTCATTTCAAGATACTTTGGAACATGGAACATAATTTGAACTCTTTTATTTTCACAACATGAGTAAAATCTCCTTGCCTTGCCTTGTTTTTTGTTTGTTTGTTTGTTTGTTTGTTTTTTGGTTTGTTTGGTTGGGTTTGTTTTTTTTTGGGGGGGGGGGGGAGTTGGTAACTTTGATGTTCTGTCTATAATTTGTTTTTGTCAGTTTTATTTGCTTCCGATGTTTATCATCTTCTCTGACTTATAATTAATATCATATCAATTTATCTTGATCCAACCATTGTCACATTCTTTATGTATATAATTAAACACTGTTTTAATATCCTGTAGCCATTTATTTATCAATATTATAACTAGTTTGATAGTAATTATACTATCAGGTAATTTAATGAAGTAATTATACATGTACTGTCAACCTAGATATTTTCACCACTAGAAAATGTTGCAATTTTAGTCTTCAACTAGTTCTCAAAGATTGATAAGCCTGGCAAGTTTTTTTTTGTACAAAAGAGGCATTTTAGTTACTAGTTATTTTAAGTTTTTTGTTTTCCAATGAAATAAAGTGAAGAGAAGTCTTTCCAGGTTTACAGTATATTTAATAAGATACAACATTACATCATGGAACCAGTTACTTTAAGGAAGGGGTGTATACTGTCTAAATTAGACGACAGTGGTGGTGGTGGGGGTGGTCGTGGTGGTGGTGGTGGTGGTGGTGGTGGTGGTGGTGGTGGTGGCGGCGATGGCCACAGTGATGGTGATAGTGGTAGTGGTGGTGGTGGCGGCGATGACAGCAGCAGTGGTGGCAGCAGCGATGGTGGTAGTGGTGGTGGTGGTGTTGGTGGTGGTGGTAGAATGAATACTTTTTTTTCATAACAATGAGTGTCTGCAATAACAGTACAAACATTTGCCTTATGATGTATCGCTATAAAGTCTAATCTAACCCCAGTTTCACCAGTAAAGTAGTTTTGACCACTTTCACAATGTTCCAGTAGTGCCCAGCAAATTGGTGATTTGGGTGGATCTTTACATCCACCTCCTGGACCACCAAAGGTCAATAATGGACTTCTAGCTTTCACACTCTCAGAACATGCATCATAGTAATTCAGAAATACTGACCCCCACCTAGTTTTTCACAGCCGACCCTAAACATTTTTTTAAATGTTCGAGAGAAAAAAAATAAAATCTTGAAAATTGTGATGTTTCATGAGAAATAGTGGCTGCAGAAACTGACATCAACTTAAAAAGACAATAAAAAAACTGTTCTTCCTATCTGTAATGGCTGTACATATGATGGGAAGAAGCCAATAACACAGAGACCATTTGGAAAACATATAACTACCTGACCTAGACACTCACACCTGAAAAAAAAAATCTACCTACCCTACCTATTCTAAAATTGAGCGTAATCGGAACCAAACAATCCTTTTGAGGCCTAATCTAATACTACTAGCAGACTACAATTTATCACCATTCCATTAACACCTTTTATGATCTGTAAAATAACTGAAGTGGAACCCTAATATGTCATCAAATATGACAAATTTAACAAAACTTTCTGAAAACTTATTCAACCATGAAACCATACTAGTAAATCCCAGCAAACTTTCACCTATAGTTTAACCTGCATGGAATAATTTAGTGTATTAAATAAACAGATACCAGTATATAGCAATATACTAATAACTATATTTCATATATACTACCTTTCTTGTTTACATTTGACATGTGAAATTGCCACTCAAAATATTCATCAAACAACTAAATACCTTTATTGTTAATAGTGCTGGCTGTAGATCATGCTAGATAACGAGACTGCTGGTATTCACACATTTTTAGATCAGTACAACAACAGAACTTGGTCATTATACTAACACTGACAAGCTGTTACTCAAAGCTCCAATTTTTTACATGAAGATATACAGGGAGATTATAACTATATCCACATATTATGCCTACTAAAAAATTTTGTGTGGTTCCGATTACGCTCAATTTTAGAATAGGTGGGGTAGGTAGATTTTTATTTTATGTATTTTTTTTTTTCTGTGTGAATGTCTAGTGATGGTTGGGGTGCGTGGTAGTGGTAGTGTGATGGTTGGGGGGTGTGGTAGTGGTAGTGTGATGGTTGGGGGGTGTGGTAGTGGTAGTGTGATGGTTGGAGGGTGTATTTGATATATGTACGTGTGTCTATGTCTGCCCATATCTATGTCTCTCGTCTGGTGTGTGATAGAAAAGTATTGAGGGAGGAAATGGAAAGAGGGAGTTATATGTGAGGGAAAGACTGACAGACAGATTGACAGACAGACACTTGGAAAATGGTGAGAAAGTATGCCATGAATGTCAGTTTTATCATTACCCATATTGAGATTATAATTACTCTATGTGATGTCCATTGAATGGAAGGTGCATGGCAACATTGTCATTAATTTCAAATAAAGGAGAAAGCCTCTTGAGTCTGATAATGTTATCAGATGACTATATGTCCAATTCTCATTAATGTCACCTCTAAGATAGCTTAATAATGAGTGTGTAATATAGATCATGGCATTGTCTCACTCAATTAAATGTACAGTAACAACTGTGGACTCAACCTTTATAGAGATACACACAACTATTACAAAATATCACATTTATATCACATCCACTCAGAATCCATCTTACATTTAAGTGTTTGTTTTACGAGGAAATATGCTGAATGTTGATAAAATGTCTACCACCAGAGGAACACTGTCCATGACCTGCACTTCCTACAGAATTGGATCGTAAATGAGCTGTTATTGCACTGACAAAGGGAAAGGCATGAATATTCAATCCTCAAAAAATTATAATTAACAATTAATTATATATGCTACTTATCAAACATAATTAAAAATATTTTAAAATGAATGACAGAAACCAACAACGCTGACCTATGTGTAGTTGCCATGGTTATCAAAAATATAAAATTCATAACATTATATTTTGATGAATATACTGACTATTTTCTGAGTTTTCTCTGAGGAATGCATAAAGTTCAAACAATCTAATTTCTTGGGTTGATTTAGTCAATTCTGTTTGACACTAAATTAAGAGACATTTAATAATTTTGAGTCAAATTAAAATTGAAGCTTTAAACTCGGTTGCCATGCAACATGCGCAGCAATTTCTCTCTGTGCAAATATGTTATGATGAATTTGTCACAATTAGTCTTAGTACTTGATCAGAAAGACTAAGTTGAATTAAACGTTTGCATATATCTCCTAGCTTAAACTTGTCATCTTCAAAGTCACTTAGACTTGTTAAAGGTTATCGCTATGTCAATTCAATTCAATTCCCTGAGTACCGGTACATTGGCAGAATTTTGGAAGAAAAGTAAATGTCTGGATCTTTTTTAACTCACTAGTATAATCAATTTGAAGACATTTTAATAGAAAATGCTACTACTTTTATTGTACTTCATTAGTACTGAGGATTTATTGAGACCGTGTTTGTGTTTGTTTGTTTGTTTGTTTGTGTGTGTGTGTGTGTGTGTGTGTGTGTGTGTGTGTGTGTGTGTGTGTGTGTTTACAAGAGAAATCTGCACATACAGAGAAACAGAAAGGGAAGGCTTGTGTAAAAATCTTACGATGTCATTTCCTTAATACCGTATCTAGATGAAAGTCTAAGATAACCTCTAATGGCATCATATAGGTTGGCATGGTAAGCTTCTGTCTACTCCACCCACTCTAAGGTCTGCATGCTCTGTGTGTAGGATTCAACATAGAACAAACAACATAGTCAACAATTCTAATCTTACTAAGATCCTCTGATAAGTAGTCAGAAAATTACTTTAGACTGGCATCGTGAGTCGTGAATCATGTGAATCATTGTGTTCACCTACTATGCTGCCTCTACGATAATTTAATAGGATATTTTAATCTAATTTTATCGACATCAAAAGTTATCTTCTTCTGTAGAAGATCAGTATGGGTGACTGCTTCAGCTGAAAAATTTGGTGAATCTGTAAGTAAATTCATTATCATAATTCATAACTTATCAATTGAACTGATATCTCGTTTATTACCTTAATGTTCAGGGGGAGGGGGTTCAAAATGAATGTTAGATGATGAAAGTGAGTAGGAATCAACCTACTTTACATCATTAGCTGCTCCCAATCTTTTTGAGTTCACTTCATCAAAACAGATCAAAAGACCGTAAATCAACCTTGAAATCTTTGAAGTCATACAATCAGATTTCTTTTCATGAATTCCATGAGATTTTTATGCCTCGTTTCACAAACATTTATGGCTGCTAAATTATTTAGGTCTTAGTTGTAATAAGGAGGCAGACGACAATATTTTCCTGAAATTAGTTTGATGATCTATTATTTCTTCTTCCACTGATATACACATACACATACCACACTGTGGGTCTCAAACATACACTAATCATAGTCCAAATAGGGGTGCTTATTTTATTATTATCTCATTACCTACCCCCCACCCCACCCCACCCCCATGCAATGAAAAGTATTGGTTATGATACAAATATTATGATAAGATAGGATATAGCTTTATTACATCTGTGTAGAAAATTGATAATTCTATTCCAGTATATATAAAGAACACTACAATGAGATACATGTAAGCTAATGTTAGAATTATATAAGTAAAACAATTTTCTTGATAAAATATTTTACATGAGTTTAGATACATACAGAGAACAATTATCATGTAAATATTATTATTAACTTAGTTTGGATTTTTTCAGATGAAGGTAAATATCAGCAATACAATATCATGTATTACACCACATGATGCATGAGCCAAGTTGAACAAAAAATGTGGAATATATACTGTGGTCATTCTACATCATGACAGCTAGCATACGTCTATGTCACGACAACGTGTGCCTATGTCACTAGAACTGGTTCTGCTGTGTTCAAAATAAGAGTCAAATCGTCCAAATCTGCCATTATTTTCCCCAATTTTTCTTTGATATTACTGGTGCTGGTATAATTATGTTATTCTCCAATATTTTTCTTCATTCAGCAGGCAAATACTCGGGACATAAGGGGTTGTCACTACTTGTCTAGCAACTTACAATGACAAAGCCCCCTTAGGTCACTCATATTTTCCTTGGCTGAATGAAGACAAATATTGGGGGATAACATCTAATTATTTAGCAAATTTGACAACTTTATGAAAATAATTTTCCAAAGATTAATTTTACTGTCCTAAAAACATAAAAAAGACATCATTGATATTTTTGTTGGATTATTATAAATTGGCAATGCAAAAGGTAGAGAAATATTGAAAATGACCAAATATATGAAATTCCACACTCAAACTATGCTTTTGGGCAAATTGTATGAAAGTGGCAAAATGGGTGAAATTAGATAACTTTACTTGAAGAGTATATATTACTTCAATCTTTATATTTCATAGTTTATGATCAATATAAACTGAATTTGAAATATATTATTTATTCACTGAGTAAACTTTTGTGAGTGACTGTGAGTGTCCTTCCTTACATAGAATGCCGGATAAAAGAACATTCCCGGGGAACAAAACCACAACCATATATATCAAAGGAATTCAACCTTGGTGATGTGGTATACAAAGTGGATTATGACGTAAACATTTCTGTTGGTTTATATTTTCATTTAAGCCAAGAATGCTAAAAGATCACATTGTTATGTTGGTCATGTGAGATGCAATGAGGTGTGAATAGTTGTCATTGAAGGTTGGTATGTGGCAATGGATTTGACTCAAATCCTGGAGATTGATTACCACTTTGCTGTGAAAGTATTAAAGCTAGACCATTGCAAACAATTACCCTCCTATGTTGGCACAGCATGGAATAAATCACACTGAATAAGTTAGAAAAACAAAGTTGACAAAGATATAGTGTCCACCATCCCTATGGATATACACCAAGGTTATTAGAACAAGTCATTTATCAGAAAATTTGTTGGATTAAAATGTCATCAGTCCAAAAAAAAAGTTGAAAAAGTAGCCGATGTTTTGGGATTTACCCTTGATTCAAACTTCTGAAATTGCACGAGACATAGATATTATGAACTGTACAAGGAAAGAACACTACTAGCATGTAATATAATAAATAATTTATCAAGTTTTCGTGTTAAATCATCCTTGAGGTCACAAAAAAAAGGTTTTAAAATTTCCCTTATTAAATGCTTTTATATAATAATAATGTTGGGTTCTTATATAGCGCTTTCCCACACCGTGCTCAAAGTGCTTTACAATTATTACCCTTGGCTCGGATCAGAACGGCACAACGGCCCTTTAGTCTTCCTCAACTCCCCGGGGAGCATACAATCCATTGCAGCCTCTATAAGTGTATAGGATTAAAGCATTCACATTGCAACATACATCCTACCAGGTCCCCAATTATACAGCTGGGTTGACTGAGGCATAATCGTGGTATTTTATGGTATTTAAATTAATATAATATTTGGTGTGTTCACATCAGCATGCTGACTATTTCATCTACAAATTCATCTCATTTTAAAAACCATCCCAGTAGTTTATAAATTTGTCACAACATTCCTAAAATGTGGTTAGTATTACATTATTAGTAAAACACAGCATTTAGTTGATGCATTCTATATGGTTCAGCAAATATAACCCACCAAGCACATTATCAACAATGACCTCCGCAAAGAAACCTTTTGTATAGAGGAGTTGATGCATAGAATTGGCCAGGCAATCTGAAAAGGGAATATTTTGCCAAACTACTAGAATTGCAGGAGATTGTAACCTGTACCATGAATGATTTAGCTTTGCCTTTATACATATGCTAAGTACTTCAATACTAATTATAACAGCATTAGGGGCTGTGTACGTGTGTGATGCAATGCTATGTGTGATGCAAACACAAGGTTCAAAAACAGTTGTTTGACCATTGACCAGGTATTTTGCAATGAGAATGTCATCTGATAGCACTTACTTTAAGTCAGTTTCCTGTATGAGCCCTAGGTTTTGAAAACAAGTCAAGACATTTTCCAAAGTTTCTTTAAAATTTATGTCAATTACTTTATTCTCAGCAAAAATTCCCTCTAACATTGATTTTGTTCAGCATAAACTTGATATATGCCAAATTATATTCATTCAATTTGTGTGAGAATGTATGGTACAATTGGGTTAGACCATGGGAGATATAGCCAAGAAAGAAAAGCCAACATAAAAGTCTAAGTGTAGCTACATTATATATTTAGAAATACTATAGTTCAGGAAAATCTTTTCCAGCAATATTTTGTAACATGTAGAGGGAAGATAAATGAAACTCAGTGTAGTATAAGCTAGCAGGGTCAACAAAGACAAGTCAGCTTATACTGTCAAGCTTTGCTACACTAGCCTTGGGCCATTGTCAATTGGGCAACATGACGACACACACACACACAATTCACTCAAGACACATGGGTGGCCATGAAGACAGAAAGAGGATATTGACAAATACAAAGACAAAAGAACACGAGTACTTTAATAGACATGCCAATGTATATACACATTTTTGACAATTGAACTTGGAGGATAAAAGAATTGGCCCATTGACTTAAATTCCTAACCAGTGAGGTCAATGATCCCGTCCACTTAGGCAAATGACACAAATTGATCAATTCTTACAAGTCACATAACTTTCTCACAGTCATCCTACCCTAATTTGGAGATTTGCTTATCTATGACATCATCATCATAATGTGAGTCAATACCCTCATTTCCTGTCTATTACATACTAATTTATTCCAATGAAGTAAACAAAAGACTGCCTTCCCAGTATAGTTCTTTTGAAGTTTACTATTTAATTAGTTTTATTGTGTCACTGAATCAGATTACAACAGTAGCTAACACATAAAATGTGATTATAGACATCCCATAGATCTGACCCGTCACATTGTTGCTTCAAGCATAGACCCCTACACAGAAAGGGTCTATGCTTCATGTAGAGTCTATAGACATCCCCAGCTGTGTACTATTTTCAGTTGCTCAATTAAGCTTTTAACCTTAATTTGCAATTGCATGAAAACCAATATAATGGATGCATTGCCTTTATGAATGAATAACTAACTAACTAAATAAATAAATAAATAAATAAATAAATAAACTATTAACCCAGCTTTTATTTTAGCCACTTATAGATGTTGGAGAAGAATGTCTATGTTTTAACCTTATCTTCTGGTAATATAAACTTTCACTTTTCACTCAAAATGCCCTTTAAAAATGACTGTAAATGTCAGCTAATAAACTTCTTGCCTATATGTTCAGTCATTTTGTAATTTGTAGTTGGGTATTGGTTGTAAATAGATGATACATTAATATTCTGCAAAATATATATATGTATATACAACAGTTTCCAGAGCAAGTTATTTTCATTGTACACTAGTAATTTCATGATTGTGTTCGATAGATGGAAACAGTTTTTAGTCCATCAGACAATCATGAATCATGTTGAAATTTGTATTCTGAATACTTCTCTTTGTGCTGTGTGTTCATTTGAAATTTTCACTGTTTTCTATCAGTCTCTTTGTAGAAACTGTCCCTGCTTTATAAGTACAAAACTAAGTGGAAAACCAAGTTGCTTTTGTACTCAAAAAATCCAGATATATCATGAGCAGTACATTATTTTGTAAATATAAATTGGAAAAAAACCTCATAATTTAACTTCAGTCAACAAAACTACCATTCTACCTTTTACTCATCGCTCTACATTCACATTATCTTTGAAGAGGTAATCGTCCTTTTACTCCAATTGCATTGTAGTTTATAAAACAAAAACCAACATACAAGTTTCCATGGTAACACTGCTAGAAACAGTAGTCGTGATCATTTTATCGTCTGGATCTTACCTAGAGGAAATAGGTTTGAAACATCAATTATTGCTTCCACTGGCTTATCTCGTATTAAAATCTAGGAATAATATCTCAAATCGCAAAGACAGTAATTATCAGGCTATCAAATGGAGGATTCATAGGAATTGAAATTGTTCCTCTTCCACAGTTTTCAAAATTGAAGGAAAATTTTAACAGTTTATCTATGAGGGTATGTGGTTGCATAGTCTAGTTGCTATATGATGCAAAGTTATGATTACTATGATCATCTCAACTCATTACGTCTAGTCAAAGTCAAACATCGTTACCATTAATCTGGTTAAACTTCTGGTGCTGGGTAAAGGGTAAATGACACATGTCAGTAGTAATCCACCACAAATTGACAGGTAGTTGTAATTGGTTTATTTCCTTCACACAATTAATCATTACTATTCAATTAGTACAGCTGTAGTAAACTATACGTGGGGATGTGATAACATCATCATGTTTATATGAACAATGTCGGGGGTAGCACAGACTTCTGTGCAAGAATAACGACTTTGACTAGATGTAGTGTCAGTGGAGATGATCACAGTAACCGTAACTCATATCGTATAGGAAGTAGACTAGTGGTTGCACGTCAGGCTGTCAGAAATCAATTAAGTGATCATTTCAGTTATCTCTGGAAATTCCTGACATGGTACATTCTTGAACCTTTTAAACAAGTTCTGATTGAATATTTAAATACATTTCATCAGATATTTTCGTACTGTAGTCCTTTATTTCATAAATGTTTGATGGAAAACAGTGTTATTTCACTTTTTTAAAGTTCGAAATTTACTAATAAGGTATGAAGTATGATTTTTATTTCCTCCAATTTAGTTTTTACCAGTGTCATCCTTTTTTGTCTGTGCAACCTTGCTGTTCTAGTAATACTAAATTATGGTAAGTCTTCCATTTAAAGTACAAAACCACACTCATTTACTGTCTATCACGTGAACTGCACATAACTTAACTTTAGATTTTAGAAAGGTTATCACTCTCTCAACGTCTCTAATGCATTTTTCATTGCAAGAGGCATTTTCCACAATTGCACCACTTTACAGCCATGAAGTAATATACTGACATAATGGCACAGCAGATGAAAACCAATTATTGATGGATCTTGTAATATGAACTACTGTCAATACCACCTGACCACTGCTGGCTTGATATTACTCCCTTGGATTTCCCTAGCTATTAGGATGTACTGATATACAACATGAAATCATATATAATTCATTCATATAATCATCTTCTTCCTTCTCTTGCGTTTTACAATGCCAAGAGCACCTCAGCTGTGTTCAATATAACCATGTTTCACTGCTGCAAGAAATGTCTCCTTCGTAAAGGGAATAGTTTTATCTCAAATGGTTGTCATAGTGATGTATTGACGAAGATGCTGATATTTTCAAACTGTTACTATGACTACCAAGCAATCAGTGGATATGATAAGGCATTATAAAATGTCAACAAGCAATTTAGTATGATTTATTTTATCCAAATCATCCTATTGCATTTCAGCTTGGTCTTTCTAATTGAAGGCGTAATACACATTTCAGATGAAAATCTATTTCTCTGCTGATTTATTTTGTACATATGAAAATTTGTCTGGTGATCTGTACTACAAGTGTCCTGAAAGAAGTTTATTGTATATTTATGTGTGTGGGAGGAAGGAAAATGCCGAAAGAATTTACCTGAATATTTGATGCTGTGAATATTGCATATTGCCATTTAATATTTAAACTTTGCAACTAATCTCACAGATGGAAATTGAAAAAGAAGCTCTTCTCCTTTCTATCTCTTCCTTGTAACAGCATGCATTCATATAAACACATCCATATACCTGCCTGTCAGACTCTAGCCCTCTCTTCCTTGTAACAGCATGTATTCACACAAACAAACCATATTCCCACCTGTTTGCCTGTAGCCCTGTCCCCATTCAATTTGATTCAAGTCAAAGTGAATAAATTCAGTTAAATCGGTTCAAAGTCAGTTTCTGTCCCCAAACGAAAACTGAGCACTAGATTTGAATTTATTCACTTTTGTTTGTGTGTAAGTCCTTAAAACAATTTACTTTGAATTGAGGTGGTAATAATTTTAATCAATTCAACTAAAGCAGCTCAAACCAGTTTTAGTATATGTGGGGTCAGGAGAACTGATTTGATTTAATTTGATCAGATTCAACATTCCTTGTCTTTCTGTCTGTCTGTCTGTCTGTCTGTCTGTCTGTCTGTCTGTAGATCTGTCTCTTTCTGTCTGTCTTTACTAGCTGTGCAAGCTTAGCAATACCATGTAAACAAATACATGCACACATACATACATACATACATACATACATACATACATACATACATACATACATACATACATACATACCCACACACAAAGTCATACACAACAAATAAATAAATAAATAAATAAATAAATAAATGAATGAATAAATAAATAAATAAATAAATAAATAAATAAATAAATAAATAAATACATTATGTAAATATTAAATAAGTATATTTAGCTAAGGGGTCGTCATTTTTTAAATTAAAGTAGCTTGAAAATCTGAAAAACTGCCACAAGAAAGATATATACTGTAATGCTTATGAGTTTACGTGTGTCAATAGGTTATTGTTGCTATGGACCACTGTTTCCATGGTTACCATTCTTGTCACACAACTGTGTATTTGTCAGCTCTTATACAGAATCCCAAATAATGGCACATTGGGGACAATTCTATACATCAGGCACTACTTCTGATTGTTAATTTGAAGGCAATTTGATTTCATCAGCAAAAGATACAACAATCTAATAGCCTATCTATGTATATGTGCCTAATCCATAGTGATTTCCGACAAAAAAGTCTGGTTCAACCTATCCTATACAACAGAGATCGTTCCATTTGAAGATTTCCAGTTGTTGTACCTGCATCCATTGGGAGAAATTACCAGAATTCCACATTTCAAGTTAATAATTGCCTCACTCTCCTATTTTCATTTTAGCAGATTTACCGGATGGATGGGTATGTAGAAGAAATAAGTCCTTCTTATGGGAATGCATATCAGACTTAGATATCAATAGATAAGTACAAAGAACTGTCCAAGATTTGCAGCTTTAACGGTGAAATATTCACGGTAATGGACAGGTCACTGAAGAGATGCCATCGATCATGTTTGTTTCTATGTGATTTATCAAATTTAAACATAAAAGATGGTGAGAACGTACTAATGAGTGCAACTACTTTATCATTCATGGTTGAAAAATACGTTATTATAATATATGTATAAAGTTATAGTAAAATTTAACTGTGACAGAGACAATCATTTTCAGCTACAGTCAAGGCACAAAATACTCACACATAATATACACTAAACTAATTTAGGAGCAAATCATTGCCATCACTGCATTGTGGAGGTGATTGAGTACGTGCAAGAGGATTGTACCAAAAATTGCAATTTCTTAAAATAATTTTGGTTACCAAAAAAAGCACAATGACCTGATTATATCTTATCATAAGACCTGATGAGAGTTTTATCAGCTGATAGACATGATGCAACATGTTATATAGTGGTTAAAATAACTCAGGATTCAATATGTAGAAAAATTAACCACCCACAGGCCACAATCAAAAAGTTACACACTGTGCCATAGATATTGCATTTGATTTCTCAATATAACCCCTTCAAACCTTGATATCCTAACTACATCTAATAGTATCTTGCATGTTATGAAAAATTGTGACCTTTCCCCTATACAATGGCTCTTTTTTCCCCCTTCTTTGTCATCCAAGAAATCCAAACTACTTATCCAGGACATAAATATCAACATACAGCATTTAACTAAATTCAGTATCTATTAGCAGCAGTCATCATTTATTTTCATTTTACCCTTATTCAATTTTCATTTCTTATATATGAAAACACTAAAGTTAAATCAAATTATATTGAAAAACATTCAACTAAATATTATATGGACTAATCATTACAAATTAATCATTCAATTTTCAATAAAATTATATGTAGATGTTGTGAACAAATACATTATAATTTAAAAGTATAATTTCACTTTAGATTTCTTGTTCATGGTTCTGCATCAGAAACCTTTAAGTCATAGCATGAGAATGAATGTTCATAGACTCTGAGTTCAAAATATCAAATGAAAATTGTCAACATATCTTTTGGACGGGAATCCCAAAATGTTACTTATGTCTTGTCAGACATGTAGTACACCCCAAAAAACTTACCTATCACATTTCTAAATCAGGGTAAAAATCTCAATTACTTCTGGAAAAAACATGATTTTCATGATAACTTATTTCTGTGATAAGTTATTATTTTTATACTCCATTTTGGTTGGAGTGAAATAAACTTTGTAGTGACTTTTTGGATATGTCTGTCAGTTTTTTATCAGTTGAATGATGATGGCTGTCCAATATATTGTTATTATTGCTTCCTTGACATGTCACGGGACTAGGGAAGTGCTACTCTCCTTAAGCATAGTACATTCTTTGTTCTCACATCAGGGAATATTCTACTGTTGGTGCAGAACTGTCTTTTGATTATTATTTGATCTCATGATAAATATCATAATTTTTTGAAATGACAAAATTTGCTATTGAAACAAAAAAGTAACAAAACTGAGACAAGTATTACCTAAATGGGCAGATTGGATGATAGTGTTGCAATAGAATTGGTGTCTTGTGACTTGGTAATGATACATGCCAGCCATTGCTTATTATCCTTCATTAAGATTGTATGCATTCACTTTCCCCTAGGAGACATTAGTAGTAAAAAACATAAAACACCACAGGTTCTACAATTAGCAATGTTTATGTCCTCTGGGATGTTGAATTTTAGGTCATTTTCAGACCAAGGTCACACAGAGAGGCCTGTATGACATAATTTCTTCATTTGCATATGATTTTCACCCCCCCCCCACATCATATCCCATCACCCAAAGTCCCTCTAGATATAGAAGAGACACCACCTACCTAATGTTTGAAAATATTTTAGTCTTAATTTTATATTCATTATTCTTCTAATGTTACATGTCTGTCATTGTAACCTACAACACAGCTCTCATCTGTCACTTAGCCTAAATCTAAAATTGATCAAACGGAGTAATTTTCTCAGTAAAATTACAAGACTGGTGTATTATTACTAGTAAGAGTGGTGAGCTTTGATGGTTACTAATATTGATTAAACAGGATTGAGTGCATAGAAAATTGAAAAGCACTCTCTTTATGAAGCTAAAAACAACCAAAAAAAAAACACTTAAGAATATCTGAATTGTGCCTCCTTAGTAACATCCTTGGTTATAAAACTTTTCACAAATGTTTTTTTGTGTGTACCAAAGTAGAATTGTTTATTTACATGTGTTTATTTTTAAAAATTCTCTTATAACCTTACAAGTTATATATCAAATAAATAAAAAATGCAATATCATAATTCCTTTACAAATGTACAAAAAAAGAAGAAGTCTGTCTATGGTTGCAAATATATTCAATAATACTTTAGAACACAAAATTTGAAAATCTTTACAACAAACACTATTTTCAAATTTTCAAGAAACACAGTTAAACACTTTGCCTGATGTATGCATGCCACTTCATGCTGTTCTTAGCCTTACACTATGATCTCTCATAACATGTAGCTGTGGATTGCATCAAGTCCCTGGCAAAAACCACCCTCTGAAGACCTATAGTACACATAAGTCTTTCACTTCAAATGAATAATGATAATCCCTTAATCAGATTACCTTACTGGTTCCCTCATGAAATATTGATCGACAGTACATCTTTATAAACAGGATGCCTGGTCGCCTATATACAGTCAAGCTACTGTAAGTTGGAATAAGTCCAAATCCCGATGGACTTTCTGCCTGTAAAACACAGGATATATGGATGGAGTTCTCTCTATGGTCAAGCTTTTTAAGTTGTATTAGGTCAAAATCCCAAAAGGCTATTCAATGCCACAAACTGGATCTCTTTTTGCATAGTTTGAACTTTGTCCCCTAGAAGATGAAACTGTGCATGGAAAAAAACAGACACCAAGACCTAATAACATCTAGTTTATATACAGGGTATATGTAGTAAAGAAAATTTCTACTCACAGTCAAAAAATATTCTTGAAAGTGAATCCCAAATTTCACTTCCAAGAATTTTTTTGACTGTGTGAGTAGAAATTTTCATTACTAAGTAGGAACCCAGAGACCATGAAAATTCATTCTCACACGTAGTTTATAAATTTATGAGTCTGTGTGTAATGTGTACATGGCATGAGGTGTCTCACTAGGTTTGAATGATATTAAATTGTTGTTTTGGGAAAGAGAAACAGGAAATAGGAAATAAATCCAAACACTTTGTAAAAACATTATTACTCTCATGCTGCAATTAACAGTAAATCTCTGTGGTTTTCTCATTTTTTTCACACATTGCAATAACTTTACATCATGCACAACACTGAGATATGAGTTATTCAAAATATTGTACACCCTGAACAGTACTGAATCAACTATGGGTAAACATACATAAAATATGGTACAATGAATCCAATCAAATTGATTTTGTGTCCATACCCAAAAATCAGCACCCAACCCCCACCCCCAAACATGATCACAATTTCCAAGTGAACTACTTACGTGTATGGATAAAATTAACCTCTAATTAACATGTACAATGTCTACTGATTGGTATTTCTAAAATTTCAATGAATATATTCTTGGTTGTCTGATCGAATGAAATAATACCCCAGTTACAGCTTAATATTTATGGTTGCCTTAAAAAAACTAAAACATTTCTGATATCATTAATCTGTCACAAATATATGTCAACTCAGTACATGATAGTTATTTTAATAGCCGACATGACCTGCAGTAAAAGTATACTTTAACACTGATAGATTTAAGTAGGTAAAAGACATTCAAATTTAATATGCAATATATAATACATTCTCATAAAATTGAAGAGATCATTTTTACCTATGTATTTTCATTCATTTAATTTTTCTCTAACATAACACAAAAAGTAAACAGCGTCCTTTAAAGTCAAACATAAAATTGAAAATTAATTACATGTATATCAAAATGTAGACTGATAGTAAAAATAAGAGGTAAAACAAGCAAGTTAATGTCATATTTTGTATCTCTTTTAAATGTCTTACTAAATTACTGTTACAATGTCATAATAAATTAGAATACATAGTTTGTTATTAGCATTGATTATCCATACTATCACAGTATGCATGTACTGTATTCAGGACAGCAATGAACCCTGGGAAGTTCATTAGTCATAATCTCAAAAATCAATGATTCCCTGATGGCCTGACAGTCTTTAAGTGCAAGTCACTTACATAGGGACAAAGTATACAAAGTCAAACCCACTCATACATTGTCATTTTCTTCTTCTTCATTTTAATATCCAGAAAAAAATGCAAATAATTTTCTACCAACCTCAAGAATTCTCATGACACAGAAATTTTACCACCTAGACAAGACATTGTATCTTTTTTTGTTTTGAATCATTTGATGTGTTACATTAATTTTATCTTTTGCTTTTACTTTTCATTTGCATTTTCTTTGCTATGTTTTATTCAATTGTTGTTTTCTTTCAATCTTTAGTTTTCAATTTTATTCACCTCTCTTTATGAGTACACATGGAAAACCAATTTCCAATGCATTTTTATGCAAATGGCAATAAAGTTATATTACATCGTTATTATAAGTCATAAAAACAACAATCATATGTATTCCTGGTCCGCAACACCATGACTTCCATTCCATGTGCTACACATAAATACAAGTCAGTCTTCTTATTCTATTTTGACCCTCTATCTTGTGGTGATATGCTAAAACAGTTAGCGGTGAGAATGGTTCTGGAATAATTGTCAATACAGAAAAGTCTAGCATATTGCATCATACAAGTGAAGCATTTTCCAATGAAAACAATTTCATGTTGACCTATAAAGGTTGATTTAGGACATGAATTAAACCACTTGACAATAAACACTGTATCTTGTTCTGATATAAACCATAATACTATACAAACTATCCTGCCTTTCATACACAATCATCATCTTGGCACTGATCCATGTGCTCTCATTTCACTGGCTTTTTATACTGTTCCAATCTTGCGATGATGATTTAGACATTACCACCATTCACATTACTCTGCAGAAAAAAAAAGAAACTGCATCTTAATTTCACAAAGTACAGAATGATGTTGAAAGGATATCAAACAAAATACACATATGCCTTTAATTTGTGGTAGTGTACTTTTTGTCCGTGTACTCATCCATGTATGAATTTATTGCATTTTATTACCTGAGGTAGTGTAGAGTGATACATCCTCCTTATCATATTATCTGTTTTTTTATTGGCTACTCCCAGGGGAGGGCCATGTTACTGTAACTGTATGGCCTTTCAAACTCAACTTATTACAGTAGTCAGGCAAGCATAAATGTTTTCAACCTATTGCTATTTTCAAAATGAAATCAATAATGCATAAGACATAGTAAGTAAAAACAGTCTTGACTGCCTACACAAATACTGTTATTCAATACCAATGTTGGCTGTACAAACAGCATCCACATAAAATCATTCTGTATTTCAAATAATTGTAAGTATCCGTTTTTGCGATTTCTTCTACAAATATTGAGATTACAGAAGTAAAAATTTGAAGAATTCATGTGTGTATTTTACTATGATTTGAAATCATATTTGTTTTGTGCACATCTTTAATATATATTCATAATATAATAGTATATCCACATCAATATTCCCTTTCACTCATCCCAATGATTCAATTATTCCATGTGAAATCCCAAATGTCACACTTTTCAAAATATCTGTCTGTTTTCCTATCACTACTAATGGGTTCATTGAATATCAATGGATTCCAGGTTTTATTACTAGTGATGTTTTTATCTCAATAACTTTAATTTCTATTCTCAACAGACAAGGAATGGTCCCACTAGCTTTATGACTTTCCTACTGGGACAAATTCTATGAGATTGGAATAATATTTGCTGGTTGATGAATTTGAGACATGTCCCAGAGTTGAACTAGAAATATAATCATACACATAAGATACAATATGATAAAAATCATTGGTGATGCTAGTTAACGGTGTGTAGTTTTATCGTAGGTACATACATGTATTTCCCAAAAGCTGCAATTCTAAATTAACCAATAGATAACTTTATCTAAATGCTACGAGTTCATATTATACAATATCGTACATATCTTGGGTAACACATCTCCTCCTTCTGCTATAAGCAGCTTATAATAGCACCAGATAATATCTACTGTCCGATATGGATTTGTTTATCTAGACATACTTCTGTATTTCTTTATCTGTTCTGGTATCCTCCAAAAAGTATGAAATTATGCGATCAACCAGAAATTTCATCAATCTGCAAAAATTTTCGATCATTTGCAGACTTTACTTTGCATTTCAAGCAACCAAAACAATTAAGTTGTGAATTTTATGACCAATCAAAGTGACATAATTATAATTTTTCAATCAGTATGCCTTACAAAGTTCTATAAAATGTGGGTACGACATTCCACAATTTCATTCAAATGCTACTATGCCAATAAATCATGTTTTTTATTTGATTTTCTCCCTTTTGCACCCACCTTTTGTATCACTAAGTAACTCATGAATGAAGATCATTAGTGTATTGTACTTTATTGGTTACGGTTTACTGAGAAAACAACAGTGAACTTCTTTCACGATATTGATTGATATACCTTTGTGATGTCAATATTAATATTTCCTTGGGTCACACCCTTGTATAATTTAGCACTTCTAAATGACAGCTATATCATAATCTGTCATACTGTAACAATTCATTGGTTTGAAAGAGAGTTGACATGTACTGTACTATTGATGACACATGCATACAATCAAAGATTATGTTTATAAACATAACAGATAATGAATGTGAAAATGAACAAATTTCTTCTCTTGCAGTTGAATCTTTCATATTTATATGGACAAATGGGCTGTACTCAAATAACTACATGTACAAATCAGGAAAGTGGACTTTTGAATGGTTTTTGAATTTTGAAAAATGATCCATAAGGATGTAGTATCTATTCATACTAGCTCTTAAAGTATCAGAAAACTGATGTGACAAGACTGTAAGCAAATTTCCAATTGCCCAAAAAAAGTTTGTAGCCTAGAATATTTACAGTCCCCAATCAACTTTTTTGAGGTGTATTTGTTCTTTGATAGACTGTCGACAGTCGTTCGTGCCTTTTTTTGCTACGTTTTATCTAAAACTTAAGTCGTCGCCTCGCTCCGATCCGGAGCAATACTATAACCACGTACTGATCAGCGAGTGCCAGAGGCATGTTTGTGCCTTTGGCTATCGCAGTTCCTATCAGTACGCATTAGTATGTCAGTGTTATGGAGCGAGGCGACGACTTTGTTTTAGATGAAACGTAGCAAAAAAGACACGATGACTGTCGACAGTCTAGTTCTTTGACAAAAGAGTTCATATAATAATTAATGCCTTGAATTTTGAGTATACAAACATGTATTTAATTAGCGGGAAGGGGGGGGGGGTGCACTTCTTGTAGTTATTCCAGTATTAGAATTCACTCAAGAATCCTTAAAATAAAGCAAGTGTGCACTGATGATTGAATATTCTACTTCAATTTGAAAAGGTTGAAATAAAAGATAAGAAAAGCCTCTACAACACAACACGACAGCATACAGCTCTGCAAAGAAATATCAGTCTCAATCAAATGGCTTTTGTTACTAAACAAATATGAAATGGTAGAATGTTCTGTATGTAGCTGATGAATTAATGTAATAAAGAAAGTTAGTTCATTCACCAGAATCATTACCACAAAGAATACAATCTCTCAACAAAATAAATAGAAATTACTTTATATCATATTGTACTACCTTTTCATGAAAGGCCTTGTCATTCTTATTCCATTTCCCATGCTAGCATTTACCTAATGTAAACAGTGACTTTTTACCTCTATTCAGCAAAAACTAAAAGCAATATTAATTTGTGGAGTGGATGTTTAGGAAATGGATGACATGTTTGTTTGCCCTGTCTTGTCTTATCTTGTCTCTACATCACAAATTATTACTCATCATGGAAAGTAGAAGTAGTCATACCAAAATCACTACAAATTTGCTGTTAGGTCTTCAGAGCTGAAAGAACTGGCTTTACATTACAATGCTGCTTGAAAGTATATCAAAGATTTAACTCTTTTTGCTTTTAGCAACCATATTTCAATAAATAAATAAATAAATATTAAAGAAGGTATATCTGCATAGAATGACCAAAAAATAAATATATTGTATGATAAGAAAATAATAATAATACATTTGCTGCTGGTAAATTATGTATGATGAAACTATATGTGTGGGTTTTTTTTAACACTGAATGAAACTGTGTATGAATTACAAGAAATGTACACACAAAAAGAAACAATGCTAATATGTAAAACACACCATCTGATCAAAAGATAACAACCTCTCTTTATTAGCAGTTTCAATTTTTCTATAGATCAGCTTATTTTGTCCTGATCACAAACAATGGAGGATAAAATAATATGCAGATAATTTAATACATTGTTACTTAATAATATGCAGATGATACAATACATTGTTATTTATTATATTATAGCATTACCAATTCCAGTGAATTTTGTGATGTCATCGCTGTACATTATTACTGATAATGTACTCCGTTATTGGGCATCGCGGCCCCGGAACGAGCATAACAATACAAGCTTATTTGTTCTGTTTCTTCATACGACTAGGTATTTTTTCGAAATGTATGTTGTTACTTATGATTGTCATTTCCACTGTTTAAAAATACAACGCATTCATGAAACAAATTTGTGTTCACAGCAGTTCATTGAAGTGTATATGTGTGTGTTCGTGTACGTACGTGTGTCGCTATGATTAGTATTCAGCTTCCGGGCTGAACATGGCAGAAGATGTTCAGCGCTGTGTATATTATACGTTGTTTTGCGTTTCTCGGTCTACAAATTCACTGGAATTGGCAAAACTATAAAATAATAACAATAATGTACGCCTTCCCAGTCCATAATGGACTCAAGCAAACTTTGCACTCCATAATGGGCTCGGCTGTCGCCTCGCCCATTCTGTCGTTTAAAGTTTGCTTTCATCCATTATGGGCTGGAAGGGCGTACATTATTGTTTAAATAATATGCAGATGATACAATACATTGTTACTTGATCCAATTGTTAGTTTGATCATAACTCATTATACACATACAATTCTTATTTGAAATCATAATTTGATAACATATTTTGCATATGAAGAGGTACACTTACAATGTTACATAATAATGATGATATCATAAATATGTTATGGAATATAGACTAAGTAATGACTTACATGTATAATGTAAAAGTAATCTACCATAAATATACATTTCAAATTAACATTTCTACTCAGCGTCCATAAAATCTTTTAAAGTAAATCCTAAATTGTTGTTGACATCGCAAAGTCATCAACATCATCAGAGATGTGCTGTTGGTCACGTCAACAACAATTTGTCGTCATCTAAAATTTTGGCTTCACTTCAAAAAAATATTTTTTCGATTGTGTGAATAGAGATTTGTATTAACTATAAATCCAGAGTTCATGAATATATTCATCCTCATAAATTAAATATATTTTGTTGCTTAAATTCTGAAACAATTTCATGGTATGTTTCTCCTAAGAACTGGCATGATTTGTATGAATGACTTCACTATACACAAAAGGAAGTAATGGATTATTAATATACTCTTTCATATTATATCATATGTATGTCATCCATCTATTTTTCAAAAAGTAATTATCTGTGATTCATGATAGGCCACAGAAAAACAGGTATTTTCATTTAATTATACATACATCACACTTAAGTGGTCCTGCCATATTACAGTGATGTTAATTGATGGTTTGAAAGTACTTCATCAGTATGTAATTATTAAGTCTACATTCAGCTCTGTATCACTTCCCTGTGGCCATAACTGTTAGGTGTTTGTCAGCTCTGTATCACTTCCCTGTGGCCCTAGGTGTTTAAATTAGGTAGCACAAACCTGAATTTGAACATGAGAAAACTTAAAATGATACCATTGTCCTTGAACTTTTTCAGTTGGTTTCATTTTTGGACCTCTCCTATGTTTACATTAATATTATAGTAAATTATTTGTCTACTTACTTACTTACTACACTAACATTCAAATTTACTCTAAAACTACCAGGAACTTTAATCTCGGGAATGTTTAAACTTTCTCCTTCATGGAGAAGCAATGATGTCAATAGTCTAGTTCCTGATGACCATGTTCTGATTTTACACATTATCTTCACACATTATGTCTAGTCAATGTCGTTACTCTAGGCATTAAATGTGGTTAAACCCCATGCTGGGCGGAGCACAAACAGCACATGTCAGTAGTAATCCATCACAAATTGACAGACTGTTGTCATCACTCATCAATATCCATTTGTAACTCCACCTCCAGTCTGTTGAAACTAAAATCACGTGGGGGACATGATGTCATCACATTTATATGAATGCTGAAGGGGGCCCTTACAGCGTTCATATAAAAACACACACAGAATTCTGTGCGAGAGTAAGGACATTGACTAGACATAATGAGTGATGTAATTCTCCCCATATTTTCTATTTTGGTTTTTCTTTTAAACTTCTTGATCATTCTTTTCTCCAAAATTTTGTCTAATTTCTACTTTACTTATTCACTTTATTCTACTTTCAAATTGTTTCAAAACTATAGCTATAATGTAATTTAGTCTCTTGGGTGTTTAAAATTTCACCTTCATGAAGAAGTGTTTTGTGAAGAGGACAGTCCTTGGAAGAGTTCTAATCAACATATGACAACCAAATCCAGAAATACTATTTTAATAGTTATGTATAAAGTCCTGCAGTCAGGAATTCTTTCAGATTGTTTTTTAGCATTTGTTTTCAAAACCAATTGGAAATGCCAAATTATATCAAACCAATGAATACAGGTAGACAGGCTAGTGCAACTTCATTTCACTTTATCTTTTCACACCAGACTGATCACTGCATTATACAAAAACAAATCAATGTATACAGCATATAATAAATAATACAAGACAACATTATATATTTATGATCCATAATATCATCCTTGTTACACTAGATACTAAACTCATATATCATCAAAACACCTTATGATTGGCAAACAATTCCACCAACTATTAAAATGGTGATTATTTTTATAAAAATCAAGGGCGGAAATCATTGAATCCTCATTAATGAAAAGTGATAGAGTTGAACTGAAACTTGAGAAGCCGTGCTATTTTTTTTGACATTTGAAAATTAGACGTAAACGTTCAATCATAATTTGATAAACAACTTGTGAATTAATTACATTGTCCTATTTTCATTCTGACTAAATATACTAAATTTGATTGAAAGCCTGAAGAAATTGGGGAAATGCTTTGATATGTTTATTATAACCACAGGCATTTGTTTCCCGAGTTATGGCTCAGAATATTTATATCAGAATACATTAAAATGACGATAATATCGTTAATATTGACGTATTAAACCAAGACTATATGAAAGGGGTAAAATTACACATGTTTCTGTGATCGCGCAGTTTCACTAAATGCGAAGGAAGACACGCATTTAGTGAAACTGCGCGATCACAGAAACATGTGTAATTTTAACCCTTTCATATAGTCTTGGTTTAATACGTCAATATTAACGATATTATCGTCATTTTAATGTATTCTGATATAAATATTCTGAGCCATAACTCGGGAAACAAATGCCTGTGATTATAACCATATGAAATAGCTCCTGAAATGCATTACTTCAGCTTTATTTCACCACCAATTTTTAATTCATAATTTAAAGTGTATGCATATATGATTATACATGTAGAGTTTCATGCCAAGCTAGGGTATTAAAGTACACATTTGAAAACAGGATAATACAATTCCACAGAGTCACACTCTGGCACACTCAATATATAGCACCTTTGACAATATCATTCACAAGTTACCATCAACCCACAGCACATCTAGACTACTTTCCTACTTTTTTTAAAGATAAGAGGCAAATGATGTATGTGCCATTATGGAACGACTTCTAAAATATATACTTTTGTCTTACGACTGGACTTGTAAGTTTAGACACTTCTGCTATATTGTTCATGTTCCCTTGTAAGTTATATAACATTTGATTCTGCTGTCATAAAACTAATAGATTACAGGCAATCATTCATTTTCTTATTTTATTACCCGATTTCTGTTTTAGTGGCTCAGCTCTACCTTTTTTTTAAAAAGTGAATTATTCACTATACATTTTTTTTTTAAATCATACAGATTGATTTGAGTACCAATGCACAAACACACACAAACATGTACATACATACATACATACATACATACATACATACATACATACATACATACATACATACATACATGCACACATACATAAACAAACAAACAAACAAACAAACAAACAAACAAACAAACAAACACAAACACCTTTTCTCTACATAAATTGATCCTACTCTTATACCCTCCAGGTTTTCCCTTGTAGCACCTCTCCATCCCTAAACTGTGGATAGATCCAATGATGTTGATTTACTTCTGCTGTATTACAATTTTCCAATTTTGTAAAGTATAATATTTTCATCCTTAAAAGCAAGTCACACCTACTCTACCTATATTGGAAATTGGTTATGTGAAATATACAGCTGAAGCCAATTATTTAGTGTGAACTCATAAAATTTTGATTTATGATTTCCATATTAGACTTGAGTGGTGTCTTCACCAATCTAACATTCATTTCAATTCAGTAGTCTCTTTTCAAAAATGTTATAATTCATTCCTAGTTTTTAAAATGTTTTAGTTATGCAAATTAAATTAGTCATTACAATAAGAACTCAAAATATGAATAGACTTTTACATCGAAATAAACATATGACATAACGTACATGTAATACTGATATATAGTTGAACACTTGATACTTTCATACAAGTAATTACCCAAGATATTACACATTTTAGTATTTCCCTCTAGAGATTGGTGGACATTTTCAATTACAGGAATGGTTTAACACTTATAAATGAATCATACATTTAATATGCAAGCTCTATAGTAACAATGTAATAGCTCTTCCTATCTGGTACCTTAAACACTCGTGCACTTTGCGGCAAAAAATCAATACATAAAAGTCAATACCTCACATAATTACATTTTGTAAGCTAATTAAAGTGACTGTAGTTGCCATCAAAATGATTTTCAAAAACATTTAATGAGCAGATGTTACGAATCACCAAACTTAATATCTAAAAATATTATTTTTTTATAATTAAATGGTACTAAGAGCAGAGTTCACAGTCAAGGTGAGGGTTCAGCAGAACTGAAAGTCATCATCATATTTCCAAATTTTATTTATGAATCCAGTGATGAATTATTGCACAATATTTTATTGTGAATTAGCCAGGTAATTAGATTCAGTAGCTTTGAATGATATTTGATGAGTACACCCCCCTCTCCCCCATTATTCTCTATCCCAACGTTTTATTTCCCTCAGGCAAACATTCCTTCTGTAGATTTCAGTGCCATCTGTGCTGTGAATTTTTGTAACAGCAATTCTTCTGGTGATTGTGTTTCTGGGCACTTATCTAGTACCTTCATAACATTGTCCTCTCTAATTTGTATGATGTAATGTGTATTTCTTGTTGATTAAATTAAAATTTGGAATTTTAATTCCATAGATTAAAAACTATTAAATCAGCTGTATGATGCAATTGAAATAGTATTCACCGATAGTGATAATGACTGATGGTTTGGTTTATAATTGCATCAAAAAGAAAATTAACAAGAAATCCCTTCTATAATTCTGAAGTTAAATTTATGTGTAAAGTAGTAGGTCCTCTGCTTTTTTTTTCTTCACATATTTTTGTTATAATTCACAAATATTATGTGACATTTTGAACACACATAGGAATGTGTCCTTCAATCTCTTCTTCATCTAATCTTATAAATGTTCATCTTATATTTCCTGGTCAACAAAGTCTCCTGATAACACATCTTTTCAACAAAACTATAAAGGATGTCTGAAATGTACCTAACACTTGCATCTATCAAAGGCCATTCTATTTTGTGTCTTTGTTTCTCATGATCTAATGAACCCTGTTACTTTCTCTCAACAAAAAATTATGTACCTATACTAACTGAGTCAGATTTTTCTAGGGAAAAAAGTAAATTCTCTGATTTATAACATCATATTCTGATTGAAAAGTCAAGGGAGCATTCTTTTGTTTGTTTTTTCTTTAATAGCAAAACAAACTAAGACCAACAATTTGTTCACATCTTTACCAAGAAGTTGCCCTACGTACATTTCTTTCAAATGTATGTGTGCATAGAGTAGACAAGTCTTTCTATCAAAGTACTGCATTTATTCAATAACGTAATTCCCCATGAGCGCTATAATGCAAATGGCAAAATGATACGAAACTAGTGGTGTACAAGGGTGAGTAATACAAACTGTGAACAGAAGTTGTGCTGTTATAGATACCACTTCCTGTATTAATGCTACTGTACAAGTCTGCACATGATATTACTAGTAGTAGTACGCTGTCAAGGAAAAATAGTACAGAAAAGTATGGGAAATATTACTGTACATGTAATGATGCCATGATTTTGGAGAAAAAAACACTTTTGCAAAAAATGCTAATTTCATGAATAGATCATATAAATGTAATTCCTTCAGAAAAAATTATTTATCTCAAATACAAACATGCCAAAGATAAATAAATCCATTAAATACAATGTTTCTTCATTGAAACTGAATATAAACTAATGATAATTTGACTACTGTCATGAATTATTTCAAGTTCAAGTAACTTGTCCTTCTGGTGTTGTTACAGTCTCAGATCACATTTGTGGTACAGATATAGTGTCGCATACATTAATAAATTTAAAAATGTAATGTCACATTTCACATCTCCCCTACAGTGTTTGTTAATGACCACATATACATGCAAATTTCTAAGCTCGGTTGGTGGGTGTACAGTCCCTTGGTGTGTGGTGAGTGTAATTCAGACAATCAGTCTGTAGTGTAGGTGATGATATCGATAGTGACTTCAATACCAACATCTTTGCTTCAGCAGGCAGGAACAGTATGAGTAAACAACTGCAGTGTAGATAACGGGACGATAAGAAATGTGTCAGAATTTTGAAACATAACAATTCAATTCACATCATGTAAAATGACTTCTCTCACACTTTCGTACGAATTTGATTTCGTAAGCTACTACTTGATATTAAACTTATTGTCACAGCTGATCCAGACGTTGTCAGACACGCCGCGGAAATACACACACGGTGGTGACAAAACAGCAAAATATTCATGAGTATAAAACTCGTCACAAAAGATGTGAGAAACTTGTAAGTGGTCTTATTTTGTTCTTAAAATATGATAATTACCTGTTATTGTGGGACGATGTTTAAAGCATTGTGTAAAAAGGTAAAAAAAAATGCTGTGAATCTCTGTACTTCACTCGATTCATGCTAGTTGCTGATCAGGTTATGTTTACGCAGTTCACCAAGTCATGAACAGCTGACTTGGTTAGGTCAGGGGTTACTGGTTGCGAGAGAGGCAGACTCCAATAGGTAGAGGAACGTAGGTATCTGTTAGAGATGATGGGACAATTTGCTCTACAATTACCTGTTGTGCTAGTTTCAATGTTAAAGCATAGACGATGTGTATAGTTAAAGTAATGTCTACTTAGTAGATATACTTCTTATCAGTGTATGTTGTTTTCTGAGAAAACCTTTTGACACATGAACAGTATAACCTACATTATAATGAAACTTTGACACGCCCTCTAATAAAAAATGCTAATTTATGCCATTGATTAACACTGCATCGGTGCCTTTGATTGACAATCTCATTATCTCTGGCGTGTAAGCGGCCGACATTTCACCACAAATCCTTGGACTCCGGCTAGAGAAGGATACACCGCAGTTTCCCGTCTTTTCTGCTTTAGATCAGGGGATTTGCAGTATTTAACGATAAAAGAGGTAAGCAATCTACACCCCATAGTCTTCATACGCATTAAGTAGGGGAATTTTAAACACATTTATTGACAAGAAGGTGTAATATACATGCGGAACGAACGTACACAGCTGAAGTGCGCGCAATGTCATGACGATCGAACGGCTGAGTTCATTTCCATACAATGCAATGTGAAACCTTTTTTTAGTCATCCGTTATATTATTGACGCAATTTTCGCCCAGGTTCACACTATTTCAGCCTCTGACGACATTCTATTCTGTGGCAAATGTGTAATGAAATTTTAACTTCGGAATAGATAGAAATTCTTCAATTGCCCAGATAGAAACCTGGTCTTTACGCGGTACGACTCGTGCAGAGGTATACTGTCAATGAAATTGTGTTCCTTTGTATAGTAATATGTGTTTACAGACTATTTTCATTAGTTTTGAAAGGGACCCTGTTTATTACTCTAAATTTAGATCTACTAGCATTAGTGAGTGGATTTTGCGTGAAAACTTCTGACGTTTTATAAGTCCACCACATAAGCGCCACCCTGAATATACACCGTACACATACAATCCATAACACTGCGAGGAGTATGGCGAAAAGCAAATGCTTTTATGACTTTTTTGTTGAATGAACACTGAAACTAAGAAATTCGACGTTATTACCTTTGAACTATAATGATTATTTAAAAAAGAAAACAGTTTAGTTTGACCGAAGCAGTGAAGGGAGATGGCTTGTCGTTCAGATCAACTTGGAACGGCTGGCATGGAATACCACAGAGACGGTTTATGAGCGTAGCGAATTCGCGAACCGCGGTGTATTTATATGGCAGTCATTTGAGCTGTTCGACGAGTTGAGGTCAGACATAGAGCGTGAATGCATGTCGAGTACAGTTTAACGATAGGGAGGGGGCAGTGAATGTAACACTAGAGCTTGTTGACGACTGCAAGGGAAAAATACGTATGCGCTTTTATTTTGGCCAGCCTTCAAAGGCAATGTTTCGCACCTGCCCGGATTGATCGCATTTATTGTTTATTTGTCTGTCCACTTCATTTCTACTGATTGTTACAGAAATAATTTAGGGTTTCAAAATTTATAAATTATTAATATTATACAAATGACAAATTGGAGAACGATATTAAAATTCCTTTCTTGTTTTGTTGTGTCACTGTACAGTATACAAATTACAATCAAATTGGTGATGTTTTCTAAACGTGTTGACCAAAAGGATTAAGGTGATTACAAAACTTCTCAATGAAATTGTCAAATTCTCTCAGATTGTTATTACAATAGGCAACTCAGTATACATTTGCCAATGCTCATTATGACAACCGAAAAGTTATACTTTCATGCTTTGGTCTCAGCAGACATGAGTTGTCACATAGTTATTTTTCCGTCTTCACAAAGACCATCCCTTGGGATTGCCAATTAAGTTTGAGTACAAGCAAAAGAGCTTATCGAATCACTTTGTGTCACGTCTTTCATAGGACATTATATAGTACTCTGGTTAACAAATGAAACCTGAGTGACCCATCATTGATGTCATATTTTTTTGCATGTAAATATTATATACAAACAGAAATATCTGTAGAGTATAGGTTCATCATTCTGCAGATGGAAGAGATGTCCATTTTAGTTACTTTTGTGTGTCAACATTTTTGTATGTTGTCATTATCTGGCGTGTGTTTGAAATAATTACTCCGTTTTTAGCAATTGAAAATATTAAAATGCATTATTTGCATGGATTTCAAATTTGGTTTAGACATAATCATATATAGACTATTAGTAAAAAATCTGTCAGCTAAAGTGTTTCCTAGCCTTATCAGTATTATGTCACAGTGTCTGGCTAGCCTCGTCCAGTTGTATCACTCGGATGTATGTATATCCTGGGTTGAGGTCAGTCAAGTTAATTTTAGTCCATGGCCGATAATTTGGAATGTTTGGGTGAGATTAAAATGTCTGCTGTGCATGCATGGTTGACTTCCTTATTCTTCACTTCCTAGTATAGTATAATATCTGATCTAGCCTAGAATCCATGCAGATTGTTATTTCCAATGATTGGAAAGCAAAATTTAAAATCTCATTCCCATGGATTCCATGCTACCTCTAATCAATCATTAGAAACTATACAAGTGTTACAGTTTTCATGGTCATATTGTTTAATATACTACTTTTTACCTGTTGATAACTCAGGAGAAAAGTGCATATTTACATATGCATTATTTTCTAATATTCTATTCACTGCAATTTTTTTTAAATTGCAAGAATTTGAATTTGATGAAGCTACTAAGTATTTCTTACATGCGATGGCTATTATTACCATAATATTGCATCACATCATGTGAACCAGAAAGTTTGCAATTTCCAACAATAATAGTTGTATTTTATTCCCCATTAAAGCTAGGATTGTGCCTTGAAGCAAAAATGCTAATGATAATGTTCCTTCCCTACTTACTGCAGCTATGCTCATTTTGTTGGTGAAACCACATCCTAGCTGCTTAGGTAGCATTCAAATGATTTCGTTGACTTCACAGTATGTCACTTTATGTACAAAGATTAAATTGGTTTCAGTGCAATTTAAAGTCACAGGGACTGAAGCCACATTAATTTCAATATAGTGTTTTCAACACGTTCATGTTATATTCAATATCTCTGAATGTCGGTAAGTTAGTATATTTTCTGTATACTGAAACTATTACAAGACACATGCTACATTTTTGTCTGATGCACCATGTCAGTAAACATAAATTGTATCTTTCAAGGATTACTTTCCATGACAGAAAGTAATCTACACTTCTGTTACTTTTATGATCCTACAATTATTTTGTCAGTTTCTGTGACTACAGGACATGTTTTCAAATATTCAGGCTAGCAAAAGTCTATAGATTTTATTGATAGTCTGTAAAGTACTTCATCTCTATCTAATCCCACTCCATGGTTGTCACACAGTTTCATTGTATGTACCATTGTATGCTTTGTTCTAGACTACATACATATATTTCTATTAGTTTTTCAAAGAATGACTTCATTTTCTCAAAATAGAATTTACACAAGATGGAGAATTTTCTCATGGTTGGTTATAACAGGTGCTTATATTTGCTTGTGCCCACTTGGTATACACTACATTCTCTTGTTGTGAAGTAAATGCAAAAAGTTAGGTTTTGCAATCATGATTAAATTGATGTGTGTAGGAATCTCTTTTGAGATAGGTGAAATAGCAATGCATCATGTATACTTACATGCCTGGCAGGCATGTTATCGGTTATAATGCAAATTTCATGACCAGAAACTATTAGAGTCTCATTTGTATTGTGTTATTTTCAGTGATTTGAGATTGTGTGACTTATGGTTTGTGACACCTGATCAACCCAAACATACACTTTTCATTTGTTTTGATACTAAATTAAATGATTGACCCTGTTTTATAATTTCATTGTATCTTACAAGTAATCAGTGTGTTGGTCTAAATACAACAATAGGGTGTTGTGAGTTGCATGGATTTTATGTTAATCTGACCTACAAGCTGCATTGTTTTGAAGTTTGTGCACAATGCAGTATTGTGTCAAGTTTGTAAAGCACTTTATTTTAGTGGATGTGTTTGCATAATGCATTTTGTTCTTTTTACCTAGGGTGTTCAGTATCAAAGTAACTGGTACATTCCAGCAGAAATGTGAGTGCAAGTTGTTCAGTTGTGTTACTGTAGAAGAGGTCCATTGTACATGAAAATAGCGTGAATCTGGACAACGTGTGGCAAAGGGTTGATCTGTAGAAGAAAAAGATTACCTCAGGTGGAAGTCAGTCTTTCACTGGATTAGCACTAATTAAATCCACCATTGTAAAATTGTAAAGAGAGTATCTCTTGCTTGAGGGTGTAGCAAGGTACTTCAGTGTGGTGGTTATATTTCAGGGATTGGTCAAGATAATTTTGTATCGACATGCAGAAACCAGGATTTACGATCGCAGCTGTGCTGCTTTCCATGATCAGTATTTCTTCAGGATTAGAGTTCTACGGAACATATACCTGCTATGCACAGTATGAAATGTGGGATGCCACTACAAATGGAACACTTAGCTTTCAGTTCAAAACATCCGAGAAGGAAGGATTGTTGGCATACATGGATGATGGTGGCCAGTATGATTTCTTAGAGCTGAAAGTGACAGAGGGCCATGTTCGGCTTAGATTTCGCATTGGGGATTCTGCTCAAACCGTCATGGTTGGAGATGATGTAAATGATAACACTTGGCATACAGTTGAAGTGATTCGGAATTATCAAAAAACTACACTTGTGGTGGACTCGCAACGAAAAACGGGAGCTTCCATAGACCAAGAAGAAACAACTCTAACAAGTAAAAGTGATCTGTTTTTTGGAGGTATTCCAAGAAGGACCCGTCTCACTGCCTTAGCATTGCCATCAGTTATGTTTGATACACGATTCAAAGGGCACATACGAAACATTTTCTATGGATTAGGAGCTGGTCGCTGGAAGAATCCGAATTTCCTTTCAGAAGAAGACACAAAGGAGGCTACTACAGATGTTTGTCCTAAAAACAACCCATGTCTCAACAACGGACTATGTATAAGTAACGATTTAGGAGCTACATGTGATTGTGCAGGAACTGGTTATGAGGGAGAGACTTGTAAATTAGGTAGGTGCTTGTATTTGAACAGGTGACTGTGTATATCTATGTATCAGATCTACAATGTGTGTTACTGTATCAATATGTCTTGTCTGTGTGTTTGTTCCTATCTGTCTGTCGCTAGTCTAAAATGAACCAACTGCACTGTACACCTGTTGGACATTTGTTCTGTATAATTATATATGTACTGTGTAAATAGACACAGTTGAAAAGCCAGATTTCAGATTGATATTATTCATGTGCATGGTATGCCATTGTGTGTAATTCATGCACAAAATTGTGTATGTACCATATGTTCAGAATCACATTGACACATCATGTCCTCCCTCTAACTACACCTATCAGTGCAACCTTTACAGCTGGTGTCCTCATTACCAGTGATCTGTTTTGTGTGTAATGACATAAATGTACTTTAACCACAAGAAATCAGATGTCACTTCACTTCACAAACTCATTAAGATAGCCAACAAAGAGAGACATTTTCTGTTGTATCCCCTGATAGTACAGTATCTCATCAAATGACCTTTTCAGGACAGTCTTTCTCCCCAGATATGTAGAAGCTGTGCTGGACTGCAAAACAGCTTAATAACGTAAGAAGGATTAGGATAAGACAGAAATCAGTCAGTATTGCGATAGATGTTGTTTCATAGAAAAGATGACAATCAACGAATAGCACAGCAGTGTTTGTTAGCTTTGTTCAAATTCCTGATAGAACATTAGAATGCAGTGTGATTGTATCAATTTACTGTGAATTACTGTATTATCATATTCACCCTATGTGAGGTTGAAATCACTTACAAAGTTCAAAAAGAGCAGTCCGTGTAAAGGATTTAATTCTTCCAGAAATGACAATTTTGGCTGTCTGCAAGGATTTATGACATAAGAAGTGATTTGTGATGTGGTTATATTAGGTAAAAAGCAGTTTCACTTTAGAGGAAGTACCCAAATTGATTGCGAAAGTGAAAATGAATTATTGTAAAGTTAGTCATCAATTGTCCATGCTACTTCCACCAAGACAGTGACCACTTTTGTGATAAGGTGTTTATTTTTAAAACCTGGAAGTTGCCAGGACTATTTATTCCAGTTCTCCTTGAATAGGGACTCAAACACATCCTGTGATTACAAGATTGTAAAAGTTAAAACTCCCTACTTATTCCAGTGACCTGATTTTCATACAGGTGACTTTTTATGATACCTTATCAGCTAGCTGACAGAGTAAAGGCATGACAGTTGTCAGTTGACTTCAAAAAGGATTCCAGTTTATATGTTTTGGTTGGCTTTGGTTCTTTTAGAACAACTATTTAGAATGTTTAGTTTGTTTTAGAATCTGATAGATAAAACTTTGTTTCTAATCACATCCATTTACCAATCTCAACTTTAATCCGTAAGATTTGGCTTTGCAGGTTTCAGTGCAGTTGTTCTTATGTATTATCGTGCCTGTTTCCTGTCTTTGTGTATCTGTGTATTGTTTGTGTATAGTCTAGTATTAACTTTGTTGTTGTGTTTATGACTGGTTTCTTTGTACCCCATGTGCATTATCATAGTTTTGTTTGTTTCATTCAGCATGTCATCTGTTCAATGTGTATGTAGGCAGTGTACTTCAACTCTGAACCTTTGTCAACTCCCACTGTATACTAACGAAATTTCAATGTATATAGTGTCCAGTATGTGTTTTGGTCGACTTGATATATTATTTGTTGGATCTTGCCCTGCACCCTGACAACAGAACCCTCAAGGTTTAAGGACAGCACAATGAAAGATGTCACCCACAAGACCCAAAGTTTTGTGTCTGCAACATGGTGGTCGGACATAAAAAATTAGAATGATGACCTATTTCCAGAGTAAATGGCTCATATGAAATGTACCTACTACCTTGTGCTGTACAGTTCTATTGAGGCAATATTTTGCCTCGGGGTCTTGCACCAGCACAAAAAGAACACAATTGCCATGGCTTCCTTTCCCAGGCCAGGTCTCTTGGGGTGTTCATTCAGGTGGAAGCCTACTCTTTATCATTGTTTTTTTTTCCTCCATCCCACAAGTAATTTAATTAAAGAAATTCACTACAAGTTGAAATAATCAGTAAGAATACAGTATAGTTCTTTCCAAATGTTTGGAATCCATAGCTGAAGTAAGTTATGGGTTCAGGCCTACCTTTTCCCTTTCAAAAATTGTAAATTTCACTTTAGTTTGCATGTCATGAAACTGTCATCCATAAATCACAATATTAAAATGAAGTTGTGAACATCCCAAAAACATGTTCTGAAACATCTTCCCACTTGAGAAGAATAGAGAAATGGCTTCTTTGGGGGACAAAGCTATATGACTCATTTAGAAGGTACAAGTATTGTGTGGTATACAAGTTTAAAGGCCTTTTAACAAGAATTTTAGGGGAGGAGTTGTGTGCCCAACCCACCCATAAAGGAATGCCTTCTTCAAGCTCAGTAAAAGATTTACACAAGTGCAAATAGCCCAGTTGAAAGTACAAGCTGTATAAATTGTCATCAAATATGGCTAGGGGTACCATTATATTGTCTTTACTGTTAAAAAACCATGCACCAGTAATCCTCCCTGTATAGTATGTAGGAACGCTACACTTTGTTTGTCAAGATTTTTTAAAAGGAACTTTCACTTAAAATATACAAAATGTACAAATGAAATGACTTATTTATGTATTGCACTTTCAAAATCAATTTTGTGAATGTTAAAACAAGGTCAGTTGAAACCCAGTTGGTCCTCTGTGTTTGTTTGTATACTGAGCAGTCATACACAAACAGTGACATATGAAAGCAACATATGGCCTATTGAAATATTTATACAAAGACAAAGAATTAAGTCATTTTCTCATAGTTGACAGTTTTTATCATTAACCAAAAGTTGAATACAAAACTGAATACATGAAGTAAAAGGTTATCACTTGTTGGGGATAATATTTTGATGTTACATTTAATCTGTAAGTGTAAGTTTAAATAAAGACAAATGCAGACAGTAAGGTTAGTATTCACATAACCTGATATCAGTGTTTACTGATGAAATATTTTCAAATAGGTTATGTTTCCTTGACTCTATATACATGTATTTAAGGTAAGCCAGGGGGACATTAATGTAATCAACAGAATTTATTGGCCATTAGTATTCCAGATCTGTGCAATGCAACAAACCAGTGTCTCAATCATTCTCTCAGTGATACAAGTTTACTGCATTTGTAACACAGTCATAGCATTCATTGTATTACAGGGGTCAGAAGTGACATTTCGGCAGATAAATTGTGAGACTTAGGCAGTGATTATGGGCAGACTGACATCCAAATTATACCCTTGAAAATCTACTGTTCAAAGATGGTGACATTTTAACGGCCTGTGCAGGGATAAATAGATGTTTGTGGACAGCATGACCCACTCTGTTGTCCAGACAATTAATAATTCTATACCATAGACACTCCACATAGAGACATCCCATGTCATCTATTATCATTCCTGTACAGATGTCAGTGTGTCTATCTGTTATCTGTTCAGAATCCACAATGATGTCACTAACCGTGTGCCGACACAATGATATCGCAGTCCATTTTTTTGTCACACTCCTACTGTCTGTGCATGGTGTTTTTTATAACGTCCATTCTTGTGCATTGTATGTAACTATATGTACTGTCCTGTGATTACAAACATTTTATACATGTATTAGTGTTCGGTGTCTTCATTTTGGAAAGGGACTTCATTTTCGTCCTCTCCGTCTCATGTTACTCACTGTTTTTTCATGTTTTCTGTCATGTGTCTTTTCTCTTTTCCATCGCTAAGCCTTATTATCATCATCAATTATATCTGAGGAAGGTAGGTGTATAGGGGGCACCAGTGCACATGCAATCTACCACCATTGCTAAGTAATAAACCCTGGGAGACAGACCAGCATGCTTAACTAGTGGGAGTGCAAATTCTGACAGTACACCCACCCACCCACACACACACACAGTGCTTTAGACCCTCCACCAACAGATAAAGCAAATATGATCCAAGTAACTGACATGAGTCATGGTTTGATCACAAATGGAAGTTACAACTTGTGATTTAGTAACTACGTACATGTTACTGATTGTCATGTGAAATTATCTCCATTTTACAGCTGTTTAGGAAACATATCAAACACATTTACTCTTTCTGTAACCTGGAAATAGAGTTATGCCTAAAACTACTCAGGGATAGCCGAGAGACTTAGCTACCAGGCTTGATAGTGTGGTTTCAAATGACAACCTGTCATGGCAAGTCTCCGGGCTAACTCAGAGACAGTTCTTACCCTCTCCCTAAACTGACAGATCAAAGTTTTATTGCTCAATCTGCTCAATGAACATTCAAATGTTTGTCAACAAAGTGTTGCTTTTCCCACATTCCATTTCAATTTTGAAAACAAAAGATTTGCTTTTCAGTTTTCCCTTGATAAGATGACAACATGATGTAACTTCTAATCCTTCACAAAGTATAGTTTCCTGAGAATAGACACCCACTCCCATGAATAATAATTTGGTTTTTAGCAAGTAAAGAACTTGTGACCTGTTGACTAAGCATAACTTATAAGAATTAGAGACATCTGTTTGGCTATTGATTTGTTTATTTTTAGCTGTGAATACACCTACAATTGTTTGCTGTAGACAACTAGACAGTAAAGCATTTAAAGAGAACCCTGTTTTATGTGTCTGTTGAGTGAGTGGGGACACTCCCAAGTAGATTGTTGGCTATGTAAAGGTCAGGGCCACTAAAGTACAACATTATTGAACTCTCAATGTCGTAAAGTTGACAAGGTTGCAGTTTGGCAGGGTTATAGGAATGTGACTGCACAGGTCATGTTGTCGTGAAGTGCTAGAGTTTAAATCACAATTTACAAGATTTCAATGAATCATCAAAATTTGAATGTATAGAACGCCAGACTAAACTTGTAGACAAATCTGAAGAAGAAGAAAATGTCACATTACATCCTGATATTTCCTGTCCTTTCATTCCTTGTGGGGTCACGTTTTCTGTGATCTTGGAATCAAGGTAGATATTCCACGGAAAAAAAATCAGGGATCTGTTGCTAAATATAATAGGTATGATATCCTAACAGAAAGTTAGAAAATAAATTTAAAAAAAACAAACATTTATATTGATAAAAAAGATCTCCTTCAGGATTCCAGTTGTATCTAATTGAGCCATGACACAATGTTGTCTGTGATGTCTATCAATTTGTCTTGGAAATAACACTCCCACTTTAAGGTGATCATTCGTCTCCCAGGGTAACCCCCATCACCCAGACCCAGTAAAGGGTATGCATGTACTTTTTAGGAGATACAGTGATTGTCTCCTCACCCTTGTATCAGTGTGAAATCCATTAGTTGTTTGTACATTGACTTTGTACTTACATATATGTGTGTAATTGTGTTTTCACACACGTTTCATTTACCTTTGAATTGTTATACACAGTGGCTACATGTACATCCACACATCCACATCTTCATTCTGTGTATGTCACACTTCATTTCTGTTCATACAAACATTCATTATCACACATCAACTATGCCACCACAATATGATTATAATATGCAGTTCTTTTCTCCTATCAGCTGATATAACCTTTAAGCTTTATTAACCAAGTTGCATGGCATTTCTGTTCCAATTTAATTCCTTCTAGTTATCCAGTCTTACCTAACAACCAACTATTTAATAACTTCTTAGATTTGACTTGTCAATTTTAATATCGCTGCTGATAGATTTTCATAGTGATTCAATTCTATTAAGCGCCAGTTTCTTCCTTTGCCAGTGTCTGCGTCCCCCACACACAACATGATTCAAAAACAGCACATCAAGAAAAGCGAATTTGGATGCCAAATAATTATTGCTTTAGTTTTATGAAATTGAAATTATCACCAATATTAATGTGTATATTTCAGTGACAGAAATACATGAATATCATTCTTACATTTTGAAGAGAAAACAAATATTGTGTTCAGTATGTTCATGCATGAATCATCATCATGCGATTAGATTAAAACATGTACATAGATATGTCTAAATATCCAAGGTCAGGAATTGCAATCACATTTTTGACAAAGTACATATATACAAAAATGTATCGCATGACATGCATGTTTTTGGTGAAACTTGACATTTGAAATAACATAAATACCAATGTGTTCTTGATATGAACACATGGGACAAGAACAGATCAAAGATCTGATTTTGGGGACATGTTAAAAAAAGGGAATTGAAGAAATGCTGTTTTCAGACATACATGACGATATCAGCTTGGTATTTGGGCTTTGCATCATCATCCGCTTCCACACTTGGTGGCATAGAAGAAGTTCTCTGAGTGCATACTGCATGGAGGCATAATACACATCAATGCTTTGTACTGACATGCCTCCATTTTCTTTTTCTGTTTTCTTTTCCTTTCCTTTCCTTTTCATCTTTGCCTTTTCAACAATTCAACATTTCAGCTGCTTCAGTTGAGGATGAAGGTAGGTTATGCAACATGTCTAATATTTGCTGTTCAAAAACAAAGGCAAAACTAATGGTGACTGAATGGTGATGGGTAAAGTAATAACATAATACTTACTGAAATACTAATTTCAAAGATCTTCATTATTCTAAGTAAATATTAAAATAAACTTCACGGCATGTAGTGAAAATGTAAATTTAAGGTACCACCACTTAGTGTTGTGTACTTCAACTTGCTGATTTTTATCCATGTTTTGTGTCCTTTTACACCAAAATTGTTTTTCTAAAAAAGGGAATGTTTTCGCGACTTGTAACATGTGTAGCCCTGACTGACCACACACTCTGAAGACTGCAGAAATGACATTTAGCAGTCAGCATGGATTTAAGGTGTTAAATCCAGTTTAGATGTACTCAATTTAGTGTACATGATAAAACTGGTAAAGAGATATGCATTCTTTATGCATAGTAAATTTCTGCAAGTAGCATGTACACGTAGTATGATCTCTGTAACATAATTGAAAAAGATTAATTGCATACTTTATATGTGTGTGGATTTTTACACAAACCAGCTTGTCACCATGCAGAAAGGGCTTGCTGTCTCTTCCACATAGTATTACAAGACGGAAGTGTTGATTGTTATGATCAATATTTCCGTGAAATTACACACTAAACACGTGTATATACCACCATGCTGTCACACACAAATGCATGCATGTTTTTGTGTGGTCGACATGCATTCATTTTGACATATATCCAAGTGAACACAGCAAGAGTAGAAGATTACATGTCGGCTTGACAGTCCTCTGTAGGCCAGGCTATGAGGTTTGATCATTGGTTTACTGATTGTCTGGAAATACTGATCGGCTCAGACATCTGATCGTGATGGAGAATTCCCTCATGATCCATCCATAGCATGCAAACACAATCTTTCATATTGTCAGTGGTTGTGATTTGCCCAGTGGGTGATTTACCCATGGGTATCATAACAGCAGTACAATGAAGTTAGAAAGACTTACAAGGAAAGTGGGACACCTATCAACACACTCCAGATCAGAATCACTGATTTGGCATTGTCTATCCTCTGCCTTATCATAATGTGACCTTGTTTGGGCTGTTACCAAGACTGCTTTTGAGTTGTACCGGTACACCACTTACATGTAAGGTAGATAAACATGTATGCCTTGTAAAGACATTTTAATAGTCTGACAAATTACAAGTACAACTAAACAGATTACAGTAACAACTCATTGATATATTTACCTTATAACATATAATGATGCAGGGAGGCAGTGAAAGAAGGTCATAAAATCTAACATTGTAATGATACATTTTGTCAAATTAATGAAATACTTGCTATATGTCAAAATATCATGGTTGTTTTCACAAAGTGAATTACGTATGTGTCACTACAATATATACAAAGTTAGTGCCTGGCATTTAAAAGTTTATACACCTGTTTAATGAATTATGTAGAGCGACTAACAATAGCATATAATATGTGTACTGTGCATGTAACATTGCATAAAGCAATGTCTGTATGTACTTTGGAATCAAACTATGGAATGTTATAGAATATCAAATGGCCAGGGCAGTGACCTACCTAGGATGATGTGCTAACTGTCACGTTGAGAGTTTGCCTGTTTTGACATGTTCAACTCAACTAGCTTACTTCCCTAGAGACACCCCAACTACATAATTTAGTAACAACACTCTTAGTCATGTTGACATGGAGCCGGGCAAACCAGATTTCTTTAAATAATTTAGTGTATTGAGATTTATTATCAGGATGGGGAATGGGGGTGGTTGATATTTGCCCTCTAATACTGATTGCATTTTTAGGGTGAATTGTGATGGGGGTAAGGATTTGATCATATCAAGGTGCATGCTTGCATAATGGTGATATGAAAATTTAACTAGAAGTAGAAGTATCATGTTGTTGTTGATATACAATGTATCTTGGATGCAATATGAGAACTGCAACTGTATCATAGTTCGGTATAGTCATACTAGAGAGTTTACTCACACCACCACCAGATAACAGTTCTCATTGGTTATAAGCTTATCCATTAGTCTATTTTTGTAATATTGACAGTGTTAATGTAAAGATATCATATTTTATTCATCGGTAACATTAACATAAAATGACTTATTAGATTTAGACAGGTTCAGTCTCCAGTGGTAGTATTCAACTAATCAATATCATTTCTAGAATCTGACCCATTTAATAGATTTTGGCATGCTTGGTTATATAATATCATAATTCTGCTGACAGGCATATTCATTTCCATATTTGTTAATATTCAATATTTGAGTATTAATATGGTTATTTGTATGTAGGTGAAGCTTACAAAATATTATCTTTATGGCTGTCACCTTCCTCTAGAAGATGTAGCATGGATGAACTATGACCTTGACTTAACCTGTACCTTTGAATACATAAGGCACATGATAAAAAGATTATGGTTTTCATATCACTGATACACAGATTATAACTTTATGTATATTTAGCAGATAGCTTTCAACAAATAACATATCACAAACTGAATTGATAAAGTAGGTAAAATTACAGACAGTGGAGAGGAAGATTGTTATATGAATCAAGAATGAATCAAGAAAAATGTCTCAATTTTTAAGCATGGTACATGGGGGGGGGGGTTTCCAATAGTTTCTGGTAAAATTGATGTGTATATGTATGGTGATATATGTTATGTTGTACCATTAAGTATTGAATGAGACTAGTAGTGGAGACTTTTGTTCATCTAGACGTTGCATGTCTTCTGCACAAGCCTTGCTAATTGCATCAGTGGTGTGTCTCAGAATAGGACCGTGAATTTGCAGACATTCCAGACAAGTACCCTGGACTACATGTATGTTAGCAAATCAATTACCAATGTGGTCATAGCACAATTCTACACCACACATAGCTGATCAAAAGCCATGCATAGGATCAGGTCAAATACACAGTTATGCTGGTAATTATGTTTGAAATGGCAGTAAAGAAGGTTAGGAATATAGGGTACACATTTGAATAAAATAGAAGTTGTTTACTTTATTGAGGCACCTAGACTAAATTGTAAAAAGAAAATGCATATGGAACCAACTTGTAAGTCAGTCCGAATAAATAGATGTAAAATCCGACATTTCGAATAAAAATTCTTTATCAAGGTATTTATTGGCAAGCTTCAGACATATTAGGTAAACACCTGAATATAAAGACTAAATTGTAGACTTATTGTTTCAAGGTATGTATAACTTACTGTAAGCAGTATAGGAACATGCTATTGGATATCATGATAGATGTACTGTGTACTCACAGCTACATGTATGCATAGATGAAATAAGTCTATTGGGGTAAAAAACATGATGCTCGTGTAGCTAATGATGTGATTAAAATATTTTTTTTTTACATTCGGTTTCAGTGACATTTACTCGTTATTACTATGATGTTAATTTTTGTACAGATATTAGAATGGGTTTTTCTCATCTATGGACTGAATCTGACGTAATAACATATTGTACCGCATTGAAATTCCAGTGCCCTAACAACATAGCTGTGTAAAAGCTTAGCATTGGATTTCAGTGTCAAAAATGCTTAGATTGTTGATGGGTTTTTGAATATGGTTTCAGAATTATGATCATGTACAGACAATGTTCTGGTGATTTGAAGTAGTTCACTACTAGCTAATCACACAATATAAGAATTTATCACAAAATCTAGAGAGAAAATATATATTTGAATTTGTTGCTATCATTCATCCTATTATATGAAACAATAAAAGTGACTACAAATTTGATGTTTTATGAGTACCACAGATTGCCAGTGTTCTTCTTTTTGCTATGTTTCAAATGTTTCTTAAAAGTCTATTTCAAGATACTATACCATGTGATACCTAGCATCCATTTATAAATCGTTAGACTTAATTTAGAATACAACTTTCTAAAAAAATTAATTTTTACACTGAAATGAAAGCTTCATTGTTGTGAGCTCTCCATTCTGTGTGAAACTCTAATAGACAGTATGGAAAACACAAGGTATATCATAAATATGGGAATCCCCGGATTATAAGTTGCCATGGTATTACTTGACGTGTGTATACTGAAACTAGGAAATGTAAAGTGACTGAAATTACAATGCAGGGAGACTAATATTAGTTCAGGAATAAAGTGAAACATGTATAAAGCAGTCATTTTTTCAGCTTCATTGGCAAGTAATTGGATTTCTGAAGTCACTAATCCAATTATATACGTAAAATCTATGAAGTAGTATGGCAGCATACCACATCTGTGTTAATGACATTAATGGCCATATTTCTATTCAGCATAGATGAGTGTATTTCCTTTCATTGTGTTAGTCAAGTCAACCACCCTCAGTAATTACTTATGTAGGACTTGCTCCAGTGTAATAAGAACAGGCAAAATTTTGTAAAACTTAAGCCTAGAGAATTTCCGTTGGTTTTTCAAAACTGGTGATCATTGTTAATGAAAGATCACAAGATTTGCAAACCAACGTCAAGTCTCAGGGCTATAATCTGTGCATTGTCAATGAATTTGATGTCTGTTCATTACTAAAAGAGTAATCTGTATACTATAACTGTTCATTTACAATTATGTGTTTGTTATTTCCAATCCGTGTCTGGCGTCAGTACTCTAGATGAAATTCCCTACTGTCAATCTAGAGAAATTGTTGTGATCATGTCATCAGTTATTAATGATGCAACTTGTATTTCAAGTACGCCCAACAGAACTCATCACTAATCATCACTAATCAATGATATGTACTCTGATTGTTCTGTTTGTCATTTTGTATGTCATGCATGTGGTATCATTGTGTATGTGCTTGTTCTGAAATCCATATCAAAATCAGGACAGGTACTGAAAATAAACAGATTATTTCAGTCTCAAGAATGTATTGACAGTGCACTTAGATAGATATGAACATACCACTGTTTTCTCAAGACTGTAGTGTGACCCAGTAAACCTGTAACATTTCAGACAAAATTGTTTCAGCAAGATAAGAAAAAAACCCCACAAAATTGCCCAAAAATGAAAACATCATGTTCTGTAACAACTATATTAGATGTGTTGTCACGGTTACTGACACTGCAATGATAGATTAATCCATATCTTGACATGATATTATGTCTTTTTCTCTTCATTTCTTGTTTTTCTTCATCACTGTTTGTTTTTCTTTAGGTATGGGGGATCAATGTGATTAAATTCTTAGTATATTTCAAAAGGAAACTATCCATAATTCATCTTCTTATTACCCAGATGCAATGAGACAAATCACTTGGTCCTATCTAAGCTTAATCAATTCACTTATTTCACTACAAACTCTTCAATAATATCCGTATCAGATAATATTGCCTGGAAATTGAGACAATGAAAGTATAAAGGTTTGAATTTTTAATAGATGTACAACATATAAATGACATATCGTAAACTGAGCTATACATGTAAAATAATATGCTGTCCTGGTGAGAGCTACACAGCTCTCTGAAATTATTACACAAAATAGGATTGCAGAAATATCAAGAGTTGTTTTTTCATAATAGCTCACCGAACTTATCAGTAATCTGTTGAATCAGTAATGAATCAAGGGAATTATTGATAAGATTCTACACTATTATCAACCAAACATCACCCCTCCCCCTCCCTCTACCCCCACCCCCACCCCCACCCCCACACACAGCAGAAACTCGCCAGTATCGTGACATTTAAAAGTTAAAGGTTATTAGTCAAGAATTTTTTTCTTTCAGTTGCTGGCATTTTGTTCAATCCTGTCATGTGTATTTATGGATTTCAGAGTGTTTTTGATGTGAAATGAGGCAAGCGTTTATTATAAACGGCAAGCTGTCAGCTTTGTTATATTGTAAAGGGAATACCTGACTAGTACATGAATATACAACAACTATAGTACTTGTTTCCCAATGAAAATATTGATTATCAGCATCATGTACCATCTATCCTTTCCTATTGATATAACTTAACTTAAAATCAATCATTTATATTTTGATATGAATAGCTTTAGTACAAAAATGTCCAGGTGATGTTTGTGAACCGCGAGGAGAAATTGACTGTCAATACCATCATTTATTGACAATCATTTTCTACTAAAAAGTATCAGTAAATATTCTAATATTAGTTTAGCCAAGTCTCCTTCACTTGTCTCTACTTTAATAGTTTTGTTTGGTTCCTTGAATGAAAGAATAATTAGCTTGTAGTTTAATTCCTGACAGTACTACTCACTTGATGGAGCTGTTGAGAGGCGTGATGTCAAATTGACACTAAAAGTCTTTTCACAACTTGTGTTAAAAGTTCATCCTCCCACAGATACTGAGATAGTATGTTTGTCACCTCCAGCAATGTACTTTCCTTAAATTGCCTTTCATCAGTATAAATAATGGATGAAGTAAAGCACATTACTATTTGCTGTAAGAGTTTTTGAAGTGGCGGTACTAGTTTTAATTTGTATTTATAGTGCAAAGCGTAGATAATGTGCTGGCTTCCATTATCCATGACAATTTAAGGTCCAGTTAGAGAGGAAAGGCTGTAAATTTTATGACTTTATGCTTCACAAACTTTTATAAAGTTAAGTGGGCTGTTTTATGTTGGATGCCTGTCTGTATACATTTGTATTTTCAATGTACACGGACATAATAAAAGTGATGGCCGGTTATTTGAAATTTGTGTGGAAAATAACATTTGTGTAGTGTGACCAGTTCTTTAAGGGAAGACAAGTCAAAAGGTTGGTTAATTGAAATACACTGCAAAGCTGATGTATGCGAGAGAGCTTTGTCAGAATTCTAAGTTTGCTGTGGGTACAAGAGTTGTATGCCTACACATATGTTGTTTGTGTGAATCCATAAGCAAACACTGGACTGACAAAGCCTAGTCTTGTAGATAGCCGTTGGTCATAGGAGGATAATACTTCATGGTTTCAATGCTTGGACTTTGTTACTATAAAAAAAAGTTGTTATTCCAACAAACTCTAGCAAGTCTTCCAAATTGGTCTTGTGTGACTCTACCGTGAAGAAGACTAGAGGTGTGGAAAGACCTATTGGGAAAGTAATGAGATTGATGGAGTCTGAAGGAGAAAAATGATAGCATGGCCTTGATCACTTCAAAGAAAACATAAATTGTAGAACAAAATGATGTTTGTCTATTGTTTGACCTGTCCCCTCAACATAGTCAAATTGTGGTTCTATTCAGTGACATTCAAAGGTACTGACACAAAGCTTTGATAAGTGTCTTTGTATAAACTTCATCCAAACTTAGCATAATTGTTTCAAGTTTTAGACCTATGAAGAATGAAAGGTTTGTTCTGTGTTTCGTTATAAGGCAAGGCTCCCCAAGTTGTAAACATAGTCAATTATATGTCATTTTCTTCATCTTTGGTCTTTCTAATAAGTCAACCCCTCCAGTATCAAATGATAGGATTGAGACACCCCCTCCAGTATCAAATGATAGGATTGAGACACCTCCTATCAAATGATAGGATTGAGACACCTCCTATCAAATGATAGGATTGAGACACCCCCTCCAGTATCAAATGATAGGATTGAGACACCTCCTCCAGTATCAAATGATAGGATTGAGATACCCCCTCCAGTATCAAATGATAGGATTGAGACACCTCCTATCAAATGATAGGATTGAGACACTTCCTCCAGTATCAAATGATAGGATTGAGATACCCCCTCCAGTATCAAATGATAGGATTGAGACACCTCCTCCAGTATCAAATGATAGGATTGAGACACCCCCTCCAGTATCAAATGATAGGATTGAGATACCTCCTCCAGTATCAAATGATAGGATTGAGATACCCTCCTCCAGTATCAAATGATAGGATTGAGATACCTCCTCCAGTATCAAATGATAGGATTGAGACACCCCCTATCAAATGATAGGATTGAGACACCTCCTATCAAATGATAGGATTGAGACACCCCCCCCCCCCCCCCCCCCCCCAGTATCAAATGATATGATTGAGATACAACAGTGTTACAAACTATGGCCATGCTTGACTTCAGATGCATTTGTGGTTTTTATAGATGCCATATTTTACAGAAATGGGCGAGATGTGATTTGAAACCTAGTTCTTTGTATGTATAGTGATATCAGGAGTTCATAGGGGGATGTATAGCTAGTCTGGCATTATGATACTCAGAAGTACATGTAGTGTGACTGAGACTAGTCTGGATACCAATGTGGCAGAGATGTAAATCATAACACTACTGTATAGGAACTAGACTAGACTTGACATGATGTACAAAGTATTTTGTGTTGACTATTAAGATTAAAGTTGAAAATCAGATCTTAAGATTTTTGACAACATCTCAAAAAGTAAACATTTCAGTGACCTTAGAAAAAGCAATGTCAAGTTTAATCATAGACCAGTAGTGTCTATGGTTTAATATTCCATCAAAGTTTTTCTATGAATGGAAAACCTATTACACAGTGTATTACACAATGTAATCTTTTCTCTAAGTTTACTTTACTCTCTTTGTATTTACTATGGAGGAATTAACATACTGTTGCTAATGGGGGTAATAGGTCATTCACTGATAACATCACTGTCAGTGTCAAGTCAAATAGAGGAATGTATGCAGGCTTCAAGATGGTGGAAGTGACTAATATTATAGAGGTGAAACCCTGAACACACTGTGCAGGGCATCTATCAATAACCTTTGCCATTACTCTCCTATGCTTAGACTGCTAAATAGTATAGAGTATGCTAATTTGTACCTCATAAGACATTGATGTACATTGTCATGGAGACAGTTGGCATGACAGCAGGTATCAAATCTGATTCTGAAAGCTAATAAACTATGAGCCAGGTATAGCAGATATAGCATTTACTGTGGATTTTGCATGATAGGCAGTAAATAGAACCTGAAATCTACTGCAGTCTTAGATACAGACCAGATTTATTACTAAAATAAACAAGTTACATGTGAAAAGCAAAGACACTGAGAATAAACATGTATCTTTTATTACTTAAATATTTAACTGGTGTAACATTGACGTAGTAAAGCAGTGACTTATTAGGCAATTTGAAGATTTGTAGGTTTCACCAATGCAACCAAGCATAGTTCCTGTACAACCAGAGGTTACCCAGGTATGTGACCCACCATTGAATTTTAATTGTAAGGTGTATAGTGAAGACATCAAATATTGTGTTCAAATGCACGTAGCTCCTTTTAAGATTGAGGAGTGCCAAGAGGCTAAGCTTGTAAAACACAAGGCTTGACTTTTAAGTCCTACAATTCACAATTTTACAGAGATATTACCAAGTCCTTTATGGATCATATTAAATAGTGCAGATAATAGTTAGATAGGAGTTGTTGATGGTGATAATGATAATGGTGATGACGATGATGATGATGATGATGATGATGGTGAAGATGATGATGATGATGATGATGATGATGATCATCATCATCATCATCATCATCATTTTATCATCATCATCATCATCATCATCATCATCATCATCATTTTGTTTATTCTTATGTAAAGTACTTTTGAACTAAGTGAATAAAGTTTCTTGTGAAAAGTCAAAAAAAAAGTCATCATCATCATCATCATCATCATCATGAAACATAGAATCTTGTATTTTGCCAACAAGGGGATTAGCTGCATTCTCCCCATTGTGTTGGATGACCTACTGTTTCCTTGGACCATACTTTATATTAACTAACAAGTAGTTGGTAGATTACAAGCAATTCCCTCATCACACCAAGGTTATTCCCATCAAGTCATCAAAAATTGGTCAGATTGTTATCTTCAGAAAAGATCATGTCCTTGAAATGTGATGTCAAAACCACATAAATGGTGCCAGTAACTCTATGATCTGGTCATAAAAATTTATATCCAGAGTAGACAATAGTAAGTCATTGATGGAATGGTACACGTCATGTCAACACCAAGTACACTCAAGTAGCTTTGATAAAGAAAAATTAAAGAAAATTCTTTCCCAGGAGATTTAGTCATGGTTAGCTGATACAACTTGTAAGTTCATATCATCACCTTCAGTCAATTCTGATGATTCACACAATGATATTTGCTTTCTCACAACCTTAGTATGCAAATTTACTTTACCTTTATTCAGTTTGTGTAGCAGTGATTGATGATGAGGGTAGTAGTACAGGCTAACCTTTTCACTCCTGCTGTCCCATCACTTTGGAATATTCTCAGTAGTTGACTGTATGCAAAGATTGATCTATTACACACAAAATAGGGTTTGAAGAGTCAAATATATAAGTGTCAGCTGTGGACAACCAGGTGTATGGGTGGCGTGGGGCTGCTGTGTCCCTGTATATTCAAAGTGCTAAAAGTTAACTTGATAACCTCTCACCTAGATTTTGAAAATCCAATTATAGAAAAATACAATTTTTGATTGCATGGATTACTGTAAATCATAATAATTAAAGCCTTTTTATTGATTGTACTAAATCAACATACAAATCATACTAGTATTTGTACTGTAGGACACACACCCCATTGACATGTAATAGTCAGTCACTATTTCAACACCACAAAAGTGTCAACAAATCATATTTATTTTTTCAAGGTAGATCATATGAGCCACCTTTACCCTAGATTCTGCATTTTTGATTTGTTGCAGTGATTCTAGCATTTCTATCAGTAATAGAGATCCTTTGAATGAAACAGTGTGTTGAAATTTTATAGTTTCTACTTTGTCTCAAAAGATTTGGGTGCATACTTGCATTCTTGTGGCAGCAAATAGGGTTCAGAGGTCAATTTGAATGGATAAGAAAGTATTATGAGATACACTTTTTGGACTGCATACTTAGCCTATATGTACAGGCATTGTTAGCACAGAGATTTGGCTATCTTGCATGACAATGTTCTTCACTGGAATATTTTGAGCCATTAAACACTGGACACATTGTTGATTCAAATTTCTCATGGAAGGGGAATGCCAAATAATAAGTTCATGCAGATTGAGGCATTTTACAATCAGTGTTTCTGAAATTCAATATTTCATTTTGTGAGTCGCAGCAGTGTTACTCGTGTATTAAAGTATCTTGAACTGGTTTAGGTGCTCTTGACAGTGTTGTCTCACCACCACACAGGAATGAGACAAGTTAAGATCAGTCAGTGGCAATTAGATATCAAAGCTATTCATTTGGTATAAAACTATATAGAAATCACTCATAAGACAGAGAATAGCAAAACCATGCCATTCTCATGTATATTGACACTTAGTCACACAACCAGATATAAAGTGGCCCCAGCATTATGAAATGCTTTTTAAGAAGAAAACTGGATGTATAGGCAAACACTTGACAATTCAAATGTCAGTTACTCATTGATGTCTCAATTACCGTCTCTATGGATTTTCATATGGATATAAATGAACAACTGACACGTGAAAAGTCTCGGTACAGTCTGTATGGATTTAGTGGTAAAAAGTACAACTTAAGGACAAAGTCAATCATTTGAAAGACAGTCTCAGTCTCATACGGTGTGAAGCATAGATTTTCTGACATCATATACGAGGTCGAGGCCTACATAAATAGCTAAAAGGGTTTAGTTCAGCAAAAAATGAAGTGTGGAGCCAGAATACATATATTCTCCATTAACTGTATAACAAATTCTCATGCATGCCTTGGTTTACAAGTCAACAACTCAGTGCCTCTATGAATATCGATGGAGCATAAAAACATAGTAGATAAAATTCAAATAAAATGTCTGATTAAATGTGGAAGTACGCCATGATAATGGTCTGCAGTATATGTATATGTTTATACATGATACATATGCAGGTCCACATCGTACAGCTGTAATCTATATACAAGGTGAACTTAAAATAGATCCTAAGATAATTTGAATCTTTATGAAATATGGAACTTTTAGCATAAATTAATAAAAATGTCTATTTTATGTTTCTTACATGTCAATATAATTGAAAGGGCAGCCAGAATATAATGCCATTTCTCAATCTAAATAGAAATCTAGGAAAATGATGTGATTTTGATTATTTCAAATGGTCACTGTAGGCAGGGTTAGGAACTGATCTATTAAGATCACAAGATAGCGTAAAAATAACCTTTAGTAATGGGGTTAATAGCTATAATGTTGTCTTTTAATGTGTTGTGTAGGCAGCAATACCTATAGTTTTTGGGAGAGGATGAGAGAGTTTGAAATATCATTCACAGAATCGTTTAGAATACAAAATGATTAGCCAAGTAGCTAGGGCACACATTCCATTACTGCATTGTGCTAAGTCTTTCATATTACCAATTGTGCTGTAATGTTTTCCATTTTATTACATATTATGTACCAGGGATTACTTACATCAGTACGAGCACATACTAACTAGTGGTATTACACTGACGCACAATACCGAAAACATTATTGCATACCCGCTTGCAAATGATATGCTAGTGACGGCACAATCATTCGTTATGCACAATAGCACACAATCACAGAATACCTTTTTTACAGAAATTTTCTGATTTGTATAAACATATGTAACAATATCAACACCCACGTATTACTACTTAGTTTTCCATTACCAATATCTTAGATAGGTATACATTCAGGGTCAGAAGAAATTTGGTATTGATTTTTAAAAGTGGTTCCTATATTATATTTATAATCAGTAAGTATACAAAGGTTGTCCATATTCCTACCCACCAAAGGCATCTATTCCTCTTTCCATTAAAATTTTCCAGCTTGCTCATATGACATCTTTCCATGAACAGGATGGCATAGATTCCAGACTAATGGAACAAGTAAACAACTTATAAACATATTTATTTTTATGTCAGTTTTCTAGAAGTTGAGAGTGTGTCAGTACTCTAAAAACACATGGTTGCCATTGAAACACCAGATTCTCCTGGCTTTAAAGTGCCTTTTACAATCAATTTATAGGAGGCTTATTTTTGACACCTCATTGATAACCTAGCAGTGTTCACATGCACAGTCTGATCTATTTCAATCTTAGAACGAAAAGCCCTTTCATGCTTATTTATGATGATAGTTTTGAACACTACATATTTTTTTCCTCCATACCAGCTGTAATTTAAATGTAGCTGTAAAACACATTTCTCCTAATTTCACACATATTATAGCATATACAAAATGTAGGCCTGACTGCCTTAGCTTGAGGTGCAGTGTTGACAAATACAAACATTGTTGTCCAGTATGAGGTGAGCAAGCAGTTGTTTATAGGTTTACCTTTGTCAGTGGTAAAAGAACAAAGACATGAACGCCACCAAAGTGTGGACTAGTCTTGTTAGGATTAAGGGAGCTACTGTTTGCTTTCACCACTGTACTGTATACAACCATTTTATTCCATCCTTTGTGCTAGCTATATGAATTTGGTATGTGTGGTTGCTAAGTTAGAGACTGAAACTGTGTGTTTGCATATTATGTACCACTGCCAGTGATTGCCTGAACATTCACAAATACTATGACCACAGCAATACATGTTGTATATGAATAACAGCTTTGAATTTTTCAAATGTGTGCAAGAAATTTTCAACATTTTCCTGTCTTGACTTTTAAAGATGAAGTCGTTATTCATAATTCTATAGCTTTTCAAGGTTTGACTTTTTGATAAATAAAAATATCTAGTCATAGTCCCAACCACATACCAGTATGTCTCCTGGATCTTGTGAATGTGAAGAAAAAAAAACAAACACTTGCATAGGGATTCCAAGTGTTAGGTGTAAAAGTTCCTACAATTGAGTCCAACTTTGGCAATCTCCCTAAGGTCTTTCTCTCAGTGTGTAACTTTGTTGAAATGAAATAGCATTGAAAGTACTGCATGGCTAACTATTGTCGTTTAGCTTGTTACCTTAATCTGTGAGCTGTCAACTAAAGTAACAGACAGCTGTAACAATATCATTTCAACAGAAACATTTTATCTACTCTTCACCAACTACAAAACATACCGATAGTAATAAAAATCCAGCTGATATTTAGAAATGTGGTTATAAGATTTAATATCATGAAGTACACACAGAAAAATGTTGACAGCATCTTGCATAGAATTTATTCACATTCACCAGCCAATTTGCCAATTTGTTTCACAAAACAAGAACAAGAACTGTTAATGTAACAGATGATGTTTAAAAATGCAGTTGTGAAATTTAATATCACAGAGCTTGAAAGAAAAATGTTGTCAGCTTCTAGACTAGATTTTCGTCTGTAGCCATATTGTCTAGTCAACTGTGCTAATTCCGTGAATTTTGAACCAAAATGAAACACTTACATTAACATAATACAAATCAGTCAAGACTTTTTATAAGTGGGGACCAAATGTTACGTTAGAAATATTATATTAAAATGACCACAATCTGCATTTCAAAGGGGAGATATATAAACACATTCTTAGGATTTTTTGTTTTTGTTTTGATTCCTACAAATAGATCGGAAAAACAATGGATAAGAATACTTTAAAGAGTAACATTCAAAAGTATATGTGAAATTACCCAACCATACACTAGATTGGTGAGTTCATTGACCATGCAGATACAAGATTTTAAACATTAGCCATAAAACTTATTAGATTATATACAACTATTTGTAAATAGTCTCAAACTAGTGTACTGTCCAGCTAGCTAAGGCCTAAAAAAATAATTGTTTGGTTCTGGGTACCCGACCCCACCTAGCTTTTCACTGCCGACCCTAACTTCTTTTTATGTATCCAAGAAAAAAATAAGTGGATGCGGAAACTGCCATCAGCTTCAAAAAACACTCTAAAACTGTTCTTCCAATCTGTAATGGTTGTACATCTGATAGGATGAAATAAACAACACAGAGACCATTTGGAAAACAATGGAATACCTGAACTAGACATCTAACAAACACAGAAAAAAAATAAAAAAATTACCTATTCTAAAATTGAGTGTAACCGGAACCACACAATTTTTTTTATTAGGCCTAACACACTTAGAATTCTTCAAGGGTGTTATTTAAATTGATGACACATGCTATTAATCATCCAACTGAAATCTTACCTGTAGTATAATCACAACTAAAAATTTGACGTCAGACAAAATCCTGAAACTAAGCAACCATTTATACGCTGAATTAAAATTAAATGTAAATGTAATAAATTGTAAATCTCATATAAAGTTGGGATTGATGTGTGTACTTATCATCTAAAATTTAAAGGATATTGGCATTTGGCAGTCTCGTTAATTTAAAGTGAGATTTTGTTACCTGTACTGACAAACACAGTTGAATTTGTGTAGAACAACTTGTAATTGTGGAAAGATGAAGTCAGGAGAAATAACATGTAATTTAGCACTGTGCTGACGTACGGATTATCTGAGAAAGGGATTCTGTTCGATTCAAATTTTGGCATGTATATATCATGAATAGCTAATGCCATGAAGTGATACGGTTTACAGAGTATATTTTACTTGTAAGTTGTACATTATGCCGTGGGGTCTTGGCATGTTGCAATACATATTGATGAGACTGCCGAGGTAACATATGATTTCCATAATAGCAAGCTGAGAACTCTCCCCAGACCCAATTGGTGATTTATTAGAATTTCTACTCACATCTCCTGGACTGATGACCAGGCTGCATGATCAGGAGCAAGTGTTATCCAATAGAATTCACAGCATGGAAATCCGTCATGTGTTTGATCACCTCATGAAATAATAATGATAATTCAACATTGCCTTGATGACTAAGAAAGCCTGTCCCAGCCCATGTATTAAAACAATGCTTGACTGCATCTGGGGATTATTTTCTTATTTTCTTTATAGCTTTCATACTTTATGATAGATACAGTTGATTTCAATTGTTAAGCCATTATATCACCTTTTAATGCTCATATGAGGTTTTTACAGAATGGAATCTAGGAATGTGATGACAATCTATTCAGTATCTGACATTATTTATAAAGAATCATATTTATCATGACTATATTTATTGTGAGAAGACTTGCAAAAAGTTGAAATGTGGGTACGTAAGAAAAGATGATAGCATTATTTTCAAGGTATTGACAAAATGTGATTGTTTAATTTACTGAAAGGCTAATATTGATTTAGAATTAAAATTGTGGTAAGAAAAACAGTTGTCTTTGTAGTGAATCAATGCATAGGATGATGCAATGACAAAGAAAATCATGAAATATCCATGTATACTGTAATTGAATATACATCTATTAGACAGCCCATCGGAAGCAGTGATATGTTGATGGTTTATGAACTATATTCAATAAACTCAGGCACTGCTGTACAAAATAATCATCCTAAGAATATGATCCTGTTTAATGTTTATGGCTCCACTGATAATATGTTATCATTAATCCTAAACCATGGAATTCAAACTTTGGAGTTTAAGTGAACATTAAAGAAATATAGACCGTTACTGTACATTCTATTGTAGCAAATGTAATAATAATTTGATGCTGAGTTGTTGTCATGGTAATAATGTGGTTGTCATGTTTATGATCCAAAAGGTAAAGAATTTGTTTACATTCCCACTGCTAAGAACAGCTTAGAACCTGACTGTGATAAAATTCACAGTGAGGAAAGAACCCATAGCAGATCTCATTATGTTATGACGTAAGCTACAGAGATCATGGTATTTCTGTATGCTGACTTTATATGTCAGTTGCAGTCGATCTACAATGTAAATGCCATCAGGCGAAATATTGAATTGACATAAGAAAGGAATGTTTTCTTTGGGAATTAATGGTAATCCTGAGAAGACTACTAATGTACAATAATGATATCAATGTTAAGTGTCAAAAAATATTGTGCGATACAGTATGTCTTTGTTGTCCAAGGAATTATAACCACGTGATTAATGGTGTCCATAATCATGGTAGGATGTTATATGTAAGATTTTAGCCAACAAATCAATACCAATATTTACAATCTTGAGGGAGTATCATGCATTTTGAATGTGAGAAACAAGGTGAGAAATGTCAGGAGTTCACTATTAGATGTATAAGTGTGATAAGTAATCACTTTATTGATTGTTTGATATTGTGAGTGTCTCAGACAGACTAAGTACTCATATGTATATATGCTAATTCAGACCTTCAGTACTTTCTTGAGGCTCCACATGTAATAATGCCGAGTTACTGCATCAACAAATATTGTAATTTTGTCATGTGACATTATGAAACAGAGAAAGGTCACATGGTGACATTTCTGGCATGATAAGTGTGTTATAAGCAAATCTCTCAGGACGCGATGATGTAGTTCCCTTTTTTTTTTTTTACATGACTACTGATAATCGATTTATCCTCTGAGACGGTTCAAAATAAGTATGATTATGAGGGAGTAGTTATGTTTACATCTCCCATGGTGAGACAGATCATAAGAACAAAGTGAAACATGCCTGAAAAGTTAGGGCTACTAAGACAAGGACCAGACTGGCTCAGATGGTCATGTGTTCATACACATAATGCGTTGTAAGTCATATCAACTGTCTGAATGAAAATGGATGGGATGGAAGGTCAGATAGGTCTGTCTGCACAAATCCAAACATCTAATGTCTGTGCTAGAAATAACTGAAGAAAACTTTGGTGTGGATGGAAAACGGTAAAAAATACTTTGCCCTAGTTCAATAAAATATGTTAAATATCAAAGATGGTAAGAAGAGGAAGCTGGTGGATGTTGCATACATGAATTTCATTGATTTGACAAAAATGATTGGAACTAGTAGGTATCAAGTATTTATACATTAGGAACAGTGCACCCCATCACTCGCTACATTGCTACAAAGAAATGGCAATGGAAAGACTAGATATAAAGAATTCATGTACAAAATCGATCCCATCCCATCACTTCCTATGTTTCTCTCGGTTGATCAGTTGCTAAATCGAGGAGTCTGCCATAGGCATGCATTATCAGCATTGTGTATTGCACATTTTATTCAACAGCATGGTGGCAGTTGAGGCTGTTACAGAACCATTCTTCTAGTTCTGTAACGTCATAGGCCCTGCAGTGTCTGTGGTAGCAGGGAATGGGTATCACAGACTTGTGCAGTAATATTAAACATTGGAAAAGATATCACCCCCAGCTTCTTTCACTCCAGGCAAATTGTACCATGTAAGGAATGAAATCCCTTTTTTTTCCTTCAAAAATTTGAAGTTAAAAATGTATAGTTGTGCTGGTAATTATAATGTTAACATGAGATTACATTTCGCCTCCAAAACCAATTCTACCCTGAATACTATGTATAATACTGTTACAGATTGAATATTTCATTAACAAATGAATATAGAAAGATGAAATTCAATCCTGTAGGCATTTTAGGTTGTTTTCATTTCGAAAATGACTTGACTTAATATTTCTGAACATAAATATGAGAACTGATTTTAAGCTGTAGCCAGCGGAAGGACAGTTTAATGGACTGATTGAATTCAGTGAGTCAATATGATATATTTACGTCCAATATGAGTGAAGATTTTATGTGTTCTGGACACAGTATGAGATGATCAAGTTTTATCAAGGGTTTTGTCAATCATAAAACGTTGAAATTTGAGCCATACTAATATTGTACATAGTCTGATATCATTTGATACATGGTGATCATCACCACAACCAATCTACATACCGAGTAGCGTCTTTGACATGGAAGAGAATTTGAGACTAGAATTCATGGAGCATTTGATGAAACTACACATGTATCTTATCATATTATGTTACCACACTGACAGTTTGAAAAACTGAATGAAAGTAAGTATCAGTCGGAAATGATAAAATGTGGCGTGCTTCATCAAATTTTGTGACCTTTTGTCACTTGTCTGTCCAAGTATCCATCATGTCTTTGCAGAATAGACAAGAGATTGTGATCAGACCATGTGACTAGTTAGACCCCAGTTGTACTGCTCTTAAGAACTTGTATGAATGCATCTCCATGAAGAGTACACAACACACATAGAGGCAAGCGTGATCACACTCAAGTCAAGCAGAAATTCTGTACACCTATTAAAGACAGAGCTTTCTCTACTTTATTCATGTTCTTGCATGACTTGTGCCACATTATAATATATGTGGACAGAAGAATGAAATTTCCTCTTTCACTTTGGTACAGTTTAGTTTGACAAAAAACAAGATATGGCGCACACACCTGGGAGTTTGAGTTCATTTGGCATGATCAGTCCAGTTGGAATGCAATTCAAATATAGCATTGGTGGGTGTGAAGTAATTTTACATGACAAACCAGCAAAGCGTCAAATATATAGAGTGTCTATAGGATACCATGTGGAATTCTGCCTTACTGTTATTCTTACACGTCAAAATTACCGGCCAGCATGGTGTTGTAACAGTCTGATTACCTCATACTGTATAAAACCACCACAGTTTCTAAGTTAAAATTAAAATTGCTTTTCCATGATTAGTTTGAAAGGCTCAAGGTGATTTTTGTGGAAGATTCCTCTTCCATTAGATTGGATTGTGCAACATGTAACAAATCAGCAAAATAGCAGAAGTGATAAGTTTAAGATCACCATCATTGGTGATGCAAGTTCTTCAAAAGCACAGAAATACTGTTGATGATAATAATAAATTTTTGTCTTCAAAAAGTTAATTTATTGCATTTATCATTTGATCAAATATTATCCAGTGTAATGTTTTTATCTTACATTTATAAAAGAAGTTTTACATTACTCAAGAACAGTATCAAAATAACTGAGAAAGTTTATCAAACAGAGGAATTCTACTCTAAAAACATGCAAATACATGTAGTGTTGATGAAAACTATTCTGTCATCTTGCTCAAAGAATTACTTTAAAGGCCCAGTTAGGATTAGGATTCAAATTCAGTTGTGAAAAACATTTCCCTGGAAGAGCTTTAGAAAAACTTAGTCCATAATAAAAGAATGATCCTATGTAATCCTTATGACTCCACTTATAAGATAACACTCGTGTGAGAACCTGGGATTGAAACCTTGGCCTTTAAGTCTCCACTGATGAGATAACACACATGAGAACCTGGGATTGAAACATTGGTCTTTAAGTCTCCACTGATAAGATAACACTCATGTGAGAACCTGGGATTGAAACCCTGACCTTTAAGTCTCCACTGATAAGATAACACACATGAGAACCTGGGATTGAAACATTGGTCTTTAAGTCTCCACTGATAAGATAACACTCATGTGAGAACCTGGGATTGAAACCCTGGCCTTTAAGTCTCCACTGATAAGATAACACACATGAGAACCTGGGATTGAAACATTGGTCTTTAAGTCTCCACTGATAAGATAACACTCATGTGAGAACCTGGGATTGAAACCCTGGCCTTTAAGTCTCCACTGATAAGATAACACTCATGTGAGAACCTGGGATTGAAACCCTGGCCTTTAAGTCTCCACTGAGGAGATAAACCTAATGTGAGAACCTAAGATTGAAACCCTGGCCTTTAAGTCTCCACTGATGAGATAACACACATGAGAACCTGGGATTGAAACCCTGGCCTTTAAGTCTCCACTGATAAGATAACACACATGAGAACCTGGGATTGAAACATTGGTCTTTAAGTCTCCACTGATGAGATAACACACATGTGAGAACCTGGGATTGAAACGCTGGCCTTTAAGTCTCCACTGATAAGATAACACTCATGTGAGAACCTGGGATTGAAACATTGGTCTTTAAAGTATCAAAACACTTACGTACACTTGAAGTTTGCTTTTTAAGATGAGAAGAACATTCTAACATACCATAGACAATGAAGGGGAAGTCCTCAATTGTCTGTACAGTGTACACACTACCATACTATCATTACCTGTAATAAAGACGTTGTATCCTGAAGTGAATCCTCAAGGTTGAAAGGTCACCAAAGGTTAATCAGAAAAATCTAGTTGAATAACTACCAAAGTGACACTATTCTGCTATAGTATGCTTCCTTCATTTTCCATCAAAATATAAGGGTTGTAGGTATTCCCAGGTGTATTGACCCTGATATTTCAACACCAGATGTCTCCTTTATCGCAACATAAAAACAACACATACACATGTCATGTGAGATGCCATACTAAGTTGTAAAGTGCTTGAAAAAAATCTACATTTGCCTCAAGGCAAGGCATGGAAAGTGGACTGTGCTGAAAGATGGCTTTGTTGATGTCCGTCTCCTGGGAAAGCAGAGTTTTTTTGGAATGAGAATGACGAAAGGAGATGACTATTGAAAAGCTCTATCAATGAAACACATTCTTATGGCCTTACAAGTATTTTGATTATTGCATGGAGTTGATGTGTTCAAACAGTTACACTGGATGTAAGTGTTGTTGAAAAGAGTTGTCAAGAATCCTAGAATATGTCAGTAAACTCCTCATAATGACCACAAACCTCAGTTGGAATTTGAATTTGTAGTAACACTCTTAATCTGTAAACTTGAAAAGAATGAAATTCTTCCAAAACCTAAATATGGAATTCAGATGTTTCTAGGTTTTTTAAGGTAACTTAGAAATGTCATAAATTGGAAATTATAGCTTCTGATCTTTATTTGGTAGCTAGCATTTGTCATCTGTTTGACAGGAAGGATTCTTTGTTATCTGGAACGCTTTGTAAATGCCTTACACATATCTCTTTATCCATCTTCTTTATTGGAAAACATTTAAAAAATCTTTTCAAAGAATAAAATTTGAAGTGAATGGATTTACCAACAGATAAGAGATTATAGTAAAGATTTTGAAGGGAAGTGGTAATTTACTAAATGTGTCCTCTAGTAAATATAAGAAATAAATTTGAACAAAATGAAATGGAATAAATACAACTTACAAGAAGAAAGGCATGAATGGTTTGACAACTAGTGATGTGAATACATTGGTATTGTACATTCATGTAATTACACTACATGAAAGATGAAATGATAAAAGTTATTCCAAAATAATGGAAAATCTCACTCTAAGTAATTCTAACTTGTAAAGTTAGAATATAGCCATGCATTAAAATATTTTAATATAAATACTAACACTGCTGCAGCGCATCTACTTCATACTACAATGTGTGTATGTTTATGTACATCATGTCTTTCCATCTCTACTGTTAAACATTCATTATAAGACAGACAGACAAGCCTGTATTCCAGGTGACATACATCGAAACATCCATCATATAGCCTTTGTACAGGTAATCAGACATCAACACTAAACAGTCCTTGGAAAACAATCATCAAAGAAACTGGGGAGATTAAAAAGTCATCCTGTAGTAATCTGAATTAATGGTTAATTTTTTCTGTCTTTACAGTTGCTTCTGCCAGTGTGAGTACATTCGATGGTCAATCTTACTTCAGCTATGATCTGTCCAAGAAGAGAATATCAAGTCAGGAAGATTCAATCCAGTTTGAATTCCGCACACAAAACCCAAACGGCCTTATCCTTCAGTCTGGCTATGAATATGATTATGTATATTTTGGAATAGAGGATGGAGAGTTGGTATTTGCCATGAACCTAGGTTCTGGACCCTATGTTGGCCGAGTGTCTAACAATGGTAAAACATTCAGTGATAATAAATGGCATAAAGTTGTAATGACAAGGAAAACGCAAGAGGTATGTGTGACCATCTATGTTTGACACACTAGTTACATAAATATATACGCTGCATAATCATTCCACAAGTAGCTTCTTAATCTGTCAACTGGCAATTACATTTGACAGAAGAATGTATCTTCACTGTGACTTTTATGCTGGTAAAATGCAATAGAACACATAATGCCACCAACTCATGATGCTGCAATTCAATGTGCCACACAGCACATTGAGAGAAACTCCTGACTGCACTCTTGAAAATCTAAATTTCTCTTAATCACTTCTGATGTTTTACTCTTAGTGGTGTCTGGAGCCTTACTTCATAAGGAATATTTGTTTGTTCAAGCTATCTTTGATTCACCTGATGCAGAATGAGAAAATGACCTAACTTTCCTTGAACATACACAAAATATAATGAGCATGCAAAAGGGAATATTCATGGACTTTGCATTCATATGAAATTACTACTACTAGACAAAAAAAATTTAGAAGCAAATCCAAAATTTCGCTAACGTCTAATCAGCATCGTCAGGGGTGTACTACAATGGGTTATTGTCACATGTCTCGGACTTGTATAGGAGTATGACACATAGTTGTGTTGTTGAAACAAAAACAAAATGTCTGCCTCTACTACTTTCAGGTTTGAATTTAAAACAATTCATAATGATATTAGACATGACCATCTTGTTTCTAGATAGAGACAAAATGAAAGTACGCTACCATAACATATCATACTGTTTAGCGTCATATCTGTGCTAACCATCCCTCAGAAAGTCATTAAATCACATCAGATGCCATTTTATACTTTAAAATTCACAAAATAATAACATTTGCGTCATGTTTATATCCTTTTTACACCAGATAACCATTGATATTGATGCTGCAATTCTTGATGAGCCGATAACACTAACTGGTAGAACAGTAGGAAGTTTTGCCTCATTTACATCTGATACCACATTCTATGTTGGAGGTGCCCCTGATCCAAGCAAGCTATATGGATCCACTTCCTCTAATGGTTTTGTAGGCTGCTTGAAAGAGGTGAGTGATCAAATATCACACAGCTTGTTTTCAGTCCACATAGTTTGAACTATCTCATGGATTGAATGAATCTGTTGAGGGTAAACAAAAACGATTTTTTTTAGATGTTGTTTGCTTCATCTTAGCCCACAGACTTTGCTAGCTGACACAGCATACTGGCTATCAGATGAACTGCAACATTGTCAAGCTGAGTAGCCAAGATTCCTAACCAGCTTCATCTAAGTAGCAAAGACTATAAGAACAAATATTTACATTTAATAAGGGAATAGATGTTGTGACATCAAAATGAATAGCTCTCAGGTTTCATAATATGATTTTACATTAATTGTATTTCACTAGTTCAATATGGTAAATACATTACCGGTACCTCTTTATGAACAGTACCATTTCAGCTGAGATAACAACATTTTCAATCACGACAATAAAATGCAAATCTTATTTCACCATCAAACACATATTGCATTTACTTCTCAGCGTGATCATCGGCAGTTTCCGGCTTGTAACTTGAAAACAGCCCTGAGGTATAACTAGAATGAATAACTTGACCATCATCTAACTACAAAATTATGTTGTAATCTACATCACAAGGGAAACAGTCTGTGGGGTGTGGTCATGATCTCCTTCAGTCATGACGTAGAAAGTCACCTCATGCTGTGCTATAAAAATAACTGCTTTTGGTGGTTTAACCAGTGTTAAAATACTGTAATAATACTTACAACGGCAAGATAATTTATCACAGAGCATTAAAGAACTCTGACAGTATGGGCAAGTGAGGGTGATGGCATTTTACAGTCAGGGAATTCTAACCTTAAAGAGACTGAGCATGCGTAGTATGTTGTTTTGTACTTGTATAAAGTCATTATGTGCTGACTTATAATAGATGACTAAATAACAAACTGATCATAGAATATCTACATAATTTTTGATTCTCATCTTATAAAGAATCTCCTTACCAATTTTTTTTTGAGTAAACCTCTGTTTATGATGTATAGTGAAAATTAATAATATCAGTGTTCCCAAATAGAAGCTTGAAAAAATATACAAATTTTATTGTCGTTTCATATCCACATTTATGTACCTGTAAGAAAAAAATTACTGAAATGTCTTTGAATTGTGAATAATATTAATATTTATCGACTGATACAATATTTTGATAAGAATGGACATCTGACAGACTTTGTTGCGATTCTCATATCAAATCTAATCAGAATTTGATAGTCAATACCCATGAAAATGTCAAGGCAAAATGGATATCCAGTCAAAAGGCAGATAAGCAGATAATCCCTGAATGCAGTCTCCCTGAGTACAACAATTGCAATTCCTATAGTCAGATGCAATCAAAATCCCACAGATATTTTAGAGGCATTGTTTGCATTTTAGCAGGATAAAAGAGTGTGTTTTGTAACTCGGCATGAAAATTGACTCTGAGATAATGATGTTGGATGGACTGTTGGATTAGCCTTTAGCCATAAAAATGGCAGAAAGGTGGCAAGAAGGGGCCAGTATGTACGTCACTGTAACAACTACAAATGATAACAGCTCTTGAAGAACATTAACCCTGCAGTATGCTAGTGTTAGCAATATCCCAGGTTCAAGCATCGGTATGTGACTTGGGTTGGTAATGAAGATAAAAATGGCTTTCCCAAGACAGGGAATATCCACACTAGACGTAGTAATCCTCATCCTAAATTGCATTCCATATGTATTTAAGGAAGATTTAAAATGCTTACTTGAAGGTGACAACTGAGTTTTTCTCATACACAAATTATTTCTGACAGATACAGTGCAGTGGTTCACAGAAAGATAGATTGATTGAATAGAAATTCCAAAAATGTGACTATTACTTCTTGAGAATAACCTTTATAGAGTTTTGAGTTGCAAAAGTTCATACAGATACTGTGTGTCAATTTAAATGACTATAAATTTTGAAGAACAAATGATAGCTTATTTTATGGTCAATGTTAGTACTGGATTTGAAATACAAACACTGTGGTAGATTCTGTGCATCAGGTTGGGCTTTGACAAATTTAAATTCAAAGAAATAATGATTGTCAGTTTACTCAGAGTTTACCTTTGCTACTAGTTTCCAAATTGTAGATAAACGTTGCCAGCGCATGATGTATGAATTCCGTGTATGTGGACACGTAGCTATATCACTATCAGTGATCATGCTTATGTCGCCAAAACATGGACATTTTCTGCACGTCAGTAGGAGATAAAACTGATAACATAGCATATGTCTGTCTGCATGACTTCTAAATAAAAAAAAAATGAGGCGTTAGAAGTCACATTGTAGTGTTAAGAAATGTTCATTCAAAGTGCTGAGGTTGACACATAAGACATCTAATATATGACATCGCGTACTTGTGTTGCATTTTAAGCCAATGGAATACTGCCTTGACATCAATTCAGCGAAATACTATAGGGGGGTCTTAGTATTCATTCAAAAGATCTTTTAGTTTACATATATGTAAATGCAGATTCTTCTGCTTTATTTTGTAAAATTCATAACAAAAGTAAAAAAGCATTGATCACATACTGTTATATGTGCTAAATTAAGAAATACTCGTGGTTATTTCTAAATTGGTAAATTTTGAACAAAATACAGAAATACGGAACAAAATACAGACTGTCAGGATGCAGACTAGTGGAAAATCATAGTCTAAAAGAAAATGTAGTAAATCCGGGTATTATAAAACACCGTTCATATACACATTTGATCCAATAGAGTGGTAGTATTTACTGTGTCAGCTTAGATGCCAGTAAACCATTTATATGACACTAAGAGTACCTGTATATGTAAATGTTGTGGTGATGACCCACCCATTTACATCCTGTTCCATACCATCTTGTCCCAAGAGAATTACTGAAATAGTCACTGGTAGGTAATAATAGGGGTAGAGGAAGTATCAATGTCCCTATTCAACATTTTAATATGTCCACTTACTAGAATACAACAGATTCAATAAATATTGAGGTGACTGAAAGAAAACCTTGTTATGTTAATGCTCACACAAAATCTAAGATTTCAGATTCTGGTAGATTATTGTTACTATGCCTACCCTACCTCCGTTTCTTAGCTCACATGTACAAATGTGTAGCTTTCCCAAGCAAGTGATATAATTTATGTCATGATGTATATTCTTACTTACTGAGTGATTATCAGCACAATCTACTTTGTCATATTTAATGGGGCTGCATAAAAAACTGGTATTATTGATTTCATGATGAAGGCCAGAAAGGTGGACTGCAGCAAATTTCCATCAAGTATTTGGCCATGTTGTAAAGACGTATAAATTCGACAGTTGACGCACATTTATGACAATGACTAGATTCAGTCTCATATGGTGCACAAAAATGACTAATCATGAAAAGAGGAAGTATTATCATGGCTTTTTGTAGATTATCAGATACCTTAAGTAAATGTGAATTCTAGAATTTATGCAAGGCTTAGATTCAACTTACTTCACAGAAATAAAATAGTACGGGCTTCCACAATATCAAATTTTAGATGTTGTGATTTCAGTGGATTGGCCTGAGGAGCTCACAGATATGATGAAATATAAAATGTATGCAGCTCTAAACACTGACCTCATAAAATGTTGTCCTAGAAATAACCTTATTATGGCCTGTTTAATTGAAGTAGATGGAATGTAAACATTGCCATTAAAAGGTATCGTTAAGTGTCTTCTCAGACAGACAGGACAATATTTGTCATCGTGTCTTCCAAGTCATCTTTCTTTAAGTAGGCAGTGGAAAAGCATGCAAACACTGAGATTACAAGGACAGGTGCAGGGAGTCACTTAAAACAGTCATTGAAATGAAGACATTGTGTTGTGAGGACAACGTTGCAGTAAAGACCTCTTGCTAGAAACCTATCCTGCCATAACTTTGGTATCAACATCTCTTCTTTGACATGGCCTTTGTTGGTACTACTTGCTCATAAATTTGAAATGAAATGCAGGCCAGCTCAAACAGGATATTTTAAGTGGTTCCGTACTCAAGGAGAGCTGCTTCCTATATTTAGTTTAGTTCATTCATTCTCACACAGTTGCGTTATGATAGGATTTCACCTGCCTGTTCCTGTCTTACCTGATCATATTGAACAGGCCAAGCTTCCAAGTAGGAGCTAGACTATTCCACTGGAAAATAGGGGTGAAAGGATGACATGCATATAGTTTAGGGAATGCTAAATTGAAATTTTTTTAATTTCAAAATCAGGAAATGCATCATCATTTTTAGTAAACAGTATAAAAGAGAAAGACCCTGTATACATTTTGATTGACCTGATTTTAATAATGTATGACCAGATTTCCGTGTAAATATTACAGTGTAAGGTAAAAAGTTAGAACACCTGTGTAGATGAGTTTACATGAAAGAAAAACATTATTGGAGAAACTACAGCATTTATGATTCCCATTGTGTACGTTAAAATCATCAGTAGACTGTTTCTGAAATGGGAATGATGTCTTTATATACGTTATCAAAATAATTCAACTAAACACTATATATACTGTTGAATAATAACCACACACACTGTATCAGTCAATAGTCAGTTACATCATGGTATTTTGAGTGAAGATTATTACAAACAAAAACGTGTCAAAAAGTTGGGGATTTATTTTGTTAAAAAAATTAGAATGTTGATTGTCGGATAAAGTATTGAAATCTTACATATTGTACAAAATGAAAATTAATTTCAAAGTGTGATAGAACGATATATTCCAATTACTAGGTGGTTAAAAGTTAGGGAAAATCTAGAAAATCAGCAACTTTTCACAAATTCTTGATTAAAAAGTATGAGTTTTGTGGATTGGATGAGTGTAGTACTACCTCATAGATGGTATTTACTATAAAAGTCATCTGTAATATCTATTTGTACATACATATTACTTGCGTTATCTATTACATGAAAACGTTACCTAATTTATGTTCATCACATCAAATACAAGATGAACAGTAATAAAAACCTGATAGCACATTTACTGATCTATGCAAAGACTTGCAACCGTGGGTTCAATGACAGATGAAAGAAAATAATAAAAATTTTAGTATGTGATCTCAGCATGGTATTGTCTAGTCACTAAACGTCATGGTAACCTAGTTTGAATTTATAGACTGAAACATATGAATGAAATTGAGTAGATTCTCCATTTATACAGAAAAGTGATGTCATTCCAACAATTCATTATTAGAAAATGGGCTCTTCATAGGTAACATATCGTTTCCATTATACATGAGCTGGTACGGTAGATAACTGTTATCAAGTGGTTAGCGTCGATGCTTTATAGTGTGAACTGGGAGAAATTTCCGTTCTGTCTCATTTGTACTGATGAAAAGATCCTGGTGATTTGACATCGTTTTATATGCATGTATGGATAGTTCACCTGTTTCAGCTTCTTTATGCACTCTTGCACAATAACAAATCAGTGTGCTTTGACTTATCACAAAACATCTCGTGCAAAATTCACCAAGAAATAAACTACACAATTGTTTCCATGGCAAGACTGAATAAGTGTAATGATTATCAGTATAAATACAAAAACTTCAATTTTTCTCAAATCTCAAAATACTGAAGTAAAATCTCTTTAATAAAAAAAGATGATAAGCTAGAGATAAAAATAGTATAAAAGAAAAGTTCAAATAAATGAAAAGTCTAATGTGAAATCAAGGAGTAAACAAAAACGAGCAAAGCTTAAAATGTAAAATTCTTGATTCTTTGATTATGTGTATGATAAAAGTATTCATTGATAAATGTTATATCATTTGTTAATTTAGCATTTTTTCTCATTATTAATATATTAATTATTATTTGTAAAATTATGTCACATTTTTCTATCATTTATCTACAAATTTGTGTCATTTTAGGTAATCTACTACAGTAATTCTCTAGCATTGGAACTATCAACCCTAGCAAGGAAAGGTGATTCCTTCATTTCCATCAGTGGAGATGTGGCCTTCTCCTGCCAAGATGTGGACCCTGTTACATTCATCACTCCAGAAGCATACATTGCAGTGGACAAATGGGATGCTAAGGTTAGAAATCTGTAATTCTGCTAGTTGATCTTTTCAGTTCCAAGCAAATGTGAAGAAGCCTTGACTGTTATGTACATTGTGTTGTTAAGTTGTATTAGGCTTCTGAATGTGTGCTATCTGATTGGGTGGCATGACATGTATCTGAATGTGTGCTATCTGATAGGGTGGTATAGACATGTATCTGAATGTGTGTTATCTGATAGGGTGGTATAGACATGTATCTGAATGTGTGCTGTCTGATAAGGTGGCATGACATGTTGTATCTGAATGTGTGCTATCTGATAGGGTGGCACGACATGTTGTATCTGAATGTGTGCTATCTGATAGGGTGGCATGTATCTGAATGTGTGCTATCTGATAGGGTGGTATAGACATGTTGTATCTGAATGTGTGCAATCTGATAGGGTGGCACAGACATGTATCTGAATGTGTGCAATCTGATAGGGTGGCACGACATGTATTTGAATGTGTGCTATCTGATAGGGTGGCACGACATGTATCTGAATGTGTGCTATCTGATAGGGTGACATAGACATGTTGTATCTTACAGGCTGGTGATGAAGTTAATATTGAGACTTTTTTATTTGTAAATAATTTTGTAACTCATCACTTTGAAATTATGATTTTGATATTCAATTACAGAGAACTATTTTTATTTCTTCCATTCAAATTTAAGTCAAGATTTTGAAAGAAAGTGAATTTTAGACTAACAAAAATTAATCTATGGAGTAAGTGATCTCACAAATGAGATATTTTTGTAGATTCATAATAACAGAAAAACCCCAATATGAATGTCATGAAAGTCATTAGAACAATTTGTACCATAATATTGGAAGCAGAGATGCTATATTACGAAAGGCTAACCACTGATTTACCTAATGGGTGCCATTTAAGTGATTGTTTTTGAGGGTAACCCTGGTAAACAAACCCTTTTGAACTTCTACAATTTTACCAATGATTTGCACATTGTATAAAAATAGAAATAAAAAAGAAGGAAAACATGTTCATTCTTGTATTGGCTGGGAGATATGTTTGCCATTAAGGCAGCCTATATACTAATCCTTTTAGTGGAACAATGATTAAAATTGATGTATTTTCTTCCTCATTGCAGATGTCTGGCTCTCTTTCGTATCGGTTCCGTACTAATGAACCCAACGGAGTGTTGATGTACAACAATGGAGAGAAAGCCATGCCGGATTACTTTGCCATGGAATTACTAGATGGTTACTTAAACATGATTCTGGATTTAGGATCTGGGACTATTAAAATGAAATGTCACAGGGATCGCTTGGATGATGGCCAGTGGCATTTTGTCAGAGTGGAAAGGTTCAAGAGAGAAGGCTCTGTTCAGGTAATCAGAAATGTCCAATTTTAGAAACAAAAAAATAAGATGTATACTAGTGTAACTTTCATGTAAATATGATAAAATATAAACTAAGATTAATTTTTGAATTCAATTCATCTAGGAACTGAGCCTAAACATGATATCAAAAGTATTAAACAAATATAGGAATCTTCTGGTGAAAATAATACTATGTTTGGAATAGGGTGAAAAGCAGGTGTACATATTTATATGAGTTTTGGTTCTCCATTTTTATGTTTGATCAATTAGTCAACGAAAAAAGAAGCTATTTCTTTGCTATTAAAAAGAAACATGGAAAAAAAAACAATCTGAGGTAAAATTCTGCTTGACTTTAATAGTATATCTCTTGACACATCAATCCTGACACCTTTTGAAGTTTGTATTCTTGAGTTGCAACACATTGAACTGTGTCTTGTCATGATGTGTTTGCAGGTTGATGATGAAACCATGCCATTCCGTGTAAGTGGAAATAGTGATCAACTCGACTTAGAAGGTAGTTTATTCATTGGCGGTATTGATGACAGTAGTACGTCCAAGATGCTACCACGTGAAATGTGGTCAGGAATGCTGGGTTATGGGTTTGTCGGCTGTATGCGAGATCTGAATATGAATGGCAAAAGTGTCGACTTGGCAGACATTGCACGATCCACTGCTGCTCCTGACATTGGGTTTTACTGCGAATCGCGTCCACCACAATGTAACATTAATCCCTGCCGGAATGGTGGTATCTGTAGTGAAGGCTGGAATAGATTCATATGCGACTGTAGCAGTACAAGATACATTGGAGAAACTTGCTTTGAAGGTAAGTAAATCGTATTTGATTATAAAATAGATGTACCTGTCATGTAGAATTCATCATATTTCTCTTTCTTCTGTATAATGAGCCATAGCAGAGGTTCAATAATAACTTAATTCCAATATAACGCATTCTGTCACTTCCCTGAGTTCTCATCTTTAAGACTTTGCTTGCTAGGACACAATCTTAGAATCTTTAAATTCCACACCAATCTCTTGTCACTTCTTTAAAGTAGTAAAAGTTAATCAAAGAAATTGAGTTGTGTCGTATACTTGATATGAAAAAATAGTCTCATGTCATTCTGAAAATATCATAATATAAAATCTTTAAAACTTTGATAAATTCTCTTTATCTACACATGATAGATTCATTAAAGTCTTCATTTAATGTTTTAGCGTAGTGTCATTTGACATTATTGTAGAGTTTAGTTTCTGTGTAGAGACTAGTCATAGTGATATCAACAATAATCTAGCCGCTACCTCCTCCAACCGAGCTATTATCATCCTGTAACTGGTCTCTATTCCCTACAATGCCTGCAACCATCTAGACCCTTTTTAACACAATGCTAATACTCATTCCATCAATTCGCTGTGGATTGACCTGCTCATTTATTCTGCCTCACATAAAAAAAAAGCAAAGCAAAGCAAAAAAAAAATAGCTTCTTCCCTACCAAAAGCTTTGCAGAATCGTTATCAAGGCAGGTATGAAGGAAAATGAACAGGTCATAACAATGCCACATATACTTCCACTAACCTATATATATACACAATGCTGTGTATGTCTCTCTCTTTCTCTCTCCGCTGCCAATTTGCGTTCGGATACTTCTTACTTTCGTTTGATCCTTCCGCCCCCAATTTCCCTGGATTTTGTTCGGTTTTATCTTCTTGTATTTTGTTAACCTCAGCAGAAGTCTCAGGAAACCCAGGTAAGAAGGTATCAAGAAAGACTAAAAAAGGGACTGTACATGTCTAGTAGGATGAAACTGTTGTCTGTGATTTTGTATTGTTGGTACCAAAATGTAGCTCAAGCTGTGACCACGGAGTACATCGTACTGCCATTGTTGCTTTGTATTGCTGTACCACCACACCTTCCTAACCTCCTCCCCACCCTTCCACCATCATGCCTGAATCCCCACAGCTGTCATACCACTCTACTGTCAATGCACCCACAGTAATAACTTATCAATAGTCGTATCGTTGGAAGTGCACTCTTTTAAATGTTCTGTCATGTCAGTTCAGTGTTACTTTGTGTGATGTTAAATTCACTGTTTTGTGTTATTCTGCAAATATATTCTTTGTATTCAAATAAATGCAAATATTTGACATAAGGTACTTGACATGATACAGTCAATCATTTTAATTGATTTCACTCGTTAGTACTGTAAAAATTACATATAGTTATTCAGAATAGCTTTTTTAAGTTTTCTAACTAGCTGGAAAGTTTGGGGATAGAATAGATAGATGCAATTGCAAAATTGAAAAGACTAAAACATGCAGCGAATGTTATTTCAGTTAAAATTGATTAACACAAGGCTGTATGCATTCTCACAAACTTCAAAGTTTAAAGTATGAAGAACGACCTATTGAATATTAAAAGAACCTTTAAAAAAATGCTGTAGTACCGATATAATGGTGTCAGTGTGTGCTATCATTCGGTAATCATTCAGCAATCACACCTGAATATGAAAAGAAATCCTGTATAGTTATGTACTACTCTAGTTATGATCAACAGTGATCCTTCCGTAGTGCCAGACTTCTGAATGGCACTTACGTCACACCTTTCCTGATTGATAGAGACATACGTAAAGTTTGAAACGGAACTCAACAGATGTTCATGTCGGAAATAAATGCTTGTGATTTAATCTCAGAGAATATGTATTTCATTGATTGCTAGGATACAGAGTTCAAAAAAAAGGCTTGCATCAAACAAAAACTAGGATGTCATTTTTTTAAAAAAATTATGAGGTTGCATTCATTTCGATAAATGGTATTTGAATAAAGTACAAAATACATTTCAGTTGAGAGACTCTTGATATAAAGGTACATAGGAAACCAATTGTCACTCCTTCTCCATGTGACATATAAGAAATGATCTTATAAAGGGTTAGTGTTTTGTGTACATGTTATTAACAATTGATTAATGGTTTGTTCAGACCTGTCCTTTCATTTTCTATGGTATCCACAAGCAATTTGCATACAATAGGAATGACCCACATTTCCCTGCATAATTACTGGGTTTTCAAATAGACATAAAACAAATAATAGCAAACCCCACTGTAACTGGCCTTCAATGTTGACATATATAATATCATGTGAATCCATTGATGTGAAGTTGACTGAAAGCGTGCCGAAAGGTTTCATCAATTTTGCACCATACTCAGAATTAGTTTATGAACCTTAAGCACATTTCATCAAAAAATTGACAATAAAGCAACAATTTGCTGCAAGCCACAAAAATGAGAGACAGTGAAAGTAAACTAGGAATAGTATTTCAACCTGAAACATTTTTCATCAGCAAATGGATAATTCAGCAAAAAGTGTCTGCAAGCAAAAGAAGGGAGGAGGTTATACATGTGTGTAGCATAATGAAAATAATGCCTTTGGGGTCCATATTATATTTATAAACTTGGACAGGCAAATATGTACTACATAATATAACTAACATGTGAAGTAATCAAATCTGAATGAAAACTAGGGGCAAACATCTCATAACTTGGATAGATATAACATGTACATGGCTCAAGTTGCAAAGATGTGTGTATTTTTAAACATCCTCGGTGAAAACGTGTTCAATTTCATATAAAATTAGAATGCATCATACATCTGTAATACAAAGATACATATTTCAAATTAAAAGGGAAATGATATCAGGATATCTATATTATTTATTAGCAAACCATATTAATGGAAATGTCACATTCAGTTCACTTTACCCATAATATGGATATTCATCAACAGTCACAATACAAAAGGTATGTGATCAAAAACTGAGTTATATATTTTCACTAGACACAGCTGATATTTTGGCGGATCAAGGAAAGAAGATATCCATAAATCAATTTAGCTAATTGACTTAAATAGTATGTAGGATGTCTTGACAGGTATTGTGGTTAGTAATTAGGTAAAAGTGATGGAATTAATCAATATCATAGACATACAACAGATCATTGATAACCAAACCCATACTTAGTCTGTCAGTTAGCTTTTCTGTCAATATTACAGCCATCGTTTTAGTTTAGGCTGCATAAATGTCACTGCAATGTGAGGAGTGATGCTTTCAGTATTATTTACAGCTGTCGTTTTAGTTAGAGCTGCAGAAATATCATGTTACCAATGATGGTTTTTCACTTGTTATGTGAGCGGTAAATTAATGTCTGTAGAACAGAAATTTTTTTAAATGTCGACTGTATTTGATGACAATATTATACAATATTTATTTTTTGGTTTACGTCTGCAAAGTTATCACTCAGTAATGTGATACGTGATGGTTTTCACTGGATATGTAAGAGGAAAATGGAAAATTAATGTTGTCTGTGGAATTGGAATTTTATTTCTAACCAAACCCATACTAATATTGTCGGCTATCTGTTTCATATCAATATTATACATTGTCTATGTGTCATTTTGCTGAGGGCTACAAACATATCACTCTAGTGTGTATGATGGTGTTACACAATATTGCAACTGTTATTTTGGCATTACTTGAGCATAGGTCTGCAGAATTAAATATCACTGCAGTATGCAGTGCAGTGTTAATGTCTGTAGAAATGATGTTATGAAACCAAACCCACTATACTCACAGTCTCTCTTATGTACGGTGTCAATGGTACCCAACATAACTATCGTCTTTGTTAGGTCTGTATAGAGCTGTATCGGTAGTATGATGCTACGTAACATAGTAGTGTAGGAGTGGTCAGTCTCTAAATAAATCATTAAAAAGGGATATATTCAGTTTTTAACCAATTGATCATATATTTCATATCGTTGATGTTATCATCAGCTAACTCTAAAGACTTAGTCTAGTCCCAATATGCACTACTTTCACCTCCACCGTATAGTCAAATAGCTTTCTTTAGTATGGCATTCCACTCTTACCACCAGCGTTAGTTTATGTTATTGGAACATTGATATAACATGATGACGTAATCGCATCCTCACATGACTTACTTCAAACTGGAGGTTGAGTTTGTAGTAAACTGAATGAAGAAACCAATTACAACCGCCTGTGTCAGTTTGTGGTGGATTACTACTGACATGTGCTGTCCTCAGCAGGGGATTTAAGTAGATTTTCGATAGAATTTGTCCATTTGACTACATGTGAAGAGAGAGAGTGATCACAAGAAACAAAAATGACTGTGTATATAGTGACTAGACTACCAAAGACTATCCCATGAAGTCATCTCCATTTCTCCTATCAATATGCCATACCATACAAGATTTAAATGGAGGAGTAACCATATTGAAGTATTGAAATGATAGAGTTTCCCCCTAAATAAATGAAACTAAAACTGCAGGTAAGCGTAGTTTGGCTTGCAGCAAAATATGGAAATCAAGTTATGACTTGAAATGGTTAGAAAATGAATTCACATTGAGTTGTATAGTAGTCTTTAGTTCCTTATCACAGCTCTACACAGGCCATAAAGATGCAAAACCTATGCATCATTTTCAAATTACTAAACTGAGACTACTTTATAGCCCAGAGACTTCATACTGACTGCTCAGGCTGTCATATTATCGTAATAGTAGAATCGATCAATAATGTCATATTATTCTATTTGCAATATTTACTTAGTAAAGCTAGAGACAGGAACGATTAGTGGTTGGACAACAGCTGATATCTGTCTTGACGTTCGGAGGGCCTCATTGAAATTTTCTTGTAGATGGTTATAGAGGTGTGACAAAGTCTATCTTACTGCCTGTTTCTGATTCTCCCTCAGTTGTTTTAGCGGACAACAGCTGATTTCTGTCTTGAGGATTGGAGTACCTCATTGAAATGTAAAAAAAAAAAAACTTAAGTAGTGCCTGTTTATGAGTTGCCTTGAGTGACTTTGTTATTGTTGTGATCTAATTAATAGTTCCATAGATTACCCAAGGCTGGCTATCAAACACACATTTCAAAAGTTAATTACAAATCTCATGAGAATTGTGTGGATGTAAATCAAATTTATCATCAGCAATGGATGTTTGCCATATATTAAAGCTCATTTTAGTAAAGGTCATCAATACACTTCTTGCTATTATTTCATTAATGATTACAGCAAAATGTAATCAATCCTTGTAACTCCGAGTCCAACACCCTTGTTTTCAGCATCATTGTTTGATCCATGTAAATTCTGTGAAGTGTTGGTCACTTTCATTTTATAAAGGGGTGATCAGTTTGGAATTAAAAGGGAAATTTCAATTCCACTAAAATTTCAACTCTCGAGGACTGTAATGTAGAGGACACTTCTCTGTTTGACGTGTATCAACAGAGTACTGCCACTGGTTGTTTTTGTTTGAACACAAGGATGATTGATGATAACATTAAATGATAGAATCCCTCATGTCTTCCTGAAAATGGTTTATTCTGACAAGTCTTTAATAGGAGGTCAGTCCATTTTGTTTGTATGTAGGGGTGATAAATGCACAGTTACGATGTTGATGAGTGTGTTTGCTAAGGTTTGCGAACCCTGATAATTAATCAGAAGAGAGAAATTTGGTAAAAATTTGTGTAGATTTCTATACTTTGTACCATAATTTTGTAAAGGAATCCAAGTATTAAAAGCACCTTGGGAATTCAGTAAGATTTTACCTACTTACCACCCATAACAATAACACTGAGTAATGCATACAACAATTTGGTTTGTAATATCCTATTAAAGTGTACCTCTATTAATGCTGTTTCCTGTAAGACTTCCAAACACAGTGTACTATAACCAAGATGAATGCAGCTCCTACGTATGGGAGTGATGCAATGAGAATCTGATGTGATGGCGCAGGAAACCTTAATTTGTGAAAAGCTGGGTGATGAGTTAAGCCATCTAGTAATTAAATTTACTGATCCAAATCCCAGCTAATCAATAATATTTTGGCTGACTCTCAGACCAATTTCAACATCTGTGATCAGCTGTTGGTGTGAATTAGGTGGGGAAAAAAATTTAATTTTCCCTCTTTGCCCTTAGCCGACATTTTCATATCTAAACAAGGTAGATGAACTAATGACAGTTTACTGCTGGTTTGGCTGCATCCTATAGTCTGTATGCTAACATCATTAAAGTTTCTCTTTATTACCAGAAACTATTTGAATTATCTAACTGCTGTATGTCATCAATATTTAATGTAAACACCATGTGAAAAGAAAATTAGCATTAACAGTCCTCAAAAATATTTTACTGAAATAAATTTTTGGACAAAAAAATCTTGATGGTAACAGCAATAAGGTTAAAGATTGTTCTCCATGGACAGCATGATATACAGTTTCAGTGGTAGTACATGAAGTCAACATAGCAAACTTTGCATTTTATCCTTGTACATTTCCCTAAATGTTTTGGTTAAAATGTATAGTTTCATGATGATATTACATAAAATTTTTCAATACATATTACACATGGGATGAAAAGAAAAGGAACTGGAGAGTGAAATGAAGCATAAACTTGAGATAGACATAAGAAATAGAAGATAAGTACACATAGGACGTTATTATTCAAAAGAAATGACACTAGAGATAAAGTCTTGAAATAAAGCATACACTGAATTGTGTACAGCAACTTGAATAAAACAATACTTGGTGTGCACTACTGTAGGACTCCATTCATGTATGTTAAAGTGTGATCACTACTAGATAGTTGCATTCTAAATCAATCTTATGTTGTCATAGTAATTCTTCAGTCACTTCAGTGGAGGGTCTTCAGTACAAGATACTAAGCCAGGAAGAGCTGAGCGTGTAACACAGTGAAGGGGCTTGTATAGTGAACAATACACACAAGATACTTTGTAACCAGGAAGAGCTGAGAGTGTAACACAGTGAAGGGTCTCCTATAGCCAGCAATATATAGTCATAAAATCTTTCAAAAATACCTGCATACATTAATTCATTTTAGAATTTTCAAGATTAACAAGATTTTACAAGGACATGGACGTCAACATTATTGATGAGGAAATGGTAATGTCCCATCCCGATACAGATTAGCATCACTCATATATTGCAGACTAGGTGGAGTTCTATTTCACAGACTAGGAAATATTTATGGAGTTCTATTTCACAGAGTAGGAAATATTGTGGAGTTCTATTTCACAGAGTAGGAAATATTGTGGAGTTCTATTTCAGACTAGGAAATATTTGTGGAGTTCTATTTCAGACTAGGAAATATTGTGGAGTTCTATGTGACTCAGAAAAGTAAATAACGGAAGGGTCAATAAGTTGTCAACACAGCAAACAGAATCTTGGACAATTCATATATTTAGTTGGTTCATCCCATTTGTAGCCTATTTATATATATTCATTGTAGAATAATAACCATGGAGTAACTAGGGCAATAATTATTGCTGATAATCATAAATAGAAGTACCAGCAATTATTTGAGTGTTGTAAGGGTCCAAATTTGATGCTAATGGTAATCACCCCAAGACAACAATACTGAATGGAAAGAAACATCTATAATTTAGGTGATAAACGGATCAGGGGACTAATTGCTTTATCAATAGTGAGTAGTTTTAGCTAATAAAGGACTATTAATATTATCAGATTATTCATTTTATGTTGGCAATTGGAACATGGTTGGTTTTGAGTTCAAAGGTCACAACATGAAAGTCAAGGGAATTGATAGATTACGTACTGAAGAATACAAACTTTATTAGCCATAGATTCAAAACTGGCGAGATACATTCAGCAATTACAACCACAATAAAGAGAATTTCCCCTAGGATAGTCTTTTATTTGCATTTATAGAAGCCAGGTAATTAGTCAGTGATGAATTATTTCACAAGAAGCTTGTGATATTTCCCATGATGCTTTTAGGCACAATTCTTCTGTTTTGGTTGTAGTCATAGACCATATCTTTGAAATGCCATAACTGGTCTGTGCAGCATCATTTGTCTAAAGTGTGAAACACCTCATGTCTGTAAACCTTTGCTAATTGAGTACAGCCTAAAATTTACCTAAGTTCCCAAAGTACTTTAATACAGAGAGTCCTCATCAAATCACAGTACAAGATACAGAAATCTATGACAGTTTTACGATATCTCCATCGTTATTGGGGCTCCCAAACCCCTCACAAAAACACTGCTGTATGTGCTGCTACCACAGAAACCTAAACAGGACCTTTCACCCTTGGAGGCATATTTCATGTTCTTCATTGTATATACAATTCTGGAATTACCATAAAATCCTTTCCTCTCAAATGTCAATTCCATCTAAACATTGTATCACTTGGTAATGTGAGTAAGGATCGACCTGTGCAGTATAATTGTAGAAAATAAACACACATACCCCAACTCAAGTCCCCTATGCCTAACTCTGACCTCTCAATACGCATATTCCCCAAAGAAGGCACAATATGCTTTGTTTGATATACTTGTCTTTTTACAGTATATATTAATGTTGTATGCCAGTACTAACAGGTCAGGACAAGGTCACTGAAATGGAAGAGAGGTGGCATAAACTGAAATAAATCATGAAGACCAGAGTACGTCAGTTTGGTATTTCTGGTATTTCCACTACAATTCGAACTCTGTTAACGTTGAGCCAACTTTTCAAACTTGTTTACGTGGGTCTTTCTTGTTTTGTAACCACCTAAGACATGTTGTCTAAAAATAAAGTGGTGCTTGCCCCATTTCACAAGAAACAAAAGAGAACAATTAAAATAACTGTAGGCTATCAGACAGTTTGGCACTCGCTCCTGTGCAACTGTGGCAACTGTAGAAGTCAATTTACAGTGGAAATCTGGTCATGCATATTATGCTTAGCCTGCCAGTCACACTTCATTGACAGTAATGGCTTGGTGAATTCCAGTAACATATCTTGTGACTGAAACAAAATGTTTTATACATACATGTCATAGATTTTTCTGATGTCTTCATGGTGGTTTCATTCAGTAAATCTTGTTGTCTTTATACAGAACTACTCACAGTGAGAAATGAGTAAAATGTGTAAAGTGGGAAACCACCATCAGTATAAGAAGCATTTCCTGCATACTATCAAATCATTAACAGCGCCCTCAGTTGTCTCTCTAATAAGTTGATTTCACCACTAGAGGGCGCTAATTTCAAATGTGTCACAACCTTGTTTGATCTTGTACCTTTTACCTTTCATACTAAAAACAGATTGACTGTTTTCACAACTTGCACTCTGTGAGTTATTGTGCTGTTTTGAATACTCTTATGTAAACTCATAAATGACACTGGCAAGCAAGAAACTGCACTGTATGCTTTGCTCTTCACGCTTGGAACTACGCTATACATATCTGATGTTGGTTGTCTTTGTATTGTTCAAATTGTTCTGCAAATGTGTCTGAAATTCTAATTGTTCATCATTTAAATCCAAAACCAAACACAGACTTATAGCTTCCTTGTTTTCTTTATTTCAGATGCTACTACAGTTAGTTTTGATGGTACTCAATACTTGAGAGTTTTAATGCAAAATGAATCAAGGACAGAGGCTGAGGAGATCTCACTGCGTTTCAAAACCCAGCGGGCTTACGGCCTCCTGATGGCTACCACATTTAAAAGTGGCTACGACACTCTGATGTTGGAGTTAGATTCTGGCAAAGTCAAACTTCAGGTAAACCTAGGTGATGGTGTCACTGAACTGTTTGCAGGAGAAGGTTTGAATGATATGGAGTGGCATACTGTCAATGTTGTTCGCAAACTACAAGACGTCAGTTTAGCAGTTGATGACGAGGAACCAATCAGAGGTATGTATGAAAACTCTTACTTCAATCACAATACCCAAACATGTTTGTTTATATCTTCAGTAATTGTATCACTTTTCTGTGTTTTCGTTTCTTGATGATTGTTCTTTCTACAGAGTATATTGTTACATGTTTGATATCCGTAAAAAGTCTTAATTTTTCTATAAGTTGATAATACACATATCACCTCTCTCTCGGTACCTTCTTAAATTATCATGAAATCCATATTATATTTGAAACACATTTCCAAATTTCCAAACATCATCATCACATACATAGACTCATAATAGTGTACCACTGAGACACTGACTTCTCATCCTCATTAGTAGAATTGTACAGACTTACCAACAAATATCAAGTAGTCGTGTGCATAGTCATAAATGTAGATCCATATACTGTATGTATTAAATGCAGATACAACACTAGTTACTACATAGCTAAGCATAGCAAACATGTTTATTCTGCAATATTGTTAGTTGTTTTCAGCAAAAGGACACACAAGTGATACGAAAACCTTGTACATCAAGGCATAGACAATTGATGGTCCTTGTGTAATGGGAAAAACATATCTTTCGGAAGTCAACTTAATTTACTAGAAAATGTTGAATATTTTCATTTTAGCTCATTAGACTTAATCATCATGTGATTGAGAACTACCTGGGAAAAAATTGTGCATTTTAGCTTAAAAGGACACACCATGATGACTTTTCTTATGGTTGTTCTTGGTAGACAGTAATTTGTGTGAACAAGTATAGTATATTATAACACATAGTGTAAAAAAGATCATCACTTCATTTCAAGAATTCACTTGTGTATAATTTTTCTCCAATTCTTATTGTTTTCTTACTATTACTTGTAGTGCATGATGAAGTCCAACTACCATAATTTCAAGCTCTTTGTCTGTTTGTTTGTTTCCTCTCTTGTTATATATATTATATATGTAGCGTTCACTGTTTTTGTGTACTACGAACTTATGCGTGTATATGTCCTGTCAAATGTATTTGTCCCGTGAATAAAATACCAAATTTTTGTTCTCAAAACTTTTCTCTCAAAAACTCTCCTTGGCAATCCTAAAGGTTCTAGTGTACCCGCTGGAGGTAGGTCTTAGTCACGTTTGTATTTTGCCACTGTTCTAGAGCAATGCCAAAAATCTATTTTAACCACCCTTCAAGCTTGCGCTGTAGTATTAGTGGTATATTGCAGGAAATGTCTACATCATCCACCAAGAACTTTCATTTCTTTTCTTCATTCTTTCAGTCTTTGTTTCCTTTCTTTGCCTCTTTCAGCAGCTGGGTGATGGTGTTTGTTACAGCACCATTCAACACATTGTTTAAGTTATAGCTGCAAGAAGGCTTGCGTATTGTTACATCAGCCTGCAATGCTTGAATGTCACTGCTATAAGTATATTAATATGAAATCAGTTTCAGTCAAATTGAGTACAAGGTTTAGAATATCCTGTGATCAAAATATATGTTCCACTGTGCAAGTTGTTGTGTGTCAATCATATGCAAGCATTAACAAGTATGCCAACCAGTGTGTTTGCTAAGGTTGGGGAACCCCAGTATAAACAGAAAGGGGAATATGGTAAAACTGGTATTTTTACCACATAGTTCATTCATTCAGATTTTATGGATATTTCAATCTGATGTAATGCATATTGAAAAAGTATTCCATTCAATATAAACATAACACCAGCACATAACCAATGTCGCCCATATTTGCTTGCCGTAAAACACAACTGATGTAGAGTGGAATATATGTCCTCATTTACACAATATTGTAATTACAAATTACAACAAATAATGAAGTGACAGTTTATACATTATAGCAGTGACAACTTCTTCAAGATGTATCTTTTACTAATAACAAGCAATTGCTTTTTGAGAATTGTCAGAGCAGAAAAGACTATGGAATTGTTTTTATTTGTATTCATGTGGAAGGAATAGATAAAAAAAACATAAATGAAACCCCAATTTGTAATCATTGACATTTTGTATGTGAAAGTCCTTTGATGGCTGCTTGAAATTTCTGACTGGTCCAGTGCATTTGATTACAATAACCAATTAGATTGCATGATGAAGACCAAGGTTTTAGCCCATAACAATGTGATATGATTAATTAGCCTCGAACGAGTGCCACTTGAAGGGGGCCATTATATTGGGTTCCACCCACCTGTGTGCGTAATGTAGTCTGATATTTTTGGCATGCACCAGCTGATTTCAACCAAACCTGGCACAAAGGTAACATACTATGTAATACATATACAAGTCACTTTGTTTTGTGACTGATCTTGACCTTAGACTTTCTCGGACATTTTCAAGGTGAAATAGCCAAAATTTGTCTTTTTTCAAAAAACTTGGGTTGAATACACAAAGACTCTATTTAAGAGTCTACACTCATATTATCAAAGGTAAGCTTTCCTGTTATACCTTGACCTTTGACTTTGACCTCCATCTCCAAGGTCAAATGGTAAATTGTTTAATAAATTTGGAAGTTTTACACTGAGATACCATTCAAATGTCTACACACATTGTTATATGTATGGTTACTATTCAGACAGACTTTTGAACTTAACCTTCACATTTCATTTTGATTTTGAAAATTACAATTCTGGTCTTTTCTGCTGAAATGTACTCGCTAAGCCTTTCAAAGTACAAAAGTTGGACAAATTAAAGCCCAGCATTACTTTTGCATAGACACGTTTCAAATTGTACAACAGCACGCTACACAATTTTTAACAATTTTATTTATTCTCTCACAGCGCTGTGTATTTTTTTTTTGTGGGATTTTATGTGTGCTTGCTACAACTTGGATCGTGTCGACTGCATTTGACAGCAACCCTTCTTGCAAGCTTTGTGTTTCAGTGTTCTGTCATTATTGTAATGTAGTTACTATGGGTGCTGCATTGGTGCTAGTTTATTATTGTCATATACTGTGTCTGCCATCTTTTCAAGAGATAAAGTTGTCTGTTAAAATAAGCCAGCCATTACTGCCCCCTAACCACCACCACCACCCGTAGAAAAAGTAAAAAGAACTGATATCTGATATCATTCCAAAGCTCAAAATGCATGAAATCAACCCAAAATTATATCAATAATGATAATGCACATGCCAAGTTTTTGTTTTGGTGTTCTGTCATTGTGGTATCGTATGTTTTTAAACAGACCATGACTTTCCCCGTTCCTGCATTATCTTCAAAAAAAATTTTCTTCCCACAACAAATTTGATCAACAAAGATTTTACATATGTATATGCATCTATAAACAGCTCTCTCCCTCTCACTCTTTTAATGTTAATTACATGGTTTGTTTTAATTAAAAACTTCTGATTTTTATCTTACAGTGGATATTGCAGGCAACAACAGAATTTTAGAATTCAGTGCTATTGAAATAGGTGCTCTCTCTGATAAGTCAAGAGAAGATCTTGTCAATGCACCTTCAAACTTTCTGGGACACATGGAACAGTTTATCTTAAATGATAATAAGTTCTTTGAGATGGCCAAGAAAGGTACAACCATAAACATTGTAGTCACTGCCACATTTGATAACAAGGATGACCAGATTATAAGTGATCCAGTAACGTTCAAGTCAGCCGAAGACTTTGTTATGCTATCTCCACCAGACACATACCCTGTATTGAACATATTCTTCCAGTTCAGAACGGTTGAGCCGAACGGATTGATTCTTTTCAATGAAGGTGATGGCAAAGATTTCTTAGCTGTGGAATTGGTTGATGGATATATTCAGTATGTCTTTAACACTGGAGATAAAACAAATGACATGCGTGCCAACACCGTGACAAGGATGAATAATAACCAATGGCATGAGGTAACCATCACACGGGATAACCGCGATAACCAAGTGCTGAAAGTGGATGATGCGACCACATTGGCCCAGTCAGCAAGTAGCTCTCGTCATATAGACCTGACTGAAAACATGAGAGTTGGTGGAATGGAGGCACATTTGTGGGACAGCCTGCCAGAGAAAGTGCTGTCAAGATCTGGCTATCTAGGGTGTCTTGCATCTCTTGATTTGAATGGAAAAGTACCAGATTTGATAGAGGATGCTTTAAATGAGGATGTGAAAAAAGTCCTAGGTCGTGGATGTGAAGGTAAATGCTCATTTTTCAGAGACATTCAGTATAACCAACTGTACTAATTGCAATGGGAAATTTGTTTTTTCAAATACCAAAGATATTGTCACTAAAAATTGGTCAATTACTTGTAAAAAGACATTGTTAATTAGTGACCAATATTATCTGTAGGTAGTGTAGTGACAAGTTTATTTCTTGAGTGAAAACTTGGTTTTGAATCTTTACAACTGTACAAATTGTAACTGGAGTATCATCAACACAATACATTTACTGGAGATTGTTAAAATACCAATAATTAGACATTGTATATGTCAATCAGTGGTTGATATCATCCATGAGCAATACAGAAACAGGTTGAAATTGTGATGGCCGTTGAGGGCGCTGATTATGGGTAGAGACCCAAAAATCAATTTCATTTGATTCATCATGTATACAGCTACAAATAATATGTTTACCCACAGGTGATACAATTCTGTTCATGGTGTATGATATTATAAGTAAGTTATTGTACCTTGCAGAACATTTTCAAAAAAAACAAAAAACATTCCAGTTGCAGCTAGTACAGCCAGCCCAGATTCATACTCTCCTCACTGTTTTCTTCACATCAGCAAATCATTACAAAATATATGGCCAGTGTTTCTTCTGTCTATGATGGCTCAAACCTGGTTTTTTAGTACTAACTTGTGTATGTTTATATTTTCTGTTTACTACAGCTCCAAGCAAACCTTGTGCTCCAGATTCATGTCAAAACAGAGGTGAATGTTACCAAATGTGGAATGACTTTACTTGTGATTGCGATATGACAACTTATACTGGTGAACAGTGTGAAATTAGTAAGTATAAGTCATTCACTTCACTGAAAAAAAGGATATTTTACAAATGTATGTACTGTATATCATTACAACTTCAAATACTGGTTCCATTGTAGTTACAACCAAGTGTAATAAATCGAACTAGTTTGATAGATGTATGAACTGTACTAAAAACCAATGCAGCTGCCAAGTTCAGTAGTATTTATATTGAAAATAGTCAATTTTATACCCAAAAATAGGTTTTTGTGAAGATGTGAATGAATGACAACAAAATCTTTTCTTTAAACTGAATATAATGTAAACTATAAAACCAAATAGCTTAGTAAACTTTGTACTGTAGAAAGTTTGATGAAAAGTATGTATTGACAGCAGTAGAGTGGATGTGGTCTTTCTAATGAGTCGTGTTTCCATTTTATTTTTCAGGAGGTACCAGGGCTACATTTGGTAAAGATGGTGGAATAGTCACCTTTACCTATCCTGAGGGTGAAAGACCAGGACCTGAAGCAGATATGCTTGCCCTTGGTTTCCGTACTAAATCAGCCAATGCTGTCTTAGCCAGGATTGATAGTGATGCCTCGAAAGATTTCATTGAACTTGAAATTGTAAGTGTAATTCAGCTGGAAAATATAGTTGCATTTTATTTGAAATTGTAAGATTATTGAACAATCTGTGCTCTTGAAGTACTTGTGACCATGTCAAAGATACAATGTTCTTAAAAGATTGAAATATTTCATAGATTATGTATATATAGCAGATGTAAGTTTTGTAAATGCTCTACTCCAGCAAATAGGTTACATGAATTGTACAAAACCAGTGTTTTTGAACTCGGTAATGGAAAGGAGGAAAGGGCAAAAAAAATAGTATTTCCCATAGAATATATTTCCCAGTCAAATGTCGTGGGAACCTCGGTAGATTTTACCCTACTTTTTAATACCACCATTTGCAAAAACACTGAGAATTGAATATAGGGTCTGGAATTAAAGAAAAAATATTATGAATGTCAGATGTAAAAGAAAAAGTAAACTACTACATCCATATGAGAGATGAAAATATGTATTGCAGGCAGAGTTGGAAATAGTTTAGTTCACTAATGCTTATTAACAATATATACCACTATTCATGTTTTGTATGAAATATTAAATGAAAATGTAGAATTTGTGTAATACCAACACATTCTAATTCCATAAAACAGGATGGATCTGGAACTCTTTTTGTGGTTTACAATCTGGGAGGAGATAACCATCCCATTGGGGATATAACCATGAAAGTCAACGATGGAAAATATCATGTTGTAAGGTTCTATCGTAATGGTGGCAATTCTACTCTACAAATAGATGGTAATCCAGTCATTAAAAAAACTGTTACAAGTAAGACTTCATTCTTTTATCTTTTATTCACAGTTCTAACAAACAGACAAGAAATGCTTACAATAGATGTGAAATCATGGTAATTAGTTACGACTGTGGTATGAATTAATATTCAGAGGATATTAATATGTATCACGATAAAAATTGTACTTTGATCTGTGCACCAGTTCATACCTCAGTAAACCACCAATTGAAATCTGTTTTCTCCATTTACCAATCAAAATCAGAAATTAATGAACTTTTCAGTCCTTTCACTTAACTCACTTTGATCACTGGAATTGAAATAAAATACAATGCCCTTGTTCGAAAAATTGAAACAACCAGAAATTTAATTGTAACACCGCATTTGGTGTGTCAAATTTTAGTACACATGATTCAAAATATCATATGCAATGTTTATAATACAACTTTTTGAATCATATGTTTGGGCAAAACCTTTAGAATTCTACCTCAGAACAAAAGATGGACAGAGATGACCGACACTGTCATCTTCTTAGACGTTGTACCACTACAAAATGTAAACAATGCAACTTGATGAATCATGTTATTGTCTTTGTAGGTGACCAACTAAGGATCTGCAATGCTCAAACCTTTGTCAAACTTGGAGCAAGAGGGAATACTGGTGGTAGAAGCAAACGAGAACTTGACAGAAGTTTTGTAGGAACGCTACAAGGTGTAAATTTTAATGGTATTAAAGTGTTAGATCTTGGCTTGTCTAATGACCCAAGAGTTGAAATTGACGGAGATGTCAGGATTAATGAACCTATGCTGGTACCTGAGACAACTACCGTACCTAGACCTAACACACGACCTATGATACCAAAAAAGGTAAACAAATATCTGAACATGGTTTGAAATGTCTGTCTGTCTGTCTGTCTGTCTGTCTGTCTGTCTGTCTGTCTGTCTGTCTGTGTGTGTGTATGTATGTATGTATGTATGTATGTATGTATGTATGTATGTATGTATGTAAGTGTATGTATGTATACATGAATGTATGTGTGTATGTGTATGTATGTATGTAAGTGTATGTATGTATACATGAATGTATGTGTATGTGTGTATGTATGTATGTATGTATGTCTGTCTGTCTGTCTGTCTGTCTGTCTGTCTGTCTGTCTGTCTTATTGCTGTATATATCAATTGTTTATGGTTATTTATGTTATATTTAAACCATGAACATCATATACAGCCCTCAACAAATGATGACTATAGGATACCAGAAAGTAAATGTTTGACATCCCAGAAAGTAAATGTTTGACTATACACATGGTTTCCGACATGCAATGGTTATGCAACAGAGAAAGAGTTGGTGTGAATGTCTCTTTGGCTGTGGTTAGTGATTTGAGTGATGTTGTATTGAATCAACAACCACAATATGCTGGATTGATATAGTTAGTTAAAACAGTGATCCAGATCAGATCATCTCAGACACCATCTATTGGAAATTATTGGTAAAGAAGAAAGCAGCTTTGTTGAAACAAGATGTATGGTGTAAGGAAAAATGATAGCTTGAGAGATTAAAGTGTAGGAAATCTGTCATTGTTGTATTTTGTTACCCATTAAGGAAAACTTCCATGTTCCTGTAACTGACTAAAGTGAGAATGCCACATATTTTGTCTCTCTCAACCCTACTTCTTTCTCATTTCTCTATTTCATTCTGACAAACTACTCTTGTACACTCTATTACTTTCATCTTAACTTCCCCCAAGATTTGTCAAACTTTGGAATGACCCTATTGTAATACATCTTGGACCAGCCGATTTAACCTGAAATCAGGGGTGTTAACTCACCCAGATTTCTTTACTTACAAGTTACAATGGTTTTAATCTTTCTATCTCTTTAATGTATCCCTAAGATAAGTCCAAACTTTGGATGACCCAACCATTAAATGCCTTGGACCAGACCATTTAACAGACAATAGGGGTGTTAACCTACCAAATGTTCTATACTCACCTTACTATGACTACTACTTGTTTCTTTCAGCCTTTACTAATTTCTACACCTCAGCAGACATCTACAAAACTTACAACTTCAACCTCTGTACCTACCTTCACCTCCAATGCTGAAACCACAGTACTAACAACTAACTTCATCAAGGTACTAATCCTCCTTCTTAAAGACCTCATGCTATATTGTCCCTCATATTGTAACTTTTTTGTCTGTGTGCAAAAATATTTCCAAAAATGCTGAATATTGTTGCTAATTTTTTATACAGTTTATGCTTCAATGTTTGAAAAACCGTATGCCAATGAACTGTCAAGCTTTGTTGCACTGTGGTTTCCTGAAGGTGTGCTTACTGTCTTGCTTCTTGTATTTTCTTTTCTTTTTTTCTCTTTTCTTTCTCTTTATATCATAGCCTACAACCAGTCTGACTAGCTCACCTACCTCCACAATGCAGCCTACATCTACAGCCAGCACTGTTGTAACGCAAAGCACAAAAATGACAACAGAGGTAGTTGATCTAAATACAAACAACTATTTTATTCTTTTCTAGCTGTGCGTGGGTGTAGTTAGCAAATGAAACACTAACACAAACACTAACTTATGCAGCTGTTCTCCCCAGAAAATAATGGTTGAATCCAAGAATTTGCATAGCACAAATCACATTGTCATGCAAATTCAAAGACATCTGTTGTTGATCCTATGTACCGTAGAATTGTCTGGGGAGAATTGTGGTACTTTGGAATAGTGGTGTATTGTAAAATGCTAGTCATGTAACAGCATGTTTTTGATAAGTCAAGTTCTAATGTAGACTGTAAGATACATCATGTCATTCCGCCCTCACCGACCTCCTCTCACCAATGTGTGAGGGCGCCCTGTCATGACATACCTTACAGACTAGTTCTAATGTCGACTGTAAGATACGTCATGTCATGCCACCCTCACCAATGTGTGAAGGCGCCCTGTCGCGATGTACCTTACAGACTAGTTCTAATGTTCATGATTTGAAACACCATGATGATAGATTTCACAGAGTGAGAAAAACAACAATATTGAGTGGTATATTCCAGCAATTGGTTATTGATCAGTTAAATATATCGATTTTCCCATCAAAAAATGAGCATTTAGAACTTGGTTTTAAGATTAGAACTAATCAGTTTTTGCTACAAATCAAACAAATTCACAGAGGTACACTATTTCAAGTCAACTTGAGTTTCAAAATATAAATTTACAGCTTTCATCTGGATGACTTGGACCACCATGTCATACCAAATGACATTTTGCTCTCCCAAGATATAAGTCTTAGCCTTGACGTTACACAGATTCTGACTCTGAAATTTACAAAAGCCAGAACACAATGTGTAATATCAGGGCTATAGGATATCACTTTTGTCAATCAGCTTTATCAGTGAAAGAAAAGAGCAAACTGATTTGTTTGACATTAACTGACGGCTAACGTAGGTCATAACATTTACTAACTGCTAACTTAGCTAATACACTAACAGCTAACGTAGCTCATAGCATTAACTAACCGCTAACTTAGCTAATAAAAAGTCATTTTGTGTAGCAGTGATAGTTGATAGTTGATATAGCTGTGACTAATGCATTGTGTAGTAAAATAAACCAAAAAAAATGGCAATGCAGCCACTACCTGTCATCATAGCTTGCAATATACTAATAGATTTAGTTTGCAAAGCTGTAACTTGCAGTACATAAAAACATATAAAAAATGACAGTGCAGCGACTAACAGCTTGCCCAGCTTGTGATATATAGCCATAAATAATAGTTGATATAGCAGTGACTAGTTCAGTACATAGTAAAATACACACAGATAAGAAATCAGTGTGCATTCTATCCTGTCTGTTATTGTGATCTGTGTTCTGTGTTCTGTTGTTTTAACCCAGCTTAAAAGCCCATCTGCTCTACCAACTTCCAGTGTCAAACCAACCACAGAACGTGTTATTACTACGAAGGTTAGCCTTTCTCTGATTCTCTTCCTACTCTTATAGCTGTGGTGTCGACTTTTTTGGGGTTTTTTATTTTCAGTTTTCATTTCTGTAAATTCCTATTAAGTTTTATTTGTGCTTCATTTGATATACATGTAGTAATGTTCATATTTATCCCTAACCTTTCCCTCTGTTGTGTTCCCTTCAATGTTTGTAACCACAGCAAGAACTGACATCTATCAAAACCAAGACCACCAAAGCATCTATGACCACTAACCTAAACACCACCATAAAACAACCGACAGAAATCAATGCTATCCACACCAACAATACAACCACAAATAGACAACTGACTGACAAACAGACAACAGGCAGTACTCACAATACCACCACTACTACCACCACCACAAGACAAATGAACATTCAAACAAGTACCCACACTAACAATAGAACCACGACAAAACAACCAACAGTCACAAAAATTACCTCCAGCACTAACACTACAAGTACAAAACAACCAACAGAGAGAAATATACATATTGGCACTAACAATACCACCACCAAAGGACAACCAACATACAATAAAACAACTATTTCAACTAACCATACAAGCACCACAAGACCAACACACATTAAAACAACTAATCAACCCAGCGACACAAACATGACAAACCAACCAACACACTTTAAAACAACTAACCAACCCAGTGACACAAACATGACAAACCAACCAACACACATTGAAACAACTAACCAACCCAGCGACACAAACATGACAAACCAACCAACACACATTAAAACAACTAACCAACCCAGCGACACAAACATGACAAACCAACCAACACACATTGAAACAACTAACCAACCCAGCGACACAAACATGACAAACCAACCAACACACATTAAAACAACTAACCAACCCAGCAGCACAAACATGACAAACCAACCAACAGACAGTAAAACAACTAACCAACCCAGCGACACAAACATGACAAACCAACCAACACACATTAAAACAACTAACCAACCCAGCAGCACAAACATGACAAACCAACCAACACACATTAAAACAACTAACCAACCCAGCAGCACAAACATGACAAACCAACCAACACACATTAAAACAACTAATCAACCCAGCGACACAAACATGACAAACCAACCGACAGATATTAAAACAACTATTCATATAAACAATACAAACATAACAAAACAACCGATACACAGAGAAATAACAATAAACTCTTATAATGCAACCACAAACCAACCAACGAAAATAGATACAACTACACAGACTAACACTACAACCACTATAAAACAACCAACAAAGGTAATATTACTAACTGATTCTGTCATCAAATTAACCGTAGTAATAGGCTAACCAGCTGTAAAATTAAAAACCGCTAGACCAGCTGATCATGTTGTAGACAACATATTACAACTGAAGGCTTTAGTTTCATCATAAAATAATCATTGATGTCATGTGTCATTGAGTTGCAGAAACAAAAACACATCCACATAATGTAGTTAATAGTTTCATGAAAGTAAAAGTCATAGCTTTTGTCCAAATCCACATTATGAAAAATGTAGTTATTAGTGTCATGATGGTAAATAACCATAGCTTGTAGTCCAACATCCATATATTAAAAATGTAGTTATTAGTGTCATGACAGCATTAAATAATCATAGCTTGTAGTCCAACATTAAAAATGTAGTTATTAGTGTCATTACAGTAAATAACCATAGCTTGTAGTGCAACATCCATATATTAAAAATGTAGTTATTAGTGTCATGACAGCATTAAATAACCATTGTCTTTAGCTACAGTAAAAAATGACGGTCATGGGTGAGATCAAAGCTGGTGCCATTACTAACTATACAATAACTACAAAACAACTTTATACAGAAAAACTCAAGAATTAACTGCATATAATTTTTCACGTACTAACCCTCTTTCTACCACACGAGGGCAGTACAGATATAAATAACTGCAAGCTCAAATTTATGTCTCCAAGTGACATGTAAAAGAATCTTAAATCATCTATGTTGTCTATTCTATTTTGTCATACATCTTGCTTTCCAGTTTGTACCGTTATTGATAATTTCAGCTCTGCATGAGTTTTTTTCATCTTTACCCTTTCAATATTATCAGCAGCGTATTTTGATGCCATATTACAGAATGATTTCTAATATGTCTAAAACCATATCTTACCACCCTGCAGCCAGAAGTAAGCTCCAGTCCCTCCACTGATACAGCAACCCTCCCTGCAGCTGACACTACTACTACTACTGCTACAATAACTAGTCTTAACTCTACTTCAACTTCTGACCCAAAGGTAGCTTTATATACCCCTACAATACATGGATGAGCTGTTCTTACTTTGTAGCATGGATTGTTTGATGCAATTACCTGCCATGGCTGTGTATGGCTTTGCTTGATTTCACATATCCTTGCTTTTGCTGATTTTTCATGACTTCACTTGGCTTGGCTTGGCTTAGCTTGGCTTTGTTTGACTTGGCTGGCTTGTCCTAAATAGTCTAGCTTGGCTAGTCTTCACATAATTATTTCTTGGCATCGCCACCACTTGAACAGCTGCTGTATGTATATGCTAGATATCCAACCACAGTTAACTACCCCTACTTTCTGTGGATAGTTGTACTCCATACTGACATATGTACATTTGTTTATCACTTGATACACAGCTTCTGGCAACTTGTCTCTATTTCTGTCTTTTCTCTAGCTTTACCTGAACAGCATGCTTACTTCTGCACTTGTTCAGCCTTCTGTCACTTACATGGTCACTGTATCATTAAATAAAAACATATTCTACCTGGTCTACAGGATTGTCTTCCAAAGTTGCACAGTTAAGAAATGGTGTGAATATTACAAACTAATGACTTATTTCTTTAAAACTCCTGAATGATGAATGTCAGATTGTACCTTGACTATTGCAAAATATACAGAAACTCAAATCACGTTACAAAAATAATTCAGCCACATCTTCATCGCATTGCATACTTTATGGAAAACTAAATAAGATAAAAATACTCTAAATTATTCTTTTCTGACTCGTAATTGAGATCAAAGCTTATGATATATTTCTATACTGGAAAACAAGCCATGTTTTCATCATGTCTTCATTACAATTGCGCAGTGTCACAACAGTTACATAGCTACAGACAGCATTTGAGTCTATGATGCAGTTTTACAGCTTCCGTCAGTGTTGCAATTTGATGCAGTATCACAGCTGCAGATAGTGTTGCAGTCTTTGATGCAGTTATACAGCTTGTCAGTGTTGCAATTTGATGTAGCTATTACACTACAAATAACATTGCAGTCTGTGACAGTTACATGGCCACACGCAGTATTGTAGTGTGTGATGCAGTTTAATACACAACTACAGATCATAGAAATTGAAATCATTTTTTCGTGATAGTTGCATTGCTGTCTGATGAAGTTTAATACACAGCTGTACACACTGTTGCAATCTGTGATGCAGTTTCATAACTGCAGTGTTGAAGTCTGATGCAGTTTCATAACTGTTGTGTTGCCATCTGTGATGCTGTTTCACAGCTGCAGTGTTGTTTGATGTTGTTTCACAGCTCCAGTGTTACTGTCTGTGATGCAGTTTCACTGCTACAGAGCGTTGCACTTTGATGGAGTTGTACAGCTACATTTTTTGTAATCTGTGATACCATTTCACAGCTTCCCACATTGTTGCAATTTGGTGCAGTTTTGACCGATAGTGTTGCTATCTGCAATGCAGTTTCATAACATCTGATTAAAAAGGGTGAAAATGTAGTTAAACTCTATCTTTTGAAATAAAAAAATGATAGTCCTGCATAGCGTCAGTCATCTGTGAATTAAAGATTGCAATAGAAGGGAAAATTGTGTACAGATGTAGCCCTATGAATTGACTTCACCCACAACAGTGTCTAATATCATAGTATTATCTGTAAGCCAAGGGTAGAGTGTTCAAATTGTGTGTGTGATATTGCTGTGAGGTTGTAATGGTAGTAGTGTATAAGAATTTGATAAAATGTAATGTAATGTCATTGCATGTATATAAACATACCATCACTCAGAACAATTAGTCATTCTGTACACTTAGCAAGAAAACGAATGAATTAATTCAACGTGAACTTTGAAAAACTTCAAAAGAGTAATTATTTAAACTATTAGAGATGAAAACAAAATGTGTTAAACTTTGATAGATGAATGGAAATTATAGACAGGATTCAAAAGTTGCCTTTATCATAAAGATATGGAGGTGTTCCAATCAGACTCTAGAATAACAGTGTCTTCAAATCTGTTGTACAGGAAATGAGTACACGGTTTCTCACCATAGTGGTCTTTTTTAAGAAGTTTCTAACCAATGTAGTTGACACACAGGATGATGTGTGCATTGTGAATCTGACTTTGATGACAATATACTGATTTCATTGTTTTCCACAGTCTGGTAGAGTAACAGATCCAATGGAGCCAACGCCTACAGATGACGACATCTACATTGAACCAGAACCAGGATCAGGTTGTGATGGTGATGATGAAGATGATTGCGATGGCTCAGGAGGTCAGTTTTTGTAATGATCTGTGCTTCCCTCAGCCCCACCCATGTGGGGATTCAATCCAAATAACATGCATACAAGTTTTTGTACTCATTTACCGTTACCACTGATATCACACAATACTTGCATTGCACACACACACACATACATAAACACATGCAAACACACACACACACACACACACACACACACACACACACACACACAGACATACATACAGACAGACAGACAGACAGACAGACATACATACATACATACATACATACATACATACATACATACATACATACACATATACAGACAGACATACATACATACATACATACATACATACATACATACATACATACATACATACACATATACAGACAGACATACATACATACATACATACATACATACATACACATATACAGAGACATACATACATACATACATACGTACGTACGTACGTACATACATACATACATACATACATACATACACATATACAGACATACATACATACATACATACATTCACACACACATACATACATACATACATACATACATACATACATACATACATACACATATACAGACAGACATACATACATACATACATACATTCACACACACATACATACACACATACATACATACATACATACATACATACATACATTCACACACACATACATACATACACACATACATACACACATACATACATACATACATACATACATACATACATACATACATACATACATACATACATACACATATACAGACATACATACATACATACATTCACACACACATACATACATACACACATACATACATACATACATACATACATACATACATACATACATACATACATACATACATACATACACATATACAGACATACATACATACATACATACACACACACATACATACATACATACATACATACATACATACATACATACATACATACATACATACATACACATATACAGACATACATACATACATACATACATACACATATACATACATACATACATACATACATACATACACATATACAGACAGACAGGGAGGGAGGGAGGCGACAGACACTCAATGCTTCTCTCATCCTTGACATGTACATTTTGTTTGTTTACAGATGAAAGAACACCAAAACCAGTCAAACCTCCAACAACTACTGCCACAGTATTAACAACAACTCCTTCTGTAACCACCAAAGCTGTTGTCATGACTACCACACCCAGAATTACCACCATGATGAGTACAGCAAAACCTACCATTCAGCCCGCTCCTGTTATCACAACTCCAATGATGCCAGAGTCAACACCTGAACCTGTAGAACCAGAGGGATCAGGCATGTGTGATGGACCAGATGATGAGGATTGCAATACTGAGATGTCTGGATCAGGAGACAATGAAACGGAAATCGTAGTGCCAGAAATAAAAACCACAACTATGCCTGTGAAATCAACCACCAGAACAACTGAAGCTCCTTTACCAGAGCCAGGTGTGGAAACTACCATCAAACAAGTAATGACACCAGTCAAAACACAACCACCAGTTCCAGAAGCTGAATCTACAATGAAAACAGAAATGAGTGGTGAAAAAGATATAACTACCAAACCGGCAATGGTGACACCCAAAATGTCCAAACCACCAATGGCCGAGACAGAACCAATGAAACCAGACATGACAAGTGCATTACCAGAAGCAAACACAGATGGTGCAATAGCAGGACCAATGTCATCCAGTGGAGGTATGGGCAAAACTGCTATGGTGGTAGGAATAGTGGCTGCTGTCTGTATAGCTGTACTTATATTACTCTATGCTATCTACAAATACAGAAATCGCAATGAAGGTTCCTATAGGATTGACGAGAGCCGCAATTACAGCTATGGCACTCCCAGTAACACTGTTATCATGCCAAATGCAAACGGCACCTTATACAATGGCAAAGACAAAGACGCTAGTGTTAATAAACCACTCATGAAAAAACAAGATTCAAGGGAGTGGTATGTTTGAATTAAGCAAACAAAAAGATAAACAATTCTGAAGACCATGAGTTATGTAAAAAACAAACTGACCAAGTATTATCTGTTGTCAGTTGATTATATGCAGAATAGTGTTAGTCTACAAAAGGAGAGCTATACAAATTTGAATATCTACTCCCCTTACAAGAACTTGTGTCTAACAAAAGGTTCTATACATTTGACTAATGTTTTAAAAAAAAAAGATGAAATAAACAGCTCACATATTATGTACATAATCATTTCAGATACATTTTCAAGGGAAATATGAACACAGTAGACCGTAGACATTACAGTAGTGTAGTGTAACATGTGATCGTAGAAAAGTTTTAGTACAGGTAAAATTTCCCAGGAAATCCAGTTTCTTTTTTAAAAAAGAACCTCATGTTAACAAAAAAAAAAATGAAAAAGAAAAAAGAAATTCTAAGAAAAGTTACATATATAGAGTTGTGGATTATTATACTGTTTTAAATTAATTCAAAACGTTGGCATTTACCGTGTTTGTGAGAAGGAACAAGACAGTTGTTATTAAAGTGATGTTTGTGTTTTGAAAGAGAAAGTGTGGTGTGTTAGAGTGCTCAACATGATGCCTGTATTTTTCTGGGAAGAAGACATGAACAACTTCACATAGAATTGACAATACCTGATATTGCCTGTTCCAATGCAGAGGAACATACATGCATACAATCATGACAAAGCATTGTATGACCTTTGAACTTTTGAAAACAGAAAGTGCCAGCTCAGTGTGAAATTCATAAGAGAAAGGGACAGAAATAAACAAAACAAGTTTAAATCTAAAACATTTCTGATCAAAGCTGGCATTTTGAGATCAAGTGATTTTTGTAAAGTAAGTCACGAGGCTAGTTGCTGTTATTAATTCTGTGGGTGAAGACCCACAGAAGAACTGGTTGTATGTATGAAGTATTTTATATATAGCACTTTGGACTCACTGATATGAAAATCAATTATTGATCAGTGACAAGGTAATTTTTTCATGTTACTTTGGTGTTGTAACTTTTAGATAATTAACTGTATTTTCCCCATCACCGACATTACATACATGTGGCTGCATAAACTTTTTCTTGTGACCTGATCAAACCCAAATAAGACATTGTAAGTTACACAAAATAGTGACATTTGTGTTCTCAGAAATTTTATCTGTGTGTTGTGTATTATTGTTCTCTTCACACTTTGGTTATGACAGAATCAACTAATTCCATCTGATATCTAAGTTGTAACAATAACTCCAGTTGCTTGTGTAAAAATGGACATTTTAATCCCACCTGTACACCCCCAAACTACTATTACATATACTTGCCAAAATTATGCAAAATTATTAACTTGTTGTTATTTTGGGGAAACAGACAGGTCTATTGAAGTTTGGAAGAGTCCTAGTTTTTAGATATGGATTGGTATAACAAGACAAAATCAGCTGTTTTTGTTGCTGGTAAACCAAAGTAGATAGAAATTTGCCTCTCAAAGTGCACATATATTTAATTTCCTGGGGTTTGTATGAGTTTTTATTTAATGCTGTTTTAAGTATACACATATGTTATAGTTGTATAACTATTTCTTTTAAATGGGAGGAACATAGCTTTTAGCAATTATATAAGTTTTACAACTAAATTAAATTGACTTGGAATTTTTATCCCCTTAGACGTATTATTGTTTGGCTGTTTCTTGTAACACTTTCGTAGTGAAAACTGACATGTTCAAAATGTGTGCGTCTGTCTGTTTGTTTGTTTGTTTGTTTGTTTGACTCTATGTTTGTATGTGAGTGAGTGAGAAATTGGGGGGTGGGGGTGGGGTTATGTATATGTTTAGAGAGTAAAAATGATGCCAGAATTTGTCAGAATTGTAATTTAAAATACAAAGTGAACAATAGTACTTGCAGGTTTTGTACAATTATGCCATGTTTGCTTCAACCAGAGCATTAAACTGTTATAAGAGACAGCCAAGATGACACAATGTCATAGCTTAAGTATAATTCATTTATGACTTATTGTATATTATCTATGGGACATTTTTATGTAAGAGTCTGAGAGATCATAATATTTTTTCATCTCAAATAATGTATCAGTATACTGGCTTTTATTTCCTCTTAGTGCTGCTGTAGTTCTGTCTAGTTGTTTCGTAAGGTGAGAAATTCACTTTGGCTTCCAACTTGCTTAGTGTTCTAATGAGTCTTGAATACCAAGGCCAAAAATCGCTTATCCCAACTTAATAGAAATACAATGTAGGTATTTGACTCAATGTATATCATTAGAAATGGTTTGGTGGCCATTTTGGAACAAAGGATCATGGGAAGCAGAAAGGTGCTACATTGCAAACTGTCCTATGGTATATTATTTAATTTCCTTTTCAGCATCTGCCTTTTTCAGGTTGCTTTGGTTTACATAATTTAAACAAACTGTTACTGTGTGTCGTCAAGTGTTAGGTGTCTTTAGCTGTACATCATCCAATGTATATTCCGTAGCAAATAGCTTCATTGACTTCTTGATAATTGCTTCCCATGGTCCAGTGTTGCAGTCATTTTTTTTTCACATCTGTAGGAACCATTTGCTTTTTTCCATTAGTTGTGTGCCTTCACTTCACTCCACTCCATAGATATTTCATTTTGTTTTCAAAACAAATGGTCACCATTATCCTTTTCCTTGTTTCCGCTAGCAATAAAATGTCACATTTTGCTATCAAATTGTTGTGTTTGACTTTTATCAGTGATGTATGTATGGCACTACTATGGAAAGCATGCTATCAGTAAACTAAGATACACTTGTTGTTGCATGTGGTAGATCACATGAGTGGATAAAAGCAGTGCCTTGGTTATGTTGATAAAATCACTTGTATAAATCTAGATAGTGAAAATACTGTATTAAGTGCCAGTTGAATGAGCTGCAACTTGAGGAAAGCTGACTGATGCCACCTTACTATCAATGTAATTACATTAACATTGCAACAAGAGTTTTGTAAGTTTGTGGCTTATCTTAGTTTGCCAATAGCTTGCTTTCCATTATAGTATTGAAATGTACAAACACATGCATTCACTATTCTATCACACCTTTGGAACATCCTAAACACAAGGCACCCAGAAGATGCCACAACATATTCTGAAGATTAAGAGCTTTCTCAAAAATCACTATTTATAAGACATATACACCAATAGCGTAGTTGCTCTACTCAAGTGTATCAACACTATTGGTGTAATTACTATTATAACCCTGACTACAGGTTAGCCTTAAACAATGGATATCTACACATTTCTAAAAACAGTAAATGGCTGAGTATTTGACTATGTATTCAAAATGTATGGCATATGGACACTGTACTTATGAGTTACCAAGTCAATCATACAAGAACAGATTTTTAACGATATGCTACACTGATGTTCTCATATAAAAATGAAAAGTTATTGTGCTCTGAACTTGTAACTGATAATGTGATGGTCTGGCCCATCATAATTGAATTAATAGTCATGTGAGCCGTTTTCCTCATTTCCAGACAAAACAAATGCAAAAAGCACACCCTATTTCAGACAAGACCATCCAACATGTTATACCCTTGAAGCAGCACATACCCTTATATACATATTCAACAGGAGCCACTTCGCCCCACCCCATCATAAAATGCCGGTGTGAAATATATAAATTGATCTGCCATCCTGCACAAATTCATATCACTCGTGATCAAATGGATTTCATTTCAATATACTGATAAGTGGGGATATTGCTTTGGGTGTCTGCTTGTTCAAATAAAAATGATCGCAGGACAAGTTTGCAATTTGGATCAGAAAATAGTGATCTTTGGATAAAAAAAATTAAACTCAAAATTTACTGGCAGAATGGCGGTGTAATATGGTGGGATGTTCTTAGGCATGTGTAGATGAAGTATTGTTAACAAGTAGATAAATATTGCTTGGGTAACAATAAGGATGGATTGGCATGTTGATATACATTTTTTTTTCACAAACTTTACAGTTGTGTTACAATGCCATTGGCTCTATTTTTTATAAATCAATTCTCGGGGAGGGCCAAATTTTGACTCATTGTAGCATCTAAGTTATTAATTGATTTTGGCATCCCGCCATTGACAACGGTGCAATATGCCACTGCTAACACATCCCACCGTTGACAATGGTGCAATATGCTACTGCTAACACATCCCACCGTTGACAATGGTGCAATATGCTACTGCTAACACATCCCACCATTGACAACGGTGCAATATGCCACTGCTAACACATCCCACCGTTGACAACGGTGCAATATGCCACTGCTAACACATCCCACCATTGACAATGGTGCAATATGCTACTGCTAACACATCCCACCATTGACAACGGTGCAATATGCCACTGCTAACACATCCCGCCATTGACAACGGTGCAATATGCTACTGCTAACACATCCCACCATTGACAACGGTGCAATATGCCACTGCTAACACATCCCACCATTGACAACGGTGCACTATGCTACTGCCAACACATCCCGCCATTGACAATGGTGCAATATGCCACTGCTAACACATCCCACCATTGACAACGGTGCAATATGCCACTGCTAACACATCCCGCCATTGACAATGGTGCAATATGCCACTGCTAACACATCCCGCCATTGACAACGGTGCAATATGCCACTGCTAACACATCCCACCAATGCTACTGTTGTGCCAAATATCAAAACATACATGTATTGGTCAAATCACTGTTGATGACCACACAGTGAGTTGTGTGTTACTTTTGGTTAATGAGAAGTGGCTCTCATAGGTGTGAAGGGGGAACAGTGTGGTAAGATACTGGGGATATGACCAAGTGGAGATGTTGACCTCAGTCCTGACACTGCTAGTAGTGCACCCACCTTCAAGTTTTATTGTATTGTATTGTATTGTATTTTACAGCCGGGGGAGGGCCGGTGACTTCTTGTTCGTGTTGTACTTAAAAATAGTGACCCCCTTGTGATTCATCCACAAAACAATCCAACTCCCCAACCCTTGACAAATAAAAAAATACACTGACCCCCCCCCCCCCCGACATCTGTTGACAAGAAATATTCTTGTGCTTGCAAAAGACACTCTAGAAACTCAAAGCATAATGCAGCACACTGCAAAGTTAATTTTACTTGTTACGTTTACAGTAATTTTAAGTGTATCTGGTAAATTGCTGTCCCAAAAACCATTGCTTCACATGTATAAATCTCTATAGACAGGAACCCATTGAGAAGTATGATTGTCTGTTCATGGACATGCAAAATATTTATGGTTTAGTAACCAAAAGTTCTAGGATATCTCTTAGATTGAGTGAACTATTACAATTATAGATTAATTCAGCTAACTGTAAAGTACAATATTAGAAATGGAGTTAATATAATTGTAAACCTAGGGGTTTCAGTAAGTTTCAAAGTGGGGAGAGAACTGGAAATAGTATGGGGAGAAGTGCACGCTACACACATGTGTGCCTACTATACAAGTGCGGGGGAAGTGTCCCCCTCCCATGGTAAGAGCTTTTTGAAAAATGAACACCATTTGGAGGCCATTTAGAGCACCATTCAAAAGCAAAACACAACTTAGTTATATCATAAAAGTATCACTAATTTTAGGGTTTCAAAAGTTTAAATCATTGCAAGTCATATTGACACAAATAATAACAATACTAAAAAAAGATCACGTAGAAAGAGAAAATGTGGGGAAAACATGCACAGTGGAGGTCAGTTACCATTTAGATATACAAATTCATTAAATTATTTGAAAGTGTGTCTCTATTGGCTATATGTTTGTATGCAATTCAACATGTTCAAATCAATGGAGGCACAGATTTTAGAGTCAGTCCATCCAGTGAATTTCAAGGTACTTCATTTCTTATGTGTTACGAGTATAGCTACACTTACAAGTTTTTATATCACATGATGACACAGTGCAACTCATGGCCTTCAATACTGAGAAGTCATTTCTAACAAAACTGTTGCTTAAAAGGTGCAATGTTATGACTCCATGTCATATGCTTGGGATGTATCAAGAGACAAAGAGTTTATATTATATTTGTAACGTATATTTATAGCCATTGTTTATGGTTTATTGTATGCACATACATTTGTTGTATGGAAATTTAAGTACATCAGGGTGGTTCATGATTTCGTTCAGTTGTTGAAAATAAGGTGACCCCTCTTTTATTCATTTTGTAAAAATGATGACCCCTCCCTTCTTTGAGTCCCAAATTAAGGTGCCCCCCCCCCCCCGGCCGTAAAAACTGATCGCTCCCTTATATGTGCATAGCAATGTTGATAAGTGTGTACCCCATTCCAAAAGCCATTCTACTGTGGATTTTCCAAATTTCAACACTCTAAAATCAACGATGTAATCTTTTGAAATTGGGACATCTAAAATGTATGTTGAACCATAGACCCTCCACCAACATTGGTGGAGGGTCTAGGGTTGAACTTGGCACTGTATTATTCTTATCCACCTCTACCAGCTTCTATACACATCATTTTGCACTCCATTCAATCCATTTCAAATATCAATAGTTTTAGATTACTGAGGGGTCTGACATAATTTGCCATATGTTTATTTTACTTCTTTACAGAAATATTAAATACTCAATCATATTTTGAAATTTGATTACGTACTTTACATACTATATCTTGAACATATCGTATTGAAAAGACATTTCTCAAAAAACATGCCACAAATTGCCACAAATGAAACACTTAACATTCACAAAACCTTTCTACAGATAATATATCTTCAAAGTTATCAACAATGTGTTACTCTTTGATGAGTAAGTTCACGAATAGTGTCGGATTTGTAATTGTAGGTGTCTGTAAGTCTGTCTGTCTGTAAGTCAGTCAGTCAGTCAGTATGTCTGTCTGTCTATCTATCTGTCTGTCTGTCTGTCTGCCTGTCTGTCTGTTTGTCTTTCCGTGAACACCTAAAAACTCTGGGTGTCTAGTTAGGGAATTGTTCACATCAAAATGATCACATAAATTGATTTAGGTAAACAAATCTGATTTTTTTTCTATTAAAAAGATTAAACTAAACACTTACAGGGCAGATTGGTCTAAAATTTAAAGGGGATGATCTTAGGGATGTTTACATGATGAATTGTTCATGGCATGGTGACGTGCCTTTTTGGTCAAATATCTTTAATTCCGAAACCATGTGGATGACTTGGCTGAAATTTGGCAGAGATGTTTCTAGGGGTGTGTAGATGATAAATTATTCTTGTCATGATGATCCCATCAGTGATATGCAAATCAGGTCAAACTGTAATTTTTGGCCCAAAAAAATTTCTCAAAAAGTGCTTGGTGGATGACACTGTAATTTCGAGGGGATGTTTTCAGAATGTCATTCTGATGATTTTGTTCAAGACATATAGACACAACTGACCCTAGCCACCATTACCACGCCCTTAGCAACAACCAAATGCTAGTATAGTTTGAAAAGATAATATTACAGGATAGGCAAGCGAATACCCATTCAAAACGTGTATGCAAATATGCCAAGCAATAAGACGCCCAGAGCAACATTGAAATGATGGTGTATTTTTCAAAGATAGCAGGGATGGGTAGGCATTTGGATAAACATCCAAAAATTGTTTACATGTATGCCTAGCAACACTACCACGCCCATAGCAACAATTAAATGGTGGGGTATATTGCAACGATTACAACAGCGATGGTTAGGCAAGTGGGTAACTTTCAAAAAATTGACAAATAGTAACTCAGCAACTGAAATGCTGTCTATAAGAACAGTAAAATGATGGTGTATATTGTACTACAATTTGATGCAAACATACAGGCGCTATTATATGGTTTGATGTCTGCATATGATGTCTGCATGGTTAGTTCATTTCAATTAGACAAAATGTTGCAAGAAACCGTATTCATTTGTCACAAAGTGATGACATGTTTATGCTGTTGAATTCCTGTATGGGGTTCTGAACTCTGTTATTGCTTGGAAACTGAACATTTTGCCGGGACTGTGAATACTACATTGTGTAGAACTGTTCTTTGCATTCATGAATATAAACTGACAACATCATCTACGAGTTGTATGTGTTGCATTGCCAGATATCAGTAATTTTCAAATGTACTCGTGATAATGCCATTGCTATCATGTGTTATTATATAAATATGTTTGAAATTAAACAATCACAACTTGAGATATTGACTGGTATCTAGCTTCCTCAATAATAATTGATAGAAGTCATTATGTACAAAATGTAAAAGTACACTAGATTATGTCACAATACAGATATATATATATTTGTGAATTGTACATGACTGTTCGTAATAAATATGATAAATAATAGTTGAATGTACAATTAGTTAAAAGATATTCATCACGTTGGTTTCACAATATAAATGAAGGTAATAATAATGAACAACTATTTTTTCGCAAGCAGGAAATATAAACCAAATATCTCGTCTAGGCTCGATTGCTTTCTTTGGTGATCGCCAACTGTCAATGACGTCACAAAAGAAGACGGGATGAAGGAAATGGACAAAGTGAAGATCAGTGAAAACAGCACTGTCCATATGTGGATACCCAAACTGGGCCTTTGATCGCACTCAGAGCAAAAACAGTAAGGATAATGGCACATGTAACGACTTTAATATGGGCAGGTCTAAACCACCCAGCATGGCTGTGTTCCCATATTCCCAAGGTCTTAGTGAAAAGACTAGCCAGGGTTTACAATAAGCATGACATTCCATTTTGGTGATAAAAGCCCGGCTGCACGATCAGGAACTTGGCAGTGTCTCCCAAAATTCAAAACCTCTTTAGAACATGCGTGTAGGGCCATCTACAGAATTAAGCGCAATGACTGTAACAGATCCTACCTTGGAAGTGAGAGACAACTGGAAACCAGGATGGAGGAACACAGGAAATCGCTAAGGAAAAAGATCACGAAATCAGCAAAGGCAGAACATTCATGGACCCGGGAACACCATGCAGACATTGATGGGTACAAAGCAGAGTGTAAAAGGCCAAGGGCTTATACAGAAAGTGGCGTGAGGCAATTTGGATCAAGCTGGAGAAGCCAATAACCACGGAACGTCATCAACACCAGGCGAAAACATTCAATCCACTGAATAATTCAATCGAGCTTGGACGAAATATTGGACAAGGTAATATTTCCTGTTTACAATAAAATAACCTTCATTGCGTTTGCTTTAAGTTGTATTCCTGGTCTTAGTTAGTCTAAAACCTGTTGTTTTCGTTAACCGATAGTACACAAGTCACTTCAAAATTTTAGGCATCCACCATTTTCACACTATTTTTTTGCCGTCATCGGTTTTCCTCTCCATGCCTGTTTGTCGCAGGACTAAAAATAGCAAACCAAACGGTATTAGGAACATCCAGAAGCCCAGGAAGGGAAGGATACCTATCATCTTAGTGGATGCTGGGAAAGACAGGAGAAATATAAATTGTTGTTATAAAACCGACACAAACTAAACCAGAGTGATGATATTGTGAAACAGATAAGCAACTATATGAACACAAGTTATAGCTTTTAATAACACTTTACATGTAACAAACAGACAACGTAAAAACGCAAAATAAACTATCGACAGCCCGTTTCATTTTTTTTTCATTTTTTAAGTGTTTTATTTCGAGAGAGACAAATTACAACAAGACAATTAGTGCAAAAAATAACACATGGCACCATTGAGAACATCTAAAATAAGTTGAAAAAAGGTACAATGCAGAGGTAGGGAACAAAAATTCATTTAAACTTCAAAATTGTCCCATTTTGCACAAAACTTTGGGAGACAGTCTTTTCTTTTGGCAATATGGTATTCAATCCTTTTTGCAAGTCTTACATTTAATTTCACAATATTAAAGGATGGTATAGTTTTTGATAACTTACATTCATAAATGGTCTTTTTTGTAATCAACCCGTGGTTCAACGGGTGTGAAAAGGACTTGTCGCCTAAAAGATTCTGTTTAGCTGACAATTTGTAGGGCCACGCCCCACAGTGTCAAGAGACTGTTCCAGATAATGGCAGTACATTCGCTTTCCACAAATAAATGAATAAGGGTTTCGTCCATTAGGTTACAAAAGGTACAGAAACTACTATTAACTCAAAGGTGGATTCATATGGTGAAGAATATTATTTGTATACACAATATAGTGATTTATCTTCCATTGAAATTCCTGTAATTTTGACTCTATAGTAACTTTAAAAGGCAGTAAAAAGTAATGGACCCAATCACTGTTGCAAATATCGAGAAAGCCAGAAAAGAAAAGCTTGCTTTTTGGAGGAATGAAATAATCTCTTGTTATACGTTTTCTAATAGTTTTGACTTGACACATTTCAAGTAGAACCATTTTCCTTTGGAGATAAAACTAATCGGTCTTTCTGGCCTAATGAGCACTGGACTACCTCTTCTCCAAAGAAAAGGGATTGCATGCAGAATTCCTCTCCAGTAGAGAAAGTGATTAAGATTTCAAGTTTCAAGTTACCATTGGCAGGCAGTTTGATACAACCACGCAGAAACTAATAAGAAACTGCACCTGCTACAATTCAAGACAAGATTGAATGAATATATTTTATTTTACAACATTTTGTCTATTTTGAAACACATTATTATGTAGCTGTAGCAATTACTTCCTATATTTCACGTGATCACCTGGCAATATAAACACAATTCTGTCTGTTTAAGGTGGCTTGGTTAGCAATTCAAGTGTTATGGTTTTTATGGTAGCTGCACTACCAAACAATGTTTGTGCATATATATCTGCAAAATGGCCACAGGGTTGATATAGGCAATTTGAATCTCTGCATATTATGTGTTCTCTCCAGAAGTTGCCATCTGTCTGACGTATACACAAAAAGCTAAAACTGTGTTATAGCATACAATGTAGTAGTGTGGGGTGATTTTCAGTCTCTATGCTAGTCATAGTTATTGTAAATGATAACAGTGGTGTATGATGAGAATTCACACTCTTGGTTTCCTTTTACATGTATCTGAGGTCGGGTGGGCAAGAAGAAGTCGACATACCTGGTAAACAACAGCAACAGTTTTGACCAGTGTTGGAATCAGGCCTCTCAATGCCCATGAATTTAGTTGGGGGCTTTCCTTCATCACGAACAGTCATATGTGTTTGTGGGCTTGTAGAAATTGCTTCAGTTTGTGGAGTAACCACTCTCTTCCGTAAAGTAGAGGCCATTCTAGAGGTTTCAATGTTTCTTACAGTGGTAGTTTTACTCTTCTCAGTTGTTTGGACGTCTTTTGTAGTTTTTGTCATTGTACTACTGGTCATCGGTACTTTAGAAGTCCCGTGATTGGCCTCTTGCTGGGATGGAACTGTAGTTTTGGTTTGACTCTCATCAGGTACGAATGATGAGACGTCATCATTGATTGTTTTCCCTGTGATATGAACCTGACTTGGTGTCATTGACGTGGCTGGAAGTGTTGTCGGTGTTATGGTCGATACAGCCTCAGTAGTTGTCGGTACTGTGATCGGTGCAGCCTCAGTAGTTGGTGGTACTGTGATCGGTGCAGCCTCAGTAGTTGGCGGTACTGTGATCGGTGCAGCCCCAGTAGTTGGCGGGATTGTTGTATCTGAAAAAAAATCAATGAACATGACAATGAACTAATATCGAAATAAAACTAGACAGAAAAATACAAAATAAAGTTGGAGTTTGAAACTGTCCAGATGTCACACTTGCATTTTATAGAACATTTACAACAACGAACACCAAAATCCAATGATTTAAAATTTGATATTCAGAGAAGTAATTTGTACAGCAATGACAACGCAACAAAAAGACACGTCCTTGACGACAGTTTTAAAAGCAACACTGGACAAGTCGAAATATCTAATAAATTCCGTTCAACTTTTGATCTTGAAAGCTGTATAATTCTCTACATTAGAATGGGTAACCTTCATATTAATCATTTACCTTCTTTCTCACAAATATGTCGCCGGGGCAGATCACAAGCTACGTCGTTCCATGTGTGGAACTGATCGGGTGCATCAGAATAACGAAATTCTCCACACATACCATCACCACTTGGTTCGTTTGGATACCAATAGGATAAAGTATTAAGACTAGATCCATCTAGCCACAGATCAGCTGAATCCTGTGTTGTGTACAACAATTTACCGAAATCAAATTTTAGACATATATTAAGCTTAGTTCTTTGAGAAAAGTATACTAAAGATGTGTAGAAATATTAACTGTGTTTAATTAAAATGGTAATATAAATCATTGAAATTACTGAATAAAAGACCACACGGTAATTAACAGAATATACGCACTTTTCAGAGCTGTTGAAAACAGAGTGGTATGAACTATATCTTCAATGAAAACGCAAAATATAGCCTACTTTGTCATGTAATTGATGGAACTAGTTGATGATATTCCGTTCCCAATGAAGTGAATATATGTCCCATAGCCAGTGTGAGTAACATACGTGAGCACGTAGTTTTTAGAATGACAAAATTAAGGTTTACCATTCTGAATCCAATGTAGTGGTTATAGATTGCATCCACTGGGGGAGGGTACAATACTCTGAGCTGATCCCATATAAAAATTTGTTCACTCTCTGATGAAATCACCAAAAGATCGGCGTTGTTATTTTATATACAGTTATCTCTTGCCATTTGCCATGGCAATATAACGTCAGATGGAAACAAATAGCAGTGACGTGCAAATGATTTCCAGTCAGTCTCACAGCCTAAAACTGAAATGTGTTTACTATGTAAATGTCGTCACACACACAGAGAGAGAGAGAGAGAGAGAGAGAGAGAGAGAGAGAGAGAGAGAGAGAGAGAGAGAGAGAGAGAGAGAGAGAGAGAGAGAGTTTTAAATAATATGGGGACCCAATTTCTATGAATATTTTCATAATTACAATAATATTACTTTATTAGGAAGTAACATTTCTTTAATTCTAGTCTAAAATGAAGTTGATATGTGCCAAAAACTTACATAAAACAAGAATTTTGTCCAAACAATTTTGGTGGGAATGTTTTCAGCATTGAAGGGGTTAATTCATTGCGTAGAATTCAGAAGTAGATGCTGAATATAGAAGACCACTTTGACGATACTCACCACATGTGGCCGTTATGCCGACGAATAATTGAATAGTCAAATTAACCAGCCGCCGCGTCCCATCTACTTTTCGGCTCATTTTCGTCACTCTCATTTCATCTGTTGACGGTCTTTGTAGTATTTCAGATGTACAAAAAAGACCTATCACTTTCATCGGAAATCGTGACTACACTTACTAATATGTAAAATAAAGATTAGTGACTTAGCCGCCCCTTATTGGTGAGTATTTTCTGAATGCCCAAGGCATCACGTCTGTAGGGCGGCCGCGGCCCTTTTCATTTTTTTGTTTCTCATCTCCCGACCGACCCTAATTTGCAGCTCCGACATCAGAAAAAAACACCCAAGGTCTAGCAAATGCCATCAGGATATAAATAACTGCCAATCAGAGAACCGCATTAGCGACAAGCACAAACAGAGGACTTCTGGCAATCCCTCACTGCCAACTTCGGTCGCTTATAGTATCAAAAGAAAGCCCGAACGTCTAGCAGCAAGACTGTTCAGGCAAGCCCTCACTGCGAACTTCGTTTGCTTATATATCAAAAGAAAGCCCGAACGTCTAGGAGCAAGACTATGGTTGACCTTGCAGTACAGTATACATTACGCGTCTTCTGTAACTTGTATTAAAGTGTTGTTACTAATGTTAGCAATATTTAGGCAATAGCAAGACGTTGTTGTATAGTGTCGACACCTACAAATTTATATTAGAGAGACTGACATGACAGAAAGGACAGAGAATAGAACTGAAAAAATACAGACTTTTTTTCCTTGCCCCAACCTCCTTTCTTTATTTCCCGCCTGACTATTCCACTGGAGATGAGAAACAAATTTTTTTTTTATGATTTTGTTGTCCCAGCAGTATAACCCCATCGTGTCCAAACTAAAGTTCTGTTAATTGGTAATGTAATGTGAAAGAATATGGATTGGTTACAATGTGCACAATCTGATTAAAATCCGATGTAGATGTCGGCTAATTGTGCATTGCTATTTTACCTTCGTTATTTTGCCTGAATTGACCTTCTTGGTACATGTTTACATTTTTTAGCCTGATAGCCTCCTAAAAATGTACACATGTACCAAGAAGGTCAATTCAGGCAAAATAACGAAGGTAAAATAGCAATGAACGATTAGCCTACATCTACATCGGATTTTAATCAGATTGCAATGTGCACGGCGTTCCCTGTGATTAATGTCTTGATGGTACATACTTACTTACATCTTAGATATTAACTATCAATTACAAAGTAGACAATAAACTTCTGATTTTAAAGCGTAATTTAAATCAAGAATGTTTTTGGTTACTAGGCACAATCTTCAAATTTCGTATAACTCGACACATAATGTTGACAGTGCAAGTGTTCCATTACAGCTTGTTGATTGAGCTTATCATTTTAATGAGCAATTTGCATAATTAATGACTTTTTTTGGAATTAGGCCATATCTTCAAGCTTTAAATTTCATATCAATTGCGTATACATTGACAATAAAAAGATGCACGTGTCTGATTTGGCTTGATGATGCAGCATTTCTTTGTATTGATTGAGTCATTTCCATAATTAATGTTTTTTTTGTTGGAATTAGGCGATTTCTTAAGAATACAAGCATCAAATTTCGTTTAATTTTGTACATTATTAATATTATTATTATTATTTTAATCTTAATGAGTCATTTGCATAATTAATGATTTTCTATTAAGGTTGCAAGTTTCAAAGCTTTGGAAGCACTGAAGATAACACCACTTTAATGATATCAAAGGATATAGGAACTACAGTCCTTACGGAAAGCATTTCAGTTTACATCTTGTATTAGTGGTGAATAATTAAATCTGATTTTGAAGGTGCCAAGAAGTCTGCTCCTTATCCACACCATTAAACTACTATACAGGTCACAGCTACACATGGCCACATACACAAATATACATACTAAATACACGATAGCCAAGGCACACTGAACACACGATATTCAAGTCTGTACTGTTAAACAGATGGCTAGAAGTAGTGTAATTTTATATTTTCTTTCATCCTGCCTTATGGTGTGGTTAAATGTATATGTGAGACAACACACACACGCACGCATGCACACATACATACATACACACACACGCACATATATATATATATATATATATATATATATATATATATATATATATATATATATATATATATATATATATATAGTTAACAAAACGCTCTGCCACTGCGGTATAGAGCACTGTCTTAGCAGATTGATACTCACCGAGTTATATATATATATATATATATATATATATATATATATATATATATATATATATATATATATATATATATATATATATATATATATATATATATATATAAACTTATTTCAAAAGAATAAGGATCTAATAAGTCGTTACTCAGAGTTTCACTCTTCGAGCGATTCAGACAACTATTGTCTGAAGATCCCCATTCTTTTGAATTAGTCCATAATGCTCTGCTACTAATATTTGCAACGAACACTGTTGTCTCCAGCGAGACACATACATTCATATATATGAATATATATATATATATATATATATATATATATATATATATATATATATATATATATATATATATATATATATATATATATATATATATATATATATATATATATATGAATACATTTATGTATTGAGTCTTGAAATAAGATATATATGGACTAAATTCTTAATCAGTACACTGTGGAAGCAATGTTTCGATATCACGTTTCACATTATTTTGTCAATATAAATATTCATAGATTCATTCTGCCTTTAGACCTATCTGACCTCTACTGTCAGCTCAATGCTAACGTAGTCGCGAGGTTCGTGCGTACTACAACCTCTATATAGTGAAGTGTCAATAGTGTTTTCCTTGTAATCATAATGCAAGGGTTGGTTTTCCCATAGCTTGTTTATCTAGACGACTTTCAAACATCCGTGCAGTTGATGATGATATCAGATTGGCTGACAATTTGTTATCTCAACTGATCTATTTACAAATGCATATTTTATAGATTCAGACGAGACAATGTTTATATAAATCTTAAACTGATGACCTCTGGTACTCGAGTCAGATTGTAGCTGCACAAAATTTGAAACTTCTGGGTCATATATTCCCTTCAATATAAATATACACATACAGCAAATATGTAAAAGAACACATTTTTTGACTAACCCTTTCGACCAAATAAGGTGATAGCTAACACTTCTTGTTTTTGCCTCATGAGGAGAAGTCAGTGAAATGTTGAGGCATTGACACAAATTATACTGTTTTGACTTTGCAATTTTATTTAAAATAAAATATGATATTGTTGCGGAAAGCTTATGGGTGCCGGGCCCCCGGGTGCCTGTATTTGGATCTCGTCTCAGCATCTCAGTACCTTACTTTTCCCTGCTTTTCAGGTCTAGATATCCCGTGACTTAGTCCAAGCAATTTTTCATACGCCAGTCAGTTGCTGAGGGGCGGAGTCTTGGTCACATCATCAGATATCTATAGCAACACTTTTCTCCCATCCGGTCTCTCTCTCTCTCTCTCTCTCTCTCTCTCTCTCTCTCTCTCTCTCTCTCTCTCTCTCTCTCTCTCTCTCTCTCTCTCTCTCTCTCTCTCTCTCTCTCTCTCTCTCTCTCTCTCTCTCTCTCTCTCTCTCTCTCTCTCTCTCTCTCTCTCTCTCTCTCTCTCTCTCTCTCTCTCTCTCTCTCTCTCTCTCTCTCTCTCTCTCTCTCTCTCTCTCTCTCTCTCTCTCTTTTACTGGACACCGTGCAGTCAATATCGTGTCAAATACGCTCTTGACATAATCTCTTGGTTTACCGCTATTTTCACTTCTTTCCACCATTCTTCTTCCTCCTTGTACGCCTCTGTGAGGTTGAGTCGTTGGTTGCACGAATTGGGTGTGATATTTCAGGTTTCGTGGGTTGTGCCATGGTCTAGAGACGCTGGCATTGGTGAATGTGTCTTATAGTGTATGTTCTGCCATACACAAGGTCAATCGAACACCTGACGGGTTTTCACTCTTATTGAAGGCTTGCTCACGCTACCAATTATTAGCTTTCGTAGTCAATCTATTCTAGTGTTTTATTAGGTGTTAAATATCAGAGTTTCCCGTGTACTTTCCACGAGTTCGTCACAATGTGAGACTTGGGCTGCGGTGTAAACTCCTTTAATTATACTTTTCCAGACTTTACAGTGTTTAGTTCGGTCAGATCAAGGAAAGCAAGAAAGGGTAGACATCCAGGTGAAGTTTGTATAATAGTAACAAAAAACTCACTATATCAAATGTAATCCTTGTTTTTGATGAAATTATTTTCGGGTTGGATAAAGATGTACTTTTATGTTCTACGTATATATTACCACACAATATATTACTTCCTCGAAATGGTATAGAAGTAGTAGAGAATTCGAATTCAACTATTTTATCTAAACTACCCGATATTTGTATAATTCTTTCTGGAGATTTAATGCTTGCACAGGCGAGGAATTTGATTATATTATCGACTATAGTACAACACATGTTATTGGAGATTCTGTATTGTATGATAGGGATTCCTTTAAGTTACGACGGGTGTCAAAAGACAGAGATAAATAATTTTGGGCGTTCACTGTTATCGCTTTGTTGTACACTTAATTTACATTTTTTTGAATGGAAGGTCAGCCAGGTGCTTATGGCAAAAATCATGGCGAATTAAATTCAATGATCTCCAATTATAGAGATGTTGATACACAAATATATACTTTGACAATATCGGACATATTGGACATCTTCATCAGGGTTTTTTTCTGCATCAATAGATTGAAATTTTCTTCTTTATTTTGTTGCATTATATCGACTTCTGCACACCAGATGGCTTTCTTCCGTGTGAGAAATAATGCCGTTGGCGATATGTGCCATTCTTTTCATTAAGGTAGTCATATACTTTTATCATAAAAATAACAGACATTTTCTGGATGCAACCAAGCAACAGTGATGTCATCGGATTGTTCACTTACTTTGTGTATGCGATGCGATGCGATGCTACAAATCTATCGGTTACTTGTAGTATTACAGATTTTAGGACAAGTATGTTTCTAAATTGAATATAAAATAAGGCACGCAAATGCTCAGAGCTGGAAAGTTCCCTTTAATCTGTCAACTAAGGTTGAAGGTATATCTCAAATCAAAGTGAACGTTAAAGCAAATGACAGGATACAGTGGAAAAGTCGTACACAAAATCTGTAAATTCGACATTGCCATTGGTCTTCAGATAATATACTCCAGGTAGACTTAAATGTGAAAGTATACTAACAACAACAACAACAACAACAACAACAACAGCCAATACAAATGTTTTGTATGTCAATAATATAATATAGTTTGATTTATTGGAGAAATTATGAATATTATGAAGACAATGAAGTGGAAATGTGTAAGGTGATTCATCATATTTGGAAATTATTATTATAAAAGTAAATACATTTCAATACATGTCTTTTTAAAATCTTTACATTAAATTGGATTGAGTTGAATTTAAACGTGTATGTAGAAAACAGATGGTTAACTGTATTTGTGTGATTTCCATAGTGTGTAAAGTAACCTTAGATGTACATATTGGCAAACATTGCAATGCTTAAATTGATCAGCCACTACAACATAACGATCCACTCACCACTTTTTAAAGAACTACACGTACAGTAAGTATTTATTATTAAAGTACTGACCTGTTCACTATACCCTGATTGCCATATTTGGAATGTTTCGTTTCGTTTCTGAGTGTGAACTTACTATGAGTGTCAAAATTGGAGAGGTCGGGGGGGGGGGTATTAAACACGCTCCAAAAGAACTTTTCAAATTTTCAATGGCACTTTCTTTGAAGTCACAGTTAATAAACAAAATCATAGATAGCGATTACAATGTTAACTATCTATCTATCTATCTATCTATCTATCTATCTATCGATCTATCTATCTATCTATCTATCTATCTATCTCTTACACCATTGTGAAAGAGAGCTGTGATGAATTGAATATTCCTAAATAGAGTGATATGTATTACATTCATAAAATCATACAATTTTTAGAGTTCGATACCGAAAGTTTACAGCAAAACAGACGGTATGTGTTTTCGTAAACCAACTTCATCAGTACTCCCATGCATGACATGCAAATTGATGCCGTAAGTGCGGCCGCTCTGAGTGACTGCATTACTATACGTACACCTGTACTGTGGCAATATTTAAATCGACTCTTAGTCTATAACTTTATGCAGTGGCTGAAATCTGGCCCCGTGTAATTTTACGCTCAGAGTCTCGGATGGGAGGACGTTTGTCATTATAGCCAACAGCAGCGGTCAACTTACTTTGTCCCCTCGAAGACCCTACTGTCTAAGGTGAGTTTTTGTTCTCTTTTAAAGTTAAGTGAAACTGAAGTTTGAATTCTTACGAAACTCTGTACTGGGCCTACACGTCGTTATTTGAGTGTGGCCGAGCACGTCTCGAAAGACAGCAAACCAAACAAAGCATATATTAGTATTTGTTCAGGCTACTAATTTTGAGTCGCTCAGACTGTAAATTTATTTAATTTAATTAGAGTGCATAAATATTATTAAAATACTATTCATATATGGTTTCGGGGTTGTTTGGTTTGAACATCAGGTGTGGACCCAAATACCTTTTTATCAAGAATGGTCAGTCTCACTTATTGACTCTCGACACATGCGCAGTTATGTAAATGCGTCAACCTGAATTGTACCTTTCATAAGTTTCATGTAAAATCTTTGAAATTGAAATTTGATCCTGCTAAGCTCCGTTGTTCTAGTCATAATTTAGCAATTGAAATGGGACGTCATTGTAGTCCACCTATTCCTGTTGAGTGTCCATATTGTAAAAGTAAATGTTTTACAGTTGTTTAGGACGAGAGTCAATTATAGCTTGTCCTTTATATAAGGATCATCAAAGATTTAGAGTTCACCCCACAGAAAAAAGTATTTACTTACTAACATGTAAGAATGAAGGTACAGTATTTCAATACAAAGTATTAGTTTTTGTTCGGACTAGTTTTAATCAGCAAAACATAGTATATGTTCTCCCTTGCCTTCTTTTTTCTTTAATTATTAAAAAAAGGATATTCACTTTGTTCTCTACTGTAATGTAAACTTTTTGTGCGATGGGCTGAGGCCTTAGCGTTTGAAATAAAGCAATAACAAGTATAATTAAAATAAACTTTTCATTTGAAATACCTTATATTCTTTGGTCCTTTTATACAGCGTTCCTAGAACGCTACATTGAACAGCAAATAAAGACTTTAAACTTTATACAACACACGTCTCTGAAGCAGCTTGAGTGATGGGACAGGAATATCATTTTGATGACAATGTTTCATAAACATCAATAGAAAACACTTTAATAAAATACTCAATAATATAATATATATATAATATGTGATACACTAAAACAAACATCTCTAATACTGACTGAAATAATTGAAATGATTTCCAAGTATGATTGAAAACAAATGTTTTGGTATAACCTTCTTGAAGTATATATATATAGTTCCAAGTGGGCATTAATTGTATCGTAATGTGTCTCAAAATTGACTTATATTATAATAATGGCCGATCATTATCTTTAAGTTGATAATGACGATGGTGGTGGTGGTGATGGTGGTGAGGATGATCAATACAATGATGATGGCGATGATGACGACGACGATGTGTATGAATAGTTGTTTGAAGCATATTTCTCGAATATACCTGTCATTTTTTCAAATCTTGTACATAGAAAAGATTTTTTACGTAAAAAAACAACCTTTCCTAATAAATTTAAAAGTAATAAATGATAAAAATTGTGTTAAGAAATTTGACACAGTGGAAGAGGCTAGACAACACGAATAAATGATGTTAGGCACGTTCACTGATTGATGTCTACATGTACAACCTGTCAAGTTATTGTCTACGTAAAATAGTTCATTAATGGCCATTTATAGATCTACTGAGATATGTCTTATTTGAAATTTCTTAAAAAGTAAAATAATAGGAAAAAACAATGCCACGAGGCCATCTCTGGTATTTTACAGTTTCTTCTGTTACGAAGAAGGGTGTAACTACCAGTAGATGCTAACCAGTGGTAAATGCTACTGTACTTGATTCATGCCAGACGGAGAGTTTAAGCAGATACAATAAACCATTTTATTCTTGCTTTATAACTACTTGTACAATTGTTTCTGTTAGCCTTTCAAAAAACTCGTTTTCGATGTATCCAGTTGAATATGTAAAAACAGCGCTGGATCATCTTTATTTGTATGGTTGACACCTTCAGCATTCATGTCAGCGATTCCTCATGTTTAACTTTATTTGTCATTGACAACCACAACTTGTGTAGCGTTGCCACCTTCAACATTCATTGTGAGCGATTCTTCACCAGAATTTGGAACAACAATGTTCCGTAAGAGTCTTGGACAAAAAATGCGGAAAAGATTTTGGCGAAATTGTCTGTATTTGAAAACGTATATGAGAGGGTTAAGAAGGGAATTTGCGAATGCAAGGAGAACAAATGCATTGAAGTAATCGGCCGTATACTCAATTGGAGCGCCCAAATTAACACAGAGGAACAAGAAACTGTCCGGTGTCCAACATATAGCATAACCAAGAATGACAAAGTATAAGGTTTTCACAATCCTCCGCCTTGCTCTATCGGTGTTCTGTGATCTGTTGGCAGTGTTCACAACCGCGGCATTTAGTCGTGATTGAATCTTGTAGCAGGCCCATATTAACAGAAGCATTGGTATGAAAAAGGTGACGATAAAATTGAAGCAGCCAAGAAAGATACCTAGTGAGGCGTCGGTGTAAACGAAAAGGTAACAACCATCATCGCCATTGCCGTGGAATTTAACGAATACCATTTCGATAAGCAGAGAGAACATCCAAGACACTGCCACCATTACGATAATGTTTCGTTTGTTGCGATACTTTGGGTACACCAAAGGATGGACAACGGCCATGTAGGTTTCATACGTCATCAGGAGTAGGTTAAAGGTCGAAGCTTTGATGCTCACCCAGAAGAAAACAGCACTATAGTACAAACGACAGTAGATGTCTCCCGCATTTCCACTTGGAATAGGAATGATGAAAGCCTGAGTTACATACTTGTTGACTATGAGGAGGAGAGCTACCCAGAAATCAGCCACAGCCAAGTTCAAAATTAGGTAATTGGTGAGAGTGTGCATCTTTACAGTACTCAGGACAACTATAATGACAGAAATGTTACCCAAAGTACCAATAATCCCAAACACAAGTTCTGTTATATAGATGTACGGAGGCATTAATATCAAATCTTCTTCTACCATCAGCTGTGTGGTTGAATTGAAAACCGCCATTTTGAAACAAAGTGCTGTGTCACAAAACCTGAAATTGGAATAACATTGAGAAAGATTAAATACAGAGAACGGATATATTTATTTCATGAGGGGATAATGCCGAAGAAACGATTTCGTTACAATTGTTTTTTTCAATGTTTTGAAATTATGCAGTATTCCTATTTTTTATCATCACATAGTTGACAAGATCTGAAACAACCAATGCGTCCCTTAACAAAAGTGTTGAAACATTTTAACCGGATATGTAATAAATGGTGACCGTCGTCAAAACGTTTGTCAGCAAAGCCTGACTAAAGAACAAAAATCGCAATTTTTGCATACTTTTGTCATTAGTACTTGGCTAGGTATACTACTATTCAAATCAAGCTATTAGCAAAAAAAATAGACACAAAATAAAACTATCGTTGTTCGAAGTGGTAGATTAGCCAAGCAAAATGGGTGATAGCAGTACCTTGGTTATGTGGGTATAATCACCCTGTAATCAAGATAATGTAAAACACTGAACGAGGTTGAATGTGTGCACTTGAGGAAGATTTGCTAGCAGAGACGTCAACCTATGAGTGTTATAATATCATCGTCCGTTGCTAGCTTATATGAACACACCAACACGTTGTTACTATATGTAGTTTTAGCTTGAATCTATCCAGTTTGCCTGAAGCTTGATTTCCATAGTAATATTATACTTGGAAATACATGATAACATCTATTGTATGGTAGTATTGTGAGCAGAGAACCGAATATTGGCGGGGGAAATCACCTGGTGACACGTAGCTCGTGAATCACGGGTATCAAGTGATTAACTCTCTTTTCAATGCAGACATCAATACAAACTGTAAGTACTTCACCACTTTGAACACATGATGCCGTTATTTGAGTCTGTCTAGTATGTCAGTTACATCCGTAGTCTGCCAGTTATATCCCAGGAGCAATTTGAAATCTATTTTGTGCGAGAATCTGACTATTAGTAATAAAAATAGACATTCTTCGTGATTTATGACTTGCAAAAATCACAACTTCTACGAATTACAGTCTCTCGTCTATTCCAATGGAAATTTGTACTGCCTCAAAGATTGCAATAAGTGAGAGAGACCTTACTACAGATTTGCTGGGTTTTCAGACAGATGAACGTTTTTTCCAATTGTACATCACGTGATGACAAGCATTTATCCCTTGGAATGAATGTTGAATTGCGAAATGTAATAACCGTCTTAAGAATTGAAGTATATAACAAGATGTTTCAACACCAGTAAATGGATTGGCCACATTTATATACAATTTTTTGTACGTCTTTCTAGTTTTGACTCGGCATGTGAAGCATTTGTATTCATGCTGTCACGTCACGCCAGATTAACGTTTATTGTCTGCAAGAAATATCATTCCGTTAGCAAGAATGACGATGAAGCCTGTCACGTGTAAAGAACACTATATCTATTGAATAAACTCAACCCTTGAAATCAGATCAAGAGTTTGAATATTAGGATCACCTTTAGTATTTTTCTGTACATGTCTACGGTATAGAAACGGAATGAATAAATCAGATATATGAAACATCTTCCATACAACATATTTTTCCCCAAATACTACAAGATCTTCTAAATGGCATACAACACTTTGAAGCAATCAACACAAAGGACTTGACTGATAAACAGATTTTGATTGCTCAATTGAAGATCTTGTCACAAAACTACCAAGGGGTGCTTGTGGCATGCAAAGATGAGTTTGTTCTCCCATAGCTTACTTATTAAGCTTCAAGTCACGATTCATTTACTGAGTACTCTTGATACCCACTTCAACAATCGTCTAACATGTACTTTAGTTGTACTTTAAGTCAGTGTGAGACAGTTTATACCGATCGATATACTTATCAATCCGTGACGTGTATAATAAAAAATGATGTCTTAGGCCTAATGGTATACACTTTTAAATACTTCTATCGTGATCATAGCACTGTAACTTACTAAGCCTCACACAGTCCTATAACGGTATAACTGGCTGTACAACTACCGCCACATATTCCTTTGGAAGCACACAATCAACTACAGCCTCTGTAAACACATACGATTGAAATCTACACTTCAACAATCTTCAGACACGTATTCCAGTCAGTGAGAAACTTTGCCCCTACCTATGTGGTTATCCATCCGTAATGTTTATAATCAAAATGAACATATCTAGTGATTGCAAGACCATTCTCATTAGTTTGTTCTCGTCCCATTTAGCTTTAAAGAGATGTTGAGCATAGCTCTAGGTATTGTAACAGGATTGTGCGTGTACGCAAAAACAAACGTTGTTAAGATCTCCCAATACATTAAAAAAAAACAGTTTTGACTAGTTTCTATAGTAGCACTAGCGATATCCTGATGTAGAAAAGATTTTGCAAGAAGTGACACCTCAGGATATATAAGAGCATCAATGCCAGAAAAAAACACATTACAATTAATGTAAAGTTGTAAAGTTAGCCTATATCAACCGTTACGGTAGTGGGCAGTGGTTGAATGGCATATCTTTAATAGTATGAATAACTAACGTTATCAAGGGAGTATCTTACACAATCAGCGGTAATTTACTTCTTTTCAGCAAAAAAAATTAAAATTCACTCATTGTTTTCGGCCTTAATACAAAGAATTAAACTTAAGTGGCTTAGTTGGTATTCCCTGTGTTCACGACTGAAACTCTCGAAAGGTTACGGATAAGCAGGCATCCTCATTTTAAAGCAATATATCTGTGAATCGTCTTTTTATAAAGTGGGTACTAAGTAATGACAGATGAAAACATGTATAGTTCTATCCTTAGAGATACCTTGAGGTTACAACAGAGAAAAAGAAAAAAGATAGCGATGGCTAACTGTATGACTACGATTTTAAGTTCATCAATTAAATCGTTTTGCAATAGGTTAAAGTCCCATAGGAAGCAATACTATTGGGTACACTTTCACTTTGAATTCATTCCGTTCAGATGATATACACCCCATTGATTTACGAATGAGCGCACGTGAGACAGAAGCTTCTACCTAAAGCAGTTCAGAGGATTACATCATGTGGGGCACGTAACCAATCGGGCATCATATTGCTTGGATCAACCCCGTCTAGCAACCGTCAGAGTTGAACTATGTCAAATGTAGAAGTTAAACTAGCTTAATTGCAGATGTGACCATTTTCATCGACACTCATTTTATATTTGAGGGTTCACTTTTAACCCATACACCAACGTGATAGGTAGTCCGGGGTAGATACGACTAATGTTTTCACTAAGTATATAAGCTTATGGTGTTTTTGACATCTGGTCAGAGTAGCACACAGTTTTTGAAATACTATTCTGACACTGGATGATTCTGTCAAGGAAATTGGAAGCACCAGGAATTGTAAAGGGGTCTAGAATATGCAGGCTTTCGAACACACCTTTGTATATTGATGTGAGTTGTCTCTTTGAGACAATCAATTGATGATATAATATGACTCTCAGGAAAGCTGTGATAGAATTTAAATGACTCATAATTTTAAAAATACATTATTAAATAGCCATCATCGAGATAATGTAAGCCAAACAATTTCAGATATTCACTTAATGTAAACTTTTCAATGTAGAAATAACCATTCACAATGTTGACGTTATTTAATCGAATTGAAGGTAATTGATAGTATATAAATGTTAGCCCCCCATCAAAGTAACACTTGTCTTCTGACCGGAGATCCTGAATTATTCATAATAGGAAACATGAGCACAGAAGGGTAAATGCATACGTATCTCTAACGAAAGTTGCAAATGTACATAAATGTACAAAATGTGAATATAAATATATGATAAAAGTGGCAATGAATAAACATAATGGCCTTTATGATTAGTCTAAGACTAAAGCAGTGTGTTTTTCGAGTAACACTTGAATATGAACACATCTTTAACTATACGTAAAACTAAGAGTATATGGGACTTTGTCTCTGTGAGTCTTTATGGAGCACTTACTGTATCTGGTATTTTGGTATATCTGTTAAACACTCATATCTCTTCCTTTATAGTAGGCTGTAATACCTGGCAAGAAAGGTTAACCTTGAAGATATATAGTCTCGGTTGAAATGGTGACACGTAGATGAATTAACAATTAAGAACAGTTAAATTAATTAGGACGCAATAGACATTTAGAAACACCTTCCTTGATGAGTACAACATATTTAGCATTTAACAGGCCTTAAAAACGGTTTAGAGACTGAAATTCACGAAATTAAGTTATTTACATTTTGAGACGCATATTGAATATATAATGTAGTATGATGCGTACATTCTGTCGCGATATTGTCCTTAAATCGAATTCACTTGATTCAAAAGATGGCTGCGAGAAACGTCGTTCATAGAATTATTATACATGGTGAGGGTACGGGGTAATGATAATTCAGACTGCATGAGTTCAATAATCAAATTTTACAAACTGACTTACTTCAGAAAGGTTTGATACAGTGAAGTGGTAATTTTGTATTTCAAGCTATGTTTGCTGTTTCTTCTTCTAATGCCCAACATTGACACAGTCAGTGAGAAGTCACTATCAATAAAGATTGGAAAGTGCATTTGTATCCTAAACTCACAAATGGCAAATACTAACGTACCGCAAATTACAATATCATAGATTGAAATGCAATTATTTTAGTATTGTATTAATGCACGTCAACCCATGATGAAAGATCACATACGCTACTCGGAAAACCCATTATATTTAATTCTTTATCTTCGTGGTTTGACGGAGCATGTGATAGGAAATGACGTAGAGTAGGAAATGAAAGTTATGCACATACAACCTGTGACCATACACCAATCTCGCCTTGAGCAATGGTGACATTTACTCACCTGAACAAAAGAACGCAAAAACAACATAAGATTAATAATCCATTAATACAAATAGAAAGCTTACTTTGCCAATCTATTTCAAACTTGAGTAGGGAAAATCATGGGATGCACTCGAACTTCGATGTCTCATGAGCAAAATAAGGAACTTGCAGCGTAATAACGGTAATCAGGATTGCTTGTGTGAGAACCAGTATACTTAGTTTGAACTGGGTGTGGCAATTTACATGATCGACCGAGGCTATGGATAATGAGTGACATAAACCTCTATCCCATCCGACTGAATAACAAAAATACATGCTTGGTAATAGCACGGTAAAATAAATTACATTGGAGGGGTATATAAACAGTGTATAAGAATATAAGATGTAAAAATGTAGGTATCGAAGGTTTGTATTTGTATACAATTAATGGAAAACGACTGTTGCGTGTCCTTGCGTAATACATGTAGTAGAATTCATGTAATTGTGGAAGCTACTTTTACCAGGACAATCATCATCATCATCATCATCATCATCATCATCATCATGAAAACATTTATCCTGCTGCGTTTCTGGTGGTCATGGCGATCACATTCAATAATGATGAGTCCAAATCGTAGATTATTGATGTAATTTATTCAAATATTGACCTACACAGGCAGTTAAAGCTCTACGCATTATTTAAATGTCGTTCAAACCTTTACAGTTGACATCTGTATTGTCCAGTAATATTCAAGAAGGTTTATAAATAACACATAAGAGTGGACTGTCAAATGAAAATCTGTCAAGTTGTATAAGCTGTATATCTTGATAAGAAGTATCTGACTTAGAGTTAATCGAAAAACCACTTACAACTTAATAACCATTATATTGTTATGTACTACATGTATTTACTTTTATCGTGAGAGCTACCAAGCCACATATCATTCAACCGTTTGACATTATTACACAATTATTCATACAATTCTTGTTACAATATTCATGCTATTAAAAAGATTTCACGGTGCATAAGTTGTTCTCCCAGTTAATATTTGGAAATGACTCTCTGTCAAGTTTACATATTATCAATTGCATCATAAGCTTGCAAACTGCACATTAATTGTGGAACACGTAAACAGCTTTAGTAACCAACGAAAGTAAGCTACGGGATTTCCATGACAACTTCAGCATAGACGTTTGCCATATATAGATATCTCAAAATAACTGATTTGTTTGAGTTGCAAGTTTTACAGAACAGTAGATACATTGGAACACAAAAAAATGCACCATGACGTAATCATAGAGCCTAGACCTGCCAACTATTCCTTCTTTTCAATAATTCTCCAAATATAAGGAATAACATACTTTTAAGCGAAATGTATATAAATAATTTCAATATCTATCATTTTATCATCAAAACAGTTTTTCAATAAAACAGCTGGAAATGAACTGCACATCTATATATGTGATTATGTCTACAGTTTTGTAGGTTTTGGGAGAAACTTGTGCATGTTAACAATCTTAATTTGATATTACTAGCATTTCACAAAAATTGTTGTACTTCATTGTATCTAGAATTCCATAAATATGAAACAATACTTAGCAGAGGTTTATTTTGATTGTGAACTGAATGGCAGCTAACTTGCATAATTTGTTGAATTGAAGAATTGTTTTTTGCAATGTCACTATTATCTAAAGCGATTGCTGACGCAAGTGAAATGGCATCTGGTATATATATGAGGCTATTGGTGACGTTATTGCATAGTAATTAGGCTAATTTGCATAATGGGTACTCCTGTATTATTTTTCCGTCACGCTTGAAGAATTAAAGTTAAAATGAAAAAATACAAATACGTGACATATGTATACTATCACAGTGAAGCACTAAGTAAGGCATTACATGAGTATGTATTGATTAGGTGTAATATAATTAGCATAGTGATTACAGAATTTTCTCAATTTAGTCTTAGTATATTATGTGAAACTATAGAAAGTTGAAAGAACATTTTCTAAACACATTCAACGTAATTGTTAGTCTTATAATACACGTAAAAGCTGAATGCGAGCTTACATCTTACATCAACAAAAACATAAGTGTCGATAAAACTGTCGACAATCCCTCGAATTCCTGTGTCAAATGGCATTGCCCAACAACCACTGTGACCTAATACATAGGCTATATAGTATTTGTAGAATCTACCCTTAGAGGTTTGCGAACTTCGACCGGTTGATAGTTCAAGATCAAGAGATGTAATTTTGCATGATTAAACTCCCAAAGGCAAAACCTTTGATTCAATGTTGTCAGCTCGAAAAAATCGTACCATTAAGAGTGAAATACTCTTATTGTTATCCTGCCTATAAGAATAAGCTTCATTAGAGAGACGTTTTACAATAATGTCAATGCGTTATGCTGGCAAACTACTCGTGGCCCATTCTTTACTAACAATCTGATCGTCATGAAATGTCAGTTAATCAAATAGTCGCTATGTAATGATCTAATCTTAGATCTGCACAACTGTCTACATAATCAAGCGTCTTCAAATTTTCCTTTTCTCAAGATGACTTTTCCCCTCGACTTTATGTTTCCATGTCATCGATACTACTTACATTATTGACAATGGAAGCATGACTCTAAAATCCACAAACACACTACGTGTTCTCTGGTGTCCTTTCAAGAACTAGACAAGCAGTCACCATCGGCGTTACATAAACAGCTCTTTACCCCGATACTGTTCATAGTCGTCATAAATAGTTCTGCATTCAATCTAACACGTAAAACTGGAGTACTTATGTATGACAAAACGCTGATGTTTTTACACAGCATTACTGTTCATTAGACGATGGGAACGAGATGGAGAGTAGTCTTAGTATTTGCATTATGTCAAAATGTCTTAGGGATAATGATCTTCCTATCCTCTTTTCACTATGAAAATGTCGTTGCAGTTATTTCACTGCCACTCATGATGAAAGAACTTGTTACCTACATGTAAGTTTTACCTTGTTACTGTGAACCGTATCAATGAGACAAGGTACAAGGTACTGAATACCGTTTGCTACATTACTACAGCATGCATAACGCGTCAATGCGATTTTTGTTCTTTCTAATGTAGTTTAGCAATTGCATAAATCAGATTGGTGTAGTACATACATTGCTTTATGTAAACAATTATCATACGTGTCACTTATTGCTGTCGAATATCATAAAAGGCAGCCAGAAGCATGTGTTTGGTCCTAAAACAATATATTTGTAAAGAGTATATTTAGGTTCCAGTACTACTTCTAATGTTGTTTACCTGCCTGAAATATGGAATATTGTATCTTTGTTCAACTGTTCAGAGTATTGATGATCGTTTGCTGAACATCTGCTCTATACTCTTTACGCAATACAAAGAAGCAAATTATTTCAAACTCTTTACAATCTACTTATACAAATGGCGATGTCATTCACGATAGTTCTAAATAATTAGATTTGTAAAGTATCTGGAGATAAAGATCTTCTTAGAGAGAAGGAACATTGGAATAGTTCTATTTATGATACACTTTCCTACACAATTTTTAAAAAAATAATACTAAGACCTAATTGAAGAGTTGTTACCAGCTTTTACCAACGTATTTAGACTCGGGTCAAAGTTTTTACTAAGCGGTCTAAAAATGGTTACATTACCCAATGGCTAAATGGAAAACTGTTCCATGGTTTTCAATATGTATCATGAATTTATTTTTCAAATGGAATATGGTTTTGGTGTGCTAAAGAATAAAACATTATTTGTTTGCGATACGTGAATTATACATTATCAGGTTATTTGTAAAAATTACTAAATATATTTAAAAATAAATTGATGTTTAAGGGATATATTTAACACAACGTTCCATAACATATTCTAAGTGTATAACACTTTAAAAAGAAAAGATTAAAAAATCATCAGAATTGTTATCATTTTGTGAATACTGGATGTAAATTAGCTGAAGTACAGCAGAAAATTACTTTTGCTTTGATTACTTTTCGAATTCCTAGACCCTAAATCTATTATTGTATTAAGTATACATCATTCTATAAAAAGACGTTATCATTGGTTCAATACATCTAAGAGCAATAATCCCAACCGCCTTCACTAATCTAATCTTTTAAGCTAGTTTCAAGGTGAGGTTCAAAGGCAGATAGCAAATCAATTCCCAGATCCAATTTAAGTTTCTTAAAAGCTATCGGAATATTCCCAAATGTGTGCAAATCTTATCAAATATTTTTATTGTGCAATGAAATTGAAAACTGAGGACGCCGTTTGCTTTTTGGATTACCATCACCATCTACGTGTACGTGTTATTGAATCTCCAATATGTGCAATTGAATGCGTCATAATTAGATATTAATTCTCAATGCCATTAAGAAACTGACTTATTATTCGGAGATTTACAGCATTGATGTAGATAGCATGTATGGGGTCAATAAAAGAGGTCATACTCGCGGTGTGTTGATGATGGGTAATACAATATCAATAATCAAGAGTACTATTTTCGTAAGGGTTCCTTTTTAGAAGATCTCAAATACAAACCATTTCACTTTATTTTATGCTGTATTTCACCATGGTTTATCTTGCCGTGCATACTGATTTCCTTCTACACTGTGCTATTCTGCTAGCTGTTACAGTAGACACAGCGGGATTCTGTATGATGTACGGGTAAACAAATCGAGTCTCCCATAGTTATCAAGCAAAGCTTCAATTACTGCGTACAACAAATAGATCGTCAGGCACAGTAGGATGTTGATGAATAGTTGAATTCGTCTAAAATGATAACGAATGGAATATGATAAATGCGCTTCAGAACTGAACAAGGGCAACCTTTTGAATCCTTTAATTGAAATTTTGCTCTTTTTGCAGGCTGGTCTTCGGAAACAGAAATAACAAGTAATTGCGTAATAAGATAAGATTACCTGGCAGATCATGCCACTATGTATATGACTTGATTAAACCATAGGAAACTCCGACGTATTTGTTCACTGTAATCAAACATTGCAAAGGCCTCTCTGAAGAAACTCTGCATAGCAATTCCTCCATGTGCAATGTTCCACAGTCTGTATAGACTATTGAAATCAACGACGCTAGATAGACGTCACGCTTTTAATGGAATCATATATTTAACCAAGCAAGTCGAAGATATATAATATTCTATATTCAACTGTGGGTGCAATTTCAGACATAACAAATGGAATAATAGAGACAGGAGTGGTTTGTTAACTTCATCAAAACGTACATTTCATTTCATTTCATTTCATCTTGTCAAGAACGGCAATGTCAGGCTTAATTCAAACGTAAGTTGATACATATATCAACCATAACAAAGTGCACACGTCTTGTAAAGCTTGTTGACATAGCTATTACTTTTAATGTGGCATTTGTATTATCAATTGTTTTCGGTAATTCTTAAAAATGCAAACTTCAAATTTCATATAGTTTAGTTTAATTAATTTGTCAATTAAGGGACATATTATGTATAATGCTGTAGCTCATAATTTTGTATTCCAATAAATAATGTGTGTAGGAACAAAAGTTCTAAAGGCTTTGTCTTTACAGAAAGCATTCAATTTACATCTAATTTCTAAAGTACTCGCATGAAATTTATCATCGTATAAGCAAAACATTATACTTCAATTATGAAATATGCAAACAACATACCCTTATTATATGAACATAACTTTACATAACTGTATATCCAAAGTATACCTTGAAATACTTTACGACTGTTTTTTGACCCTCGAGCTCATTATTGGAATATAACTTTACATAAATGTATATGTAAACGTCTACTTTGAAATACTTACGACTGTTTTACCATTTTCGTTTTATGAAGATGTCCTTGAACAGACACTCGTATATTACGTGAACGTCAACTTTGAATGCTTATGACTCTCATGGCATCAACACAACTTTGACATAAACGTAATGCATATAGGATTGAGTTTAACTTCCCATGGAGTGTTCAGACCCCTTTTTCTTATACATAACTTACATAAATGTACATAAACGTATTAAGTCGATAAGTAACTCCATTAAATGAGTCAAACATAGAATTTGTTGATGAAATATCAGAAGCTTTCACATAGCCATGACAATGTTTCAACAACACCATACAATTAAGTAAATGTCAACTACACTTTTTAATTTTTAACTTGGTCACAACGTTAGTCAAGCAAAACAATCTTTACAATGTTAATGGAGATTATAACTCTAGAAAGCAATATGTGGTTGATTCACATTGATTATGTGATATTTCCAATTGTATATGTAATGTTCTATCTTCCAAATGTTCCTCATGTCTATTTTATATAGTAATATTAATTATTTACAATATAGCCAATTATGAATCAAACCAGCCATGTTTCAAGAAAAGTACGTCGTTTACTACATTATATGCCGAAATAATTACTGGAGAGTAGAAACGAAAAAATGAACTTGATTTTTCAATTGATGAAACGCTACTTATGTATGCAATTATGTAACACGATACAGAACAGACGTACGAGAAGCTGTCTTGCCCTTGGCGTATAGTATATACGTATGAAGATGGAGTAATTCATGCCCCTTCCGAAGACGTCTAACCCTTTGGCTGTCAGTGCCGTATCTTCATAGCAGGAAATATCGTGTGCCCTTCTTGACATGAGGTTACTATAGATTTACTTTTGTGTCCATGACTGATATGAATTTTACAAGTCAATTTTACCGAATTTATTTATCAAATGAAGATGCTGCTAAATTCAAGAGGCAAAGGATGTAAACTGCCAGGAAATTAGTTGTTACCGTTCTGATTTGCTTATTAAACGTGATCAACTCTATTGATGCAAAATACATTTGATGATAACAACGTATGCTAGTAATTGAAGGGATTTCATCGGATCTGAAACCATTACTGTCAAGATGGACGATCATCCCTATTATTCTATATTTTGACGTGCTATGGCAGACTTTAGAAGCTGTCCCAACAAAGCAATGATTGAACACTAATCTATTCTGGCTAAGACCACTATAATAGTGGTCTGAGACTCTTGGTATTGACTAAATCAGGGAGTGCAAGACACAACTAATTTTCACATTCCAAACGCGTTTTTCGCTGAGACTAGTGAACTTTGTAAAATGAGCATTAATGTTTGACCTTTACGTGCCCTCAATTATATAACGTTCACCTCTTAAAAGGTATTTTAAATTATGTAACTATACAGAATTCCCTTGACGAGCACTACTTAGAAGATGGTTACACCCATTAACTAATTGAAATAAATGGTAAACCAATTTTTAACAAAGGCAATCTGACGTCAAGGAAAATTGTGTTGATCAAAAGTACTGTCAAACATCACATACGCAAATTTATATGCAGTTGTTGAAGAGCAAGTTTTGTGAATGGTCATTTCTTTCGCCTTATGTTTTTACAGACATTGTTTCTTTTAGATAGGAGTAATGGATGGACTATGAAGTACGTTTACTTTGGAGAATTGGCTTTGCAGAATTATAGAATGTTCAACTGAAATAATTATTAAATATCATTACATTTTTACTGCGGTCCTTGAAACTATTAACAGTTATCTGTCTATATTATAAAAAAATAGCCATTGTTAGTTTTTGAAATGTGTAATTACAAATTAATGTACTTTGTGTCACTTTCCGTATAATTTACGAAAATATCGAAGTAAAGTCTGACTCAAAGTAAGCGGTTTACTGATATACAAATTTCACATCCCGTTGTACCTTCAAAGTTGGCGTTCAAAGCATAGTACCAGTAATAACGATACCTATTATAAACTTGATGGATAGACAAACGAACTTGCCAACAGGAAATGTGGACTTTAAGTTGACAAATATCGACAATCTAAGCCGAACTTCACCTAAATATCACAAGACGAGTGGCTTAGGAATTGATTGTTTACTATGAGTAGATAGTAAACCGTGCGATTATGATACTTAGTAAGAAATCCCGTGGAATATGTGTAACATCTGTCAAATGCAAGTCGCAATAAGTTCGTACATAACTAGTGACAGTATAATAATTGGTGAACGTGATCGACTCGTAACAACCCATTAGATTTCAATCAATTTTTTTGCCAATCATATCATACCACCCGAGTCCTTAACTTGATGATTAGGTTTTCAAGTTTGCGTGACTTTGGGTTGCCATGGTTAACGTAATTTGTTTATCTGAAGGGTACGTTTAAGTTTACAGCCATGATCTACACTGAATCATAGTAAGCTGGCCCTATTCCACATCTTTATACTTATTTCGATGTTATCATGTCAAGTAAGAAGTATTGACAGAAACACACACACACACACTAAACTTCACTCCCTTACAATCAAGGATAAGTACAAAATAGAAAGCGACAAAGTAGTGTGAAGAATAGAGAATTTAGGAATAGTAGTACTGATCGAACAATATATTGTAGATTGAAGAAGTTTTTCAAATTGGACATTACCCTGGTATTCGGCTACACAATCCTATTATATCAAAGAGAGTAAATATTTTTATAAAAACCATATTCATAATTACATATTCAGACATTGCTGTTACTCATATGGATTAGTAGCTGCATTGCTCAAAAGAATGTGACAGTCAAAATGATTAAAGTTGCCATTTTAACAATACCTATTTTGGTATGTACATGTTACAATACGGTGATATATTTTGGCGTACTACAACCATCGACTTACACTTAGGGGAACTTGCAGTTTAAATTTTAAAATCAAATCTGACCTTTACATAGTCAACGTCACGATAACGTCGGTTCAATTTACAAAATACCATCACATTAGGATCTACGTTTGGTTGCCTCAAGGCCAATAGTTCGTGTTATTTAAATTGCAAGATTTCATTTGAGTTCTATTAATGTAAAATTTAATTTCCTGTCAAAACTTCCAACTGTGGTGCAGTCCCTTGTTTGGGGTCCATTATTTCAACATTCTCATGTGCCCTATCTAACCAGCGGTATACTCATGCTGAATAGCCGTAGGGTATACCGCAAAAACATCCTTTGAATTGGAAGTAAATTTTGTCATTTCGAGCAATGACTATCCAGATGATCTCACTGAATCAATAAGTATACAGATTTTTATACGGAATGAGATTTTGTAATTGCTATGCACAGTTAACCCTGGGGTGTATGTGATAATAAACTTCCCAGCCCTACATTTCCAACAGGCAATATCAATCGATCCAATGTTAGCTTCCTTCGTATAATTGAAATCGATCCTAGATTATTATCAGGCGACTTCATCATAAACAAGTGAGAAAATGATGGTCACTTCTCACGCTCTAGTTGAAGTGTTGATTGATAAATATCAATATTTCCTTTCCATTGATTGATTAGTTGGGTGAGATTTATCTTCTTTTGCGTCGAGTAGACGCCTTGTCAGCCACTATCGAAGGTAACTGAGCAATTATTACCTGTAATACGCACTGTTTTCAATCGCAATGGATCTGTTGACATCGAATAAAAAGTCACAATGGTTTGATAGGAAGTTAATTTTTTCGCTTTGCTGAAATGTTTATAAAGATTCAACATACATCTTTACCACAAACATGATATATGACGCCATCCTTATAATGCATCCACAGTTTGATCCTTATTAACACAATCTTCAACTATCCCTTGAAGCTTGTTATTAGTATTCATGTTCTCCATACAAAATACTGACTAAAGCGGACCTTTTAATAAAAATGTGATGTTATTAATCAATGACATAAATTTCACGAGTAAACATTATATTGAATAAACTCACTATTCTTTGCCGCATGTGATGATGTCCATTATCAAACAAGTTAGTATCAAGCTACGTCATGCAACCCCATGGGCGGCAGTTTCTGTAGATGAACAAAGGAATACACGAACTATTTCTGGAAGATGTCTGTCACAACAAAAGATAGTTAGTAATTCCTATCACTTCTTTCCATCCTTCGAATCTGTTAATACCTGAATTCGCCATATGTTCCAATTCACACATTTATTCCCATTGGTAAATGTTTCATGTCATGTCTCAATGTATTATTTATTTACGGTAATTCTATGAAAATGGTTAATCTAGACTAAGTATGTATATCATGTCACTCTAATCTCCTAGTTGTTCTTGGTTTTCCTACTTGTACAACTGCTGAGAGAGTATCTTTTAATAAGTCTGTTTTTACCTAAACAGCCTCTGTCCTGAGTATTTTGACTCATATTTTAAATATGTTCACCACTGTCATAATTATAGAACCAGGTCGAGCAAAAACAACGACTTGTTAGTACCTCGACCTAGAATTGAATTTTTTAAGCAAAGTGTTTATGTTTTCTGGAGGAGCAAATATTTGGAATACCTTACCACTTGAAGTGAGAAACATAACATTGTTGTCTTCCTTCACACGTGGCTGTCACCACTAATTTATGACAAAATTTTAGACACTTTTGCTGAGTATTGTATGGCCTTATTGTACAGTTTGTATTTGCCTCTTTTGTCTCTGTACTGTTTTTATTCAGAGGGCCCCAGGGAAGATTGGCCTCGGCCAACTGGGCTACCGTCTCTGATTGATTGCTACACTCCGGAAACGTTTCAACAAATTGCTAACAAACTCACCATAAAGTAATTCAGGTTGTAAATTGTTTACTTGGTGAGTAAGAGTAATTCAACAGACGTTCATTTCGATGAAATAGACTATATTATTGTCCATCTCAACGCCATCAATGATGTACAGCTGGCTTGCTGTGGATCACTTATGCTCCCCTTCACTGTCTTATTCGTGACTTGTCATAAATTACTTATTGTAAAAGAACCTTTGCCTTACACTTCAAAAGTACTTAAACACGCCTAAATGATATAATTATTGTAAACCGAGATGTTTTAGTGTAAACGAATGCAATTCAAGCAATAAAGCTATCTTTTATTAAAAACCTGTCACACGACTTTCTTCATGTATTCAAAATATATTGATTCACAACCGGGAGGTAATATATTTACTGCCAAGTTTTATACATAATACACGACACATACTTACATGCATATGCATGTTGCTCTTCTTTTTTGAAAATAATTTATAGGAACTTGCAATGGCAATTCAAATATTGTTGAAAAAAATATCTGTATTCATAAACATTTTGTTGTCCTAAAAGTTCTGTTTGTCCTCAGCAAAAGCAAAATGTGTGTGTGCACTTTGGCGAATACACCTTTGATTTCAAACAAATAGAGACAAATGTTTGATAATTAAAAAAACAATGACAACTTTACTGTCAACTATGGCATTGCAGTCTCTTCAATCTTGCGAGTGTCAGCAGTCTTCATCGGATAACGAAAGGAAACCAGAGACCTCTTAAAGGCAAATATTGGCTGCTAGTTAGAAAATTAATTCCAAAATGATTCATTTATGAGGTTACCTTATTTCACAAAGTAATCCATTACCAGAAAGTGCATTGCTCACTGCAACCCTTGATACTCTTAATTCCAATCAATTTATATTAGTTTGCCATCTAGATAGGTACAGTCATTCCAAATGCACACCAGAATACCTTACTTTATACACTTCAATCTTCACCATTCATAACATATTACTGGTATTCTAAACTTAATTACCCTTTCAGAGGTTTCCGGAGACCAATTCATTTGTTCGCCAATACACTTAGGTCCAATTAAAATATTTTTCTGTGACGATCAGGAGTATAGTAACTATGTCGTTGCTAAGTGAAAGTTTGTTTGACAATAAATGTGTTCCAGAAGTGTCAGTGTTATCTTCCGTAAGGGAAGGTTAAAGTATGTATGGTGATGTATGTCTGTATGCCTGCATGCATGCAATGCATACATTGCATAAATAACGATTTTCGGCATTAGGCAATATCTTAATAGGCCATGCTTCAAATTTCATATATCTTCGTACATAACTTAATGGCAACATAGTGTTTGTGTAGTATAAAGCTTATTGACTTAGTTTTCAACCATAATGAGTCATTTATATATTTTATAATTTTCTGTCATCACCAATATCCTTTGAACGCAATCTTCAAATTCCGTACAATTTGGTACATACATTGATGATAACAAAACGCGTGTGCGCTATAAATCTTGTTGGTATAGCTTTCAATGGTAATGAGTCATATGCATAATTAATGATTTTTCGGTACTTTGGCAACATCTGAAGAATGCAAGATTACAATGTCTTATAATTTTCTACATACCATTGTGAAAACAAAGTACATAAATTATGTCCCATATAGCCAGTTGATACAGTTTTTAATTTTAGTTTTTAATTTTGATGAGTCATTTGTATAATTAACTTTAATGAGTTGTATAATTAATTAAAATTACAATTTAAATTGCATGCATTTATGGTAGCTCAGAATGTCACATGTTGATGATGCGTGCACGGTGTTATTTGTGTTTAGTCATGTTTCTTTAACATTTTAGGTGTTCAACCAAATTGTTCCTGTAATACTGGACAGGATGTAACTTTAATTGTTCAGTATGCTGCGTCATATTTGTCCCTATTTAATGGTACTGATATATATCATATAAAAAACTATATATGTAAAGTCATTGATGTTCATGATGCCTTATATTATCACCATTCTACAATTACACCGATTGAGTTCAATTAGCAGTGTGGCAAATGTGAGACTTGGTAACAAATATTGTGCTTACCAGATGTTTTTAATTGTGTCATAACATAACAGCTATTCGAAAGACCATTAACAGTTTACAATCAATACCCCTTCTGAGACATCATAGCTGAAATAAGAATATGTATGCTGTGACATGTACAACAACATTAACGACTATCCAAAAATGTCAAATCCCTATTATCAAGATTAAACTCAAACATTATGGAGAAACATTATGGCTAGTAGATGGAATCGATTTTCAAAGAATATGCACAGAACTCAATTTCTTTTAATAGTACTGTAAGTTATCAACACTGTCTAGATCTCGCTATCAGCGATGTCAGCGCCATTGAAACAGGATCCATGAATATATGATAAAAACAAACCATGGGACTTAAATGAGTCTTCAGTAATTACAAGACGTTGGCCAGGATGAACTAATTTAGTGAACAGGACTACCAAAAAACCCCCCTACGAACCAGAAAATATCTGTTATGGATGTCCATGTACATGTACATGTGACTTCTAACCTTGTTTTCGCAAGTCGTAATTAGTAACACTTTACTCTAGGTACATTTTTGCCACCGTGACTTGTTGGATGTTCATTTCTGCATGTTGGATTCATTGCATGGTTGTCAGCAAACATTAGATCGGTATAATTATCCTGATATTATGATACAAAACAATGCAATAATAAAAGTCTTCGTAAAATACTACCCTCCGACGTGGCCCACCTCCAAAACATTTTTTTTAAATATTTGCCCCCCCCCCCCCCCGGCCTTCCTTGGCGTAATGACTGTCTGCAGGCAGGCTCCCTAAAAGCATTTTAACATCAGAAACGTAATCATAATCCCTGTCATCAGTGTTGCCGCATCGTCGACAAAATTCTACTGTTGATTACAGCAACTTACAGGTTATACAACACAAGATATGTTCTCAATCTCTGTGTGATTTGTGTCACATTCGCTAAAGGAGAATTTCACTACCAGTCATATCAAATTTCATATGTTTTCAGTTTATGTAATTACTCTACATTTTAGAAGTTGAATTATTCATAGGTTGGAATATTACCTTCTTTTTATAGTAACTTTCATTCCCGTCTCTAAAAGCACAAACCGAGGCCCATTTAGTTTGATTTACATAAAGTCATCTTAGTATATAGAATAGAATGCGAAATATTGTCATAGTATTTTGGTGTCTGTTAACGGACTACTGTAGGATAATTGATGTATCGCTTGGGTAAGTATGGAAATGGAAGTATGTAACACATTGATAACGCTGTCAAAACCTAAGATAAAAACCGTAATATACATGTCATACATATATGAAATGAATGAAGTGAAGTTCGAGTCAAGGCATGGAATTCTGGACACCGTGCTTCGTCAGTGGCATACAACGGAGAGATGACGTTTCAAAGATATCAAATTTATATTTACGAATTTCAGCGCTGACTACTAAATAACAATTTAAAATTAAAAACAGTGGGAAATGAAATAAAATGAAACACATGTACAGTTAGACGCGTAAGATAAACATGCATACACAACTTTAAAAAAAATAAAGTCACGTGATATAATCAAAGTAACAACATTATGCTCTCGCTTACAATGTTCCACATTATCAATGCCATTCAGTTTCTCGGTTAGAGAGGTCCATAGTGTTGGCCCACAAATGGTGAAGGCGCTGTCATTCAGTTTTTAGAACGACCTAGGCATTATTACATTATAGCTGTTGTTGGTGTTAAGGACCCAAAATATAGTATGTAACTTGGAGCTACACCTTGCAGTGCCTTAAAAACAAGTAACATTATCTTAAATTCTACCCTAGCTTTTACAGGGAGCCAATGCAATTTTCTACGTAAATGAGACACACCATCATATTTATTCAAACCTTTCACATCACAACACATGGTTGAATTTTGTTGACCATGTAATCTGTCAAATAGATATTGTGGTATTCCATATAAAATCAAATTTGTATAATCGAAGTGGGAACTAATAAGAGTCTCGGAATGAACTAGACTTACAATGGCATTTTGATTGAGGTATTTGTGTATACGACGCAGATTATACAAGTTATGATGTATTCTTTTGGACAATTGGTTTACATGGCATGCCATTGACAGATTGGAATCCAACCAACCACCAAGATTGCCTACGTGGTTTACTTCTTTGGTTTAATCATAACCAATTGTGGCATGGTCAAAGTTTACTCTAGCTAGTTGCTGTCTGGTACCAAAGAGAGTGACCTCCGTTTTGTTCTCATTTTGTTTCAGTTTGTGACTCATCATCCAGTTTGAATGGCCACAATACATTTCTCATACATATTTGACATTTAATGGTAAATAGTGCGTCATATTCCAATATACATCGTACTTTGATCTATCTGAATGATTTAACTGTTACCTGCAGGGTTCATACTATGTTGTCACGAAGATATAGCATTACCTCACGGTACATCGGAGTCTGAGGAATTCTCTTCTGTTAAATAACTTTGTTGAAAACTAGCATTCAAATGGGTGGTTGAATGTACTAATATACTGTAACAACGTAATACAGACATATAACACGAATGAGTTATCAATAGAGAAACAGTGCCTAACCACAAAAAGTACTCTAAAATGAAGTCACACCTATTGAGCTGAGACGTACTTGTCATAGTGCCGTCACAGCAAGATACTGGTAGCAAGCAGACAACCTCTTTATATTTGAGTCGGACATTGCTGACAACTTTTGTAACTGGGAAAAATCCACGTTTGAGTCAATCTTACGTAAATCAATCCCAATTACGATAAAATAGCGACAAAATTAAGTGTTAATAAAATCTGTCTCTGTCTCTGTCTCTGTCACTTATCTCGCTCTCTGTATGTCTGTCTATCAGACTGTCTGTCTGTCTCTGTATGTCTGTCTGTCACTCACTCACTCAGTCAGTCTGTTGTCACTCAGTCAGTCAGTCAGTCAGTCAGTCAGTCTGTCTGTCTGTCTGTCTCTCTCTCTCTCTCTCTCTCAGCTGTTCATTGCTACTCATGAATAAAAATCAATGATGTATACCTCTGGTCAAAAAGGTCATTCTCTATTTCCTGCTGTAAAGCATAACACGCGAAGCTTACGTTTGGGCTCTATATCCACACAGTCGAGTCACTGTAACCATAGTGACTAACATTCTGTAGAAGGAAGTGATTTTCTACAGTTGTCGAATAGTTTGACGTTGAAGAAGTATTACATGAACTAAACATCAGTTCGTCGTGTTGGTATCTTTACAAGCCAAACCAGCAAGAATCTTTCAAATGAATTATGCACAAGAATGGTTTTGAACTAGACGCATGCTTTTACCAACAACCATCGCAATCCGTGACAAATTTAGTCCACTCATCGCAAATGTAGCATCAGTTGGGTGGGACATTTAGTCTAATTTCAAAATTATGCAATCAATAAAGAAGTAATTGTTTACTGAATGGTAAATTTATCCTAAATGGCGATAAATGTCATGCCTCCGGAATTATAGCTTCTTGCAAATAGGTTCTTGTATAATTCATATAAACGCACATATTCATACAATGACCTTTTATGGAATGACTATTTGGTCATGTAACATGTTTGAGAATCACACAGAAAAGTTGAAAGCGAGAGACCAGCGCACAACACCCCAACTAGCATTTATGTTTCACTTTTGAATTAATCTTTCGACTGTGAAATAGTGTGTGTGTGTGTGTGTGTGTGTGTGTGTGTGTGTGGTTCCATTGGAGGTTAATATACATCATGCTATATTCACGTCGAAGCTTCGAGGAGAGAAGTAACAGGCTGCACATTTCAACGCCTGTCACTTCACAAACCTGGTAAATTGAACTTAGAGAAACGTGAGGATACGAATATTAATTGTATTCCGCGTTTTATGCGAAAATGTTAAATTATTTACAATATGAGATTACCACACCTACATAAATCTTCTAGTTCTAGTGACACACTACTGAAACAATCGAAGTGTATTAGTCAGTCAGTAAGAATGTTCCAAACTCATTCAACATCCATTATATCTATTCTCCATCCCTTGTGGCTAACACATTCATTGCAGTAGAGCTGAAAACATTTTAACGTCGGAACTGTACTCACCTTCGCTAAATTGAATATCACCTGGTTATGCGCATTGACAGTATGGTCGATCATGTTAGTAGAATTATCTTACATACAATGTTGAAAACAGGGGGTGACCGTCTTGTGCTGTGCATTGCTTACATGTAATGTTTTTATCTGAGTGGATTCTTTCTAACCAATTTTAATTCAGTATTCGGAGGTATTTTACGATCGAAGTATAGGTGTACAGAAAATCAACCAATATGCCCATGTTCGTGTTGTTTGGTCATGAACTTACACTAACTTCTTAAAGAAATATTTTGAACTGTTCGGAAAACTTGATTTAAATAAATAGCCTATTAATTCCACTATCCGTCCATCACCTTCATCATGGTTTCTTGACAATAGTTGCAAGTGACATATCCGAAAGAAAGAGCATTTTTAACTTTAAATTGGTACACACAGAAATTTTCGAAAATTACTTGAGCGAGCAGACTCGGTCTTTTTATTTGTAATTTGATGTTTGATACTATACATGCAAAGTATGATGTTTTATTGATCAAACCAACTTGAAGGTCGTCCCTACTTTATCAAAGTATGCAATATCGTGTATTGAGTCATGTATCTATATGCCATTAGTTGAATTTTATGAGTTCATTTTAGTATTGGCAGTGTATTAAACAGCACTGCAAAGGGAAATCACAGATGGCGAGTTTTATGAAGAGTAAAGGTACGATTTGTATACTACAACTTTTATTTGGTCTGATATTTATACTCTTTAAATATTGGTATTTCCACTAAGTATGCTACTCTATACTGCATAGTACGTCTTTGCGTTTTAGAATTCAGAACATTACATTTATTGTACCAGGTTATGATTTTCCGAATTTATTTTATCAGAATGCCATTAGGTAAATTACTTTTTCTCTGTTCCATAGTTGCTTCCTTCTCCACTGACCGATACAGTGCATGAAAGTTACCAAAGACTATAAACTAACAAACAGACAGACACACACACACACACACACACACACACACACACACACACTTAAACAACCAACCAAATGTATTCAATATTCACATATTTATCATTACATCAATGTATATCCCTGGAGGAAATAGACACATGCATCATTAAAGACAAAATTGAATTCTTGAATACTTGAGATATTTATATATATAATATATGTAAGCCAACATATAAACTTTTAATAAGTGTATTCCCCCGAGAGACATATACAACAGAATGATTTCATGTTATTTTTTAAATAGCCAATAAACTGCCGTCTTTTGAAAATGTTAATGAAACATTTCAATAATGGATATGTATTGAGTTTATATGCCAACCGTATTATTTGCTCGGCCTGTGTGAGAGTGTCTACATTAGAAACATCATTGCTCCCCCTGGACATCTTGTCCAAAATATTGGACATAATGTACATTAAACGACAAAAGCCCTTATCATGCCTAATAGTAAATTAATGTCCTGCTGACAAGAAGTAGGAAATCTAATCTTGTATCTTTGTGTAATGTAGAGGTACTAATTATAAGGCAGATAATAATGTCCTATTGATAGAAGAAAAAAAAAGTTTTTGACAGTTATAATGGCAGTGAGGATGTATGTGTGTATGTGTGTGTGTGTGTATGTATGTATGTATGTATGTATGTATGTATGTATGTATGTATGTATGTGTGTGTGTGTGTGTGTGTGTGTATGTGTGTATGTATGTATGTATGTATGTGTGTATGTATGTATGTATGTATGTATGTATGTATGTATGTATGTATGTATGTATGTATGTATGTATGTATGTATGTGTGTATGTGTGTGTGTGTGTGTGTATGTATGTATGTATGTATGTATGTATGTATGTATGTATGTATGTATGTATGTATGTATGTATGTATGTGTGTATGTATGTATGTATGTATGTATGTATGTATGTATGTATGTATGTATGTATCATTGGAAGTATAGACTATCAACTTACTAAAATGAATCTCAATAAACATAAAACCATGTACGTAAAATATCAAAAGTCAACAAATTAAAGTTATGGATTCTTCCCTTATCGTCTATTTTCTTGCGATATAAATTTCATCATCGTTTTGTTGTTAATTATTTAAAACTTATCCATCAAACATTTTTTGTAGATCTACACAAATATTCCATCACCAGTGTTCTTTCTTTAAAATGCGTCACACTACATACATTAACATGAATGTGATCATTTTAGTTCTATTTCGATTATCCACAATAAAACATGATTGTGTCGTTATATTTGTCTTTATCTTGTCTTTACTATTACAACCATTGTCAAGTCAGACCGTGTTATATTGTGTTCACCAAAAATGAAATTTATTTAACTACTAATACTAATACATATCATATCAATAAAGTACTATTTTCAGTGCATATGATCTCTACACCCCCTCTTAAGAACTTGCAAGACTCCAATAATGTTCATTTTATTGTTATTTCTGTAGATTTTTGAGAATAAGAGTTCTTATCTCTGCACGCACATCGCACGCGCGCGCATCGCACGCGCATGTACACACACTATCACTACTAGCATACACACAGTCTAATCAGGCTCTACATACACGTACGTGTAGTACGGACTCTGAAAAGTTTTCTTTGAATCCTTTCAATGATCGTGGTGCCAAATTTTCTACATCCGTAATCGCCATATTATTTAGAAAGGCCAGCTGTGTTGCTGCTATTCGACTTACGAAGAGAAGGTAATGTCGTTCGCTTGCATGACTACGTAGATTTACAAAATGACAAAGTCTTACTCAAAAACACGCATGGATGCTAAAACGAAGACGTGGCTTCAAAACTAATCTCGTTACTTTGGTCATACAGTCAGAGATGAAAAGCAACTGTCGGGTTTACTAGAGGAAAAATATTGTTACAAACATGTAGCCATGATTACAAAAAACTTGAATAGCCAGGTTATAAAGGAAACACTCTGAGCTGTGTTATGATTACAAAAACCATTTAGTACATGAACGTAAACTCCGAAGATACAAAAACTTACACACATCTCACAACTAATGTTAGCGTAAAAAAATAACCAGTATGTTTAAATCATAAGCAATGAGTTGTCATAGAACTGGGTCCATGTTGGCAACGGGAAGAAAGGGACTTTGTACTGTACGCGAATTGAGTAGTCAAACGTAGAAGACGTCCTTTCAAATGAGAATATTTATCATTTTAAGCCCATATGTAAAACATCCTGAAACGATCTCTCACTGTCATCACTTTACATCACATATGTCTAGTACTTCTGCAATGATAAATTGAAACCTTTTACTTTCAGTGATGTTTCTCTTTTCTTCTGTAGGGCCTAAACTTCTGGTAAAAACTACCCGCGTCAATTTTCAATTAATTTCTTTCCATGATCAACAAACTGAAATTGGGTTTGTCGCTTGGTAATGAATACGGAACAAACAAATCGTGAGTTTGCAAATATAAGTAAATACATGAAAATTTGAACACATTGAGTGGGTGTTTGTTTACATTCGCCATCAGGATTTTAACTCTCAAATTCACCGAAAGTAAACCGAGGACGTCTCAGTTTTTACTCTGACGGTCTTTACATAAAAGAGTGAACCACATTCAATGAGAATAGTGTTTGAAAATGATGTAGTGAAAAGACGCATGATTTGAAGTATAGATATCGACAACTGTAGTCACATTGCACTTCGGATACAATAAATACTGAGAACTACATATTGAATTTTAAGGAAGCCACTTAAATCAAGCAATATACGACAATAAAATGGTATTTACAGTGAAGATACCTAGTATTGCGAGGTAGTTTCAAGTTTCCTTTAGAGACAAGTACAGGTATGTGACTATAGATGATTTTAATCTATTTCTGTGGTGATATAGCGGAAATCAGTCACCATGTGATTTTGAAAATATCGTGAATGTAGAGCCATGAAAGCATTACACGATGAAACAGTTATCTGAGAGACAGTTAGCGTAAATAATCAAATTATATTTTAATATTGAATATGAATGTTAGAAACATAACATTTCACGAAAACTGAAGGCTGCAAGCTTGGATTTCCTACCCAGCTGTTGAGATTTAATTAGCACCAAAATATATGCAGGGTGAGATTACCACCAAACCCAATTGCGACTACAATAATTCATTTAACTTGTATCAATTCTATAGGGTTATCAAATTATTGACATCTTCTGCAGTTAGTATCTTTATCTTAGAATAAATGAATTGCTGAATACTATCCTGCAAGGTTAATGCCCTATATGTTCCCTAGCTGCTGTGAAATTCAGGGGCACGTAACTAAAACCATTTTAACGCCGTTATGGTACTTACCTCCGTTAAATTGACTACTGACATCCCATCAGCATATGCAGTATAGTCGATAATGTCCACAGAATCACTCTTATATGCGGTATGTAACACGGGGGTGACCGTACTATACATTTCTGTTGTATTTGAGTTTATGCCCGTTCACTATTGAATATATCGGAACCGCATATAATTGTGCAGGTGATGTTAAGCGTGTACAACTATTTTCGTCATTGACAATATTTTATATTGTTCTCGCCACATTATTAACAAAAGCAATAAACTATAGGCCATATGTATTGGCAAGCATTTTAATACCGATAAACCTTGGCTTTTTTAATTTGATTCTGTCTGTCTGTCTGTCTGTCTGTCTGTCTGTCTGTCTGTCTGTCTCTCTCTCTCTCTCTCTCTCTCTCTCTCTCTCTCTCTCTCTCTCTCTCTCTCTCTCTCTCTCTCTCTCTCTCTCTCTCTCTCTCTCTCTCTCTCTCTGGTGTTGTGTAGTGGCATTTATGGTTATGTTCAAGCGATTGTAACAAATATTACTTGCCAAGTGAAACACAAAAATAATCTGCTGATACTGTCAATCATGGACACAGTCTTTGTTTAAATGTCTCTATTTAATAGTGTCCAGTAATGAAAAAAAATATTGATGTCGTGACAAAATCAGTTGCCCATTACCTTACTTAATGACCATTCAATGTTAAGTCTAAACACACTATGATGTCCTGGTTACATTGGTTACATTTCATACACGCCCATTGTCAACTAAAACTACTATTATAGATCTATATGTAACTGACGACTGTTCTAAGAACTCGTTTTATCCAGTAATTACTCTAGTTAATGTCGACTTACATCATACAGTATATTTTGACACCTGTCAGGGTTTTCTAATCATTTCTGCAAAAACAGTTTTAACATGAGTTTTAAATTGACCCTTGCATACATGCCTTTAACTGCTATAGCTGCATGGATATCTAGCTTACTCAAATCCTTCCATCTGATTGCACATTGGTGTGTCCATACATTCAACCCTGTGTTCTACCTTGGTTTAAAATTGACTTTTAACTCATTTTTGCCTGAGTCGGTTTTTATTGTTCTGCTTGAAGCATAATTTTAATTAAAGTCCATGTCAATGGCACTTAAATATGGTATACACAAAAGAAATCAATAGCAACGAACTTAAATGCACTGCTGGATCACGGAACGTTAATGATAAAAATACATTCAATAGCATTCTTTCATTACATACAACAAATAGATTCCATGATCAAAGAGATTAGACTGACTGTAATGAGAAGCAAAACCTGTCATCTTACGAATATAGTAACTATATCTAAAAGTTACATCTAAAAGAAATGGTATAATTCTATCACTGACAAGTAAGCCGTCAATATGGCATGATATAAAACAAATCACTTTGATTATATAATGTCCTCAAGTGGTTGTCTATCTTACTGCCACAACAACACTTAGCGATTCGCACCTGGATTGAACCAATAATTGCACAAAGTGCAAATTCTATTTGTCTGTATAGGAGTGGGAATGGCTATTTACCATAAAAATTGCAACTCATTGGAACTTCAGTACTAGTGTATCAAATATCAACAAAAATGGAATTTACAAGCTACTTGTCGAAATTAATCCGGTAAAATCATCGTATGGGAAACGTGCTTTCTCCAATGCTGCAGCAGTCTTATGGAACAGTCTACCTCTTGACATCAGACAGTGTGATGAACTATTGTGTTTTAAAACTAAAGTGAAGACTCACCTGTTAAGAAAAGCATTTTTAACATAAGTGACTTTTCTTTAATATTTTTTTTGCTTTTCTTACTGGTGACACTTTCTAGTGACTTTTACCAGTGATTCTTATTCATCATTAGTGACTTCTAGAACTAGACGTGACTTTTTGCTATCACAAGTACTTTTTAACGGTGATTCTTGTGTATCATTAGTGACATTTATTACATGGGACTCTTTAAATTGTCAGTGAACTTTGAGACTCTTTTACTATGTTTTCCACTATTAGTTTTTATCACTTTTGTAATGTTTCAGCGCCTATGAACTTTTAGGATATATGGCACTTTACAAGTGCTATTATTATTATGATTATTATTATTATTAGAAAATGTCACCCCTGCAGCGAAATTCTGGAATCGATGCAGAATTTTATTTGTGTTGAACCAAAGACCCTGGACTTTTTCTAAAGATTTACAGCGGAACACCAATTTTACCATATATACTGTTTTTAAAGTAGAAACAATTTTATGTGTTTGGCATTATTACCATCGTCTGGAAGCGCTCTTTGGTAGTGAGCATACCCAACCCAAAGAATACCCTCTCTTAAATCATCGCACGATGAGTTAATTACAGGTACCTGATCACCTGATACATTAATAATCACATAGATAATTGGAAAGCAAATGGAGACTAGCGTGCTATAGATTGGTAGTTAACTTCAAAACCATTTTGCAGAACATTTATGTCTCTTGGCAAGGACTTGAATAAGATTTGTTGCCATTTCAGTTTCCTCATTGCCAAGTTGTTAAAATGTCTCAGCATAATCATATATTTGTACGCGGGAGCAGTGAGTGAATTTCGGGGAACTTTGAAGTGATATACATTAAAATGTGTAATGCTGCACATATAAACACTGAGGATATAAATAATTCGACATTTAAAAAACAGGTCAACATCGAACTATGTTTTGTTATAACATTGAAAACGCCTATACTTCGACATTGTTCTTATTTTCGTTTTATTTTGTGAATTCGTTCATACTTTTATTTATAATATTTCTTTCCTAGGGGCAGCCACACTGTTCAAAGTTCAGCACAGAACAGTACAGTACACCTAGTATTACTCTGATAACTATCAAATCCCTTCCGTCCGTCTGACTCTCGATCACTGGTCACACCAAAAATGTCCGCGTGGTGTGGAACTATGATTAAAGTTACTAGATTTCTCATCTGGGGACATGCAAACAGCTAGACACGCTATTCTGGTTTAAGTATCTGTAAATCGTTTACATATTACGATAACATGGTTATCTAACGAAGTAAGAACTGAACTTACCTGTTGAAGCTCGAGCTCTGGCTCTGTGGCCATGGATGATGACGCCATTTTGACACTAATACAATGCCCATGATGCATTGCGTGCAAATAAAGTTAGAAGTAGGAAGTGTGAAGTGTGAAGTGCGAAGTGTGAAGTTCTAATAGGCTTTCGTAGTCACGACATCAATCCCCTCCAAAATTTACCAATGTAAAAAACAGACGATAAACTAGAACTGTATCTTTCATCTTTGTGGTATAGCTCTTGCGTTGAAACTTCAACAACCCCTCATATACACGATTTCTAAAGATAATACTATCTTTAAGAACTGATATTTTATGAACGTGTTTGGGGAAACCTTATTGTTATGAAATACATACTTGTTTGACAAAAACTAATATCGGAATAAAAAATTGAAAAATGTATGTTTGTTTCTTTTGAAAAGCTGTCTGTCTACCTTTTTTCGTTTTCTTTAATCGATGGAAATGCAAAAATTGCCTGGAACTGCAAGTGCTTTGAACATCTGATTTTATAGCCAACTCATTAATTCCAAACCGCCACAATTTCACAACATAATGCACAAATACCTTGCGGTAGACTTCAGGTTAATTTAAGTGTCCACGTGAAATCGAATGTGTTCAGTGTAAGTTATAGGTTCTGACAGTGTAATTCACGTTTCTTAAAAGTTGTCGCCACTGCCATTTCTATTTCGCGTAAATCATTAACCGAGACATAACTGGTATATATACAAGTTACTTTACCTGGTTTATTGACAACTACCTTAAAGAGTCAATACACATACCTCATTATCCATCATCGTGTTGCATCAGTTGCAATAATGTTAACTTTGAGTTTTCTTTTTCATCAAACCTTGTAAATGAGTCGTACATTTTAAAGGTTAAATCATAGGAAAGATTAGTTGGATATCAATGTTCACGGCTACATTTCCATCATGTTGAATGTAGTTGTTGTTTGTTCCATCATATTGATAGACGGTGTTTATGTTTTGATCTGTACAGATAATATATACACATATATATGCAAATGTCTGTATATTTCGACCTTACAGATGTGACGTTTAATTAAAGCTGTGTGCAAAATGTTCATTCAGATTTGCTTTCCCGTATGTTTGTTTCAGTCGGATCATCTACTTTTTTTCATGTATAGTCGTCAACATATAGTAAACAAGTTATGTAAGTCGGTATATTGATTGTTTTTATTTTAGTGTTCTGTAGGATGAACCCATATTAAAAATGTCAAAACCACCTGTCCAGTAACATAGACTCTTCTTGTTGGTGGAGAACGTAGTTAAAATCAGCCATTGTGAAGGTCGAGGCTACCGACCCAAGAACATGGTTTCATTTTATTCATTGCGGCATTGTATGCCCCCAACATTGACAAGGTTTGCATTTTATATTCATTTGACAAATATATGACAGATTTATCAAGTTAATTGTTCACGACATCATCAAACCTTGTGTTCCATCGACGGGAAACAGTCTTTAACTAACCATGTCATTCTAAGCTTCAATTTGACATTTCAACCTGAAGGGTTTTGCCATTAAGCCTAATTATTCACTTGTCAACTATCTACGTTGGGATGTTGCAAAAGATGTGTTCTGTACGACAATAACTCCATTACATGACTAGATATTCATGTATACGTCTAGTAAAGTGATTAACCACAGGAATTATACGTGAAAGTATTTTAAACTTTGACGTACGCAGTTTGTATATGGCTATGCACTTGATGAGTCAGGCTGAACAGGGTCACTATGGTTGTTGACCTATTCTATAGATGTTCAATAAGATCAATCAAATAATTTCTAACGTACCAGACTCCAAAGCCAAAGTCTGTTCAATGGCGCCAAGAATCCAGATCTGTGAATGTCTGATTTATTGCTTGCCTTACTAGTAATAGTATGTCCAATGGTAAAGAATGCCACAGTCTATGCTGGCAATTTGAAATCTCTCAGCCACCATATGTCTTAGATTTACGGTTAAACTCTGATCACGTTCGTTCTCTTTAATGGTCGATAACTACAAACTTTGGCTTCACCAATTTTGACTATAAAACCTTTGTAGTATCTTCAATAAGGTTGTATCTTTCACTGATTTAAGTGTGAACATTTCCTTTAACTTACAAAGAAGAATTCGGATAATGACTGTCTGCATAAGCAGTATAATGGACCTGTGATTTTTTACAGACTGTGTATAAAGGCTTGAATCCTTTAAGTTATAAGGCATCTTACATCATATGGTAAAACCTTCAACAAAAGTAAGTTTGATGAAGGTGTTAGGACAGAATGCTAGATACAGTGGTTGTAGTGTTTAGTCAATCATAACTTTGCTATTCACAACCGGAAACAAAAAAGACAGACGACGACCAACTCTAAGAATAGAGAAAGTACAGCCATGAAGCAATGGAGCGAGGAGTACGATTACGTCGTAGCAAATAACAATTTATTAGAAGACCGTTTCGAGACTTACAAATTTGACATTATCAGCACTGACAACTAACAAGCAAGTCCGATTTACACTAATTCAAACAAGGAAGAGAATTCAATTTATTGATTGTGATCACCAATCTCAGCATGACAGGTATACGTTATTAATACTGGATAATAGTTGTTACTAATTGATACACTGAACAACTGTCATCGAAACCCGAAGCTTTATTCAATTGGAATTGACAATTTCCATGAATTTGCTATTACATTCATGGATAGACTCGATTCTGTATAATTTCAAGGATCCCAGGAAAGTGTCCGAACTCAAATAAAGATTATAAGACGATTTCACGTGAACCATACATTAACATGTTAGACAGGAAGCTTTATGGCTTTAATTTACTTTATCTTGTAGATGTTTGGAGATTGTCTGGTACTGCTATCATGAAATCCTATCGCACACCTGAGACGCCAGGTGTTTTTCTTTGCGAACTGTCGTTACTATAAACCAGATTAACCAGTCTGAGAGAAGAATCAGTAGTTTGATCAGTTTACGTCAAATGAAGAAGTCTGCATACTTTAAAAGGTCGTACCATTGACGAGTCTAGTTTGTCTAACATTCAATGATAGACGTAAATTGATACATATTCTAGAAATAAAATGCTTTCTATAGAATTATTATGATAATGCGACACTTACTATTACTATTGTCAAAGCCAAGCTGCTACCGGAAATTTCCCTGGCAATAAGAGAAGCAATGTGAGGCAGTTCTCAACTTACATGTAATAGTCAAAGTATAGTGAAAACAAATAATTATTCCAACTGCCACCTACTAAAACAAAACACAAACAAACAAACAAACAAACAAACAAAACCACACTCACACACACACACACACACACACACACACACACACACAAACAAACAAACAAATAAACAACCCACACACTCGCACACGCCAAACAAACAAGCATACCGAAACTGATTAACCTTTTTAATAAAAAATAACACCCACCCAGTCTCAAATAAAGCACCTTGTATAGATACTATGAAAACTATTTGTACTGTGCCTCATTGGATATCTTGCCATTTGTTATCTGTGTTAAGGAAGAGACTTTTTTGGGGGAAAGAAAATAAACAGCCAACTTATACTTACGTATACGTTTGGACCATGTAATTATCTCCATTCAGGACTATACAGGTCAAATGGAGATTATTATTCTGTTTCATTCCGGCAATCGTCATATTACTGAGTAATTAGTGTTATTTTGGCTTTCAAATAATTCTGTCTAGTCTTTGAGCCTAACGATAAAGATCAGGAAGTGATATAAAAAGAAGCTTTTCATGATAATGTCAATAGACACATGAAATGCCATCCGATTAGTGTTGAAGACGTTATGAAAGTCTTTATTGTGTCGTATTAAATACATAGAGTCGTGACAAATGTGAATGAATAAGCCATTGGCTACTCTAAGCTACATTGTACAAATGGTAGTATTCTAAATCTTGGCGTACAAATGTAGTATTCTAAATCTTGGCTTTTCACTGAATTGCACTATTTAGACTACAGCTAGCTGTGAAGAAAGTAAATCAACTTCTCTCCAGACCGCTTTCGGCAATGATAAACTTATTTCAATGATTTAACTTTTTCTTTTCAAATTGAAAAGATATTACACACTTTAATGAAAATTAGACTTTCCGTTTTAGGCTCTCTTCCTGCCCAGCAGAGATCCCTTCATGGGAAACATCAACAAACCGAAGACGACAGCAACAGCAACAGCAGCAACAACACTAACAATAACATCAGCAACCACCGGAAAGATTCCAAAAACGACATAGAACACACATGCGAAGCCTTGTGGACTTAAACTACATTGCTGTCGTAACCTGACCTCACCTGTATGCCCTTGACGTCAACACCAATTAAGGTTTTTCGATGTATCGTGCTCATGAAGCTCGGTTGACAGAACCGCGTCAGATTAATTCCACAAATGGATTCTTCACGGGGCAAGATCATGGCCGAGTGCGAGTCTATCAAGTAATTTCCTGACTTATGTTGCTAGGTTAAAGTTCAGTCTCTATCATAAAAGCACCAAAGTAAATTGTCAATCAAAAATTCAACACGTGATTATTTCGACTTCCTAATAGCTAGAGTCAAGTTATCTGCCAATGGCCAAAGTCGAGGAATGTTACATACCAAACACCTCAGCCATTCCTAATTCCCAATCCTTGTAATGGGATTCGTTGCTTTTAGGGGTCACATTAGAGGTAATGCATATATATCTGTTTTCTGTGAGATACATTGAACCTTGACCATGACCTTCCACGTTATAAAAATACTAAAATATATACATTGCTTGATTCACTTAGAACGTCCATTAAACAGATTACTAAGAGAACTCAACAACCATGCAACATAAACTGCTCTAACAATTCCATCACTACACACAGCTTCCTTGTCTGGATCCTGAAAACTGTAACAGAAGATACAATTAGTGAACAATGGTCATATAATTAATTTATAATCTGACATTTCTCATTTCAAATAGGGATGGATAAAACATCAAATCTGTACCTTAACAGTAATATTGTAGACGAGATTTGTTGATAGTTTCATGCCTTTGTTTGAGATTCTCAAACACGGGTTTTCTGTAGATAATAGTTTGAGTATTTTTCAACGGCATAATTGAATGCAATAGTTGGCTAAGGTTTCGTCATACTCTTAATCTGAAGTATTACTCAGCACTCAATAAAATAATGATATTGAAACGTATGTCGGGGTTTCAATGAGTTGCAATATGCTAGTAGGATTTATTTCAATTGAAAAAAACCAAGGGTATGTTTTCAATAACTTTAGTGAAAAGTTTTGAGTTATTTCATCCATATATGATTGAACGTATTGGTTATATAGACAGGAAATTATCCGAACGAACGTTTGATTATATTGCAGAAAAGTCTGGGATCACATATTCAGTTATAAGTTTTAGTCTGATAGGATACGCAGAAAGACGTATTTACAATATGCTTTGCTGAACCTACTAATTGGACAGACTTTGCATGTAAGCATGTAAGTTCAGAACCTGGATTTCGACAAGGTCTTGGTATTGTACAGTATCTCAATGTGACATTTCTTGGTGGCTTTTCAGCTCAATTTGCTGAGCTCAGTTGTTAACGATGTATTGTCCCAGTCAGAATACGCTTTATCGTCTTGTAGACATTGACATGTATACATCTTAAGCTTCAATTATCAACCTTTTATTGCAACTTGACTCTCATTCACATTGTGACAACAGATTAATCTTTAACCGATTAGTAAAGTGCCAGGTGACTGTAGTAACTAATGTAATGCGACAACCATAGTAGCAGTCTTACATGCTTGTTAAAAGTGACAATGGACTAACTCCAAAAATACACTGAATAATCATCCACATGTGACACAATATTCCTACAACACAGATGACAAAAAAGTCATTGGTATAAACAATTTATGTGGCATGGACTTGATGACCCTCAAATTCCCCTAATTTGGGGTCTAGTACACGTATGAAATAATCTAACCTAGTATTCGTGTCACTGTACCTTTCAACGCCATCAGAAGGAAGGGCAAGGTTAATGAGAATTTGGGGAGTCTGTATGGCTTAGACATGTACGAATGACTGTCTTATCGAATATATTCCATGAACGTATTGTTCTTTACAACTTCAAATTATATATGTTCTCATCACACGGCATCATTTCAACATAAATGGTTTATAAAATTAGAATACTTCATCACTATTGTATGTATTTATAATGCACATAATTTCACATTGTATTATATATAGAAGTGTGATATTTGTTTCACATTGTAGTGTGTAGATCTTGGAGCGAATGTTGAAAGTATATATGACCGAAGCATACTGCAAGGATATTGTCAACAGTGCTTTAGGGCCGACTGTATTCTCGCCCAAATCAATGAAGTAATATACTATTCGGCTGTATTGTTTACTCTTTTTTAGAAGCTTATTTTTCAAGAGATTGAGTATGTTATTAGTTCGATAATGGACATTTAAGTCGTATTTTCGGAATTAATGCAATTCAACCAGATTGAATACTCTTCACGAACAGATGAAAGCGATTGCAATGTTAAAGATCCACCATGTAGTAATATTGAGATGAATGTATACTGAAAGGATATTGGGTCACAACAAACGACATGAAAAGATTCCTCTACTGTTATTGCCTACTCTCTATGCAGATACTAGTGAATACATGTCCACGTGTAATTAGATTGCATTCACATATTGACCTACCATTGCTTCAGGACAAATATGAATGTGACTTTTAACAATACAACATTAATTGAGTATTTCTCAATGCTACAAAGTTCATCACAAACTACTCACTGCCAAGTTCATCGTGAAAGTATCTGTCAAGTGTATTACACAAAACAACTGCCATGTTATTTTCAGAACTCGCTGCTAATCATGAAAGAACGTGGTGTCGTAGCATTGCACTAGCCGAACATATGTGTGACATTGGATTCCTTCGATATTAACGGGGCAATATATCAAACTTTGTTACAGAAAGTTCATACTTTTCGCTTTAACTACCTTTTGACTCTAACGTAAATGAATATATATATATATATATATATATATATATATATATATATATATATATATATATATATATATATATATATATATATATATATAATTTGCTTTAGTGGACAGTGCTACAGAATGTGTTTACTTTACTTTTCCTCTTTATCCTGCACTTTTGGCTTCATTAAATAATCTAGATTTCAAGTGTTATGCATACCGCCTGTAGAGACATCGAGATAAATTATCAAACGCCGTCACTAGAACTTTATCTTTTATCTTGTTACAATTTCAGTAATACAACCATTGTTCACTCCAAAATTGAAAACAGATATTTCCGTCTTCGACTCGCTCATGACGTACGTAGAGGAAAAAAACCGTCTTTATTATAGCACGCCATTACTATCCCCACTTGACATTTATTACATAGAAGAACCAAGAAAAAAACCTTACATTGTGACTGTCGTTTTTGCAAAGCTAGAAAAAGTTCCTATTAAAAAGTGAAAATTTTCATATCACTAAGAGTAATTATTGTGTCAAGGACCGCATTTATTTGGACATAGTCTTTATTCAAAGCAAGTACAGGGTAGTCATAATTCACAATACGTAATGTTGTGAAATGATATAGCTGAAGGCCCCAATTTGCAACGATTTCTTGTAAATATAATAACATCGACTCGACTAAGTATGAGAGTTTCCGGATAGATATCAAGGGGAACTTGTCAAATCAGTTGAGATTGACATTTGCAAATTTGACATCCCCGTCCAAAGTCCGGGTAGTAATAATGCATATTTTAACATTTCGTGTAATAATGATGCTTAAGTTCTTATGAGGATAAAAACTTCCGTGACTGCATATTACGCTTTGTAAATATCTTGCTAAAGCCAAAGATTTATATAAAATTGACTGTGACATGATGGAAGACTTTCAGGATATCGAACAACAATGAGTAATCAGATCTCCAGATAGTAAATTTATGTAATTCCGCAGTGCAATCAACTAGCGACAAGTTATATTATCCGGGTGTCCATTCTGTCGAGTTAATTCCCTACAAGTCAGTACGAACTTGTTTGTCTCATTATGCCAATCTGACACATCCTCACATATTGAATAAATCCAGGAATTCCGGGTACACTATCGTCTCATTAAAATGAAATGAAAGTTATTGAGGTTGGGTGAAATATCTCGATTAATCAAAATGACACCCTTAAGGCATTTGTAAATTTGAGAACGTAACGAAATGTTCATTTGAAGTGCTTCGCAAAAACTTCTTTGTTCCTGAACGCGAAGCAAACAGTATTGTAAACACACAATGCGTACCTCTAGGAACGAACGTTTAAATGTGAGCATGGTAAAAAGCTCCACTGTCTATGGTTTGATCGACGGTATTGACCTTTCTCATGTAGAACCAAACTTTATTAAAGTAGTTAAAGTTTGTGCCAATACATTTCAGGCCCCAACAATACATTCAGAATATTAGCACCGTTGTTAAAACTTCTTTCATATGTATCTTGTAAAAGTTTCAATTATTTACTTTTCAACACCATGGTCAATTCATGTGTGCCTATCACAGATGAACAGACTGTGAAGAGTACATGCATGCTATGCCACAGGCATTGGTCGTATACCCCTGACAATCTTTATCATGATAGATGTATCTACATATTTAGCTCCTGTTAATTATAAAAGTGGTTATTATTTAAATGTATGCCAAGGTTTTGTAGCTGTGTACACTACAGGAAGAACATTGAAGAGTCGTGTTATATATATAAAGTCGTTATCCAAAGAAACTCTATAATAGTGGGAAAGGGTAACCAGTCTTTATTACCGTAACGGAGATTCCAATCGTCTATGTGAACATGTAGAAGGAAAGAATGGTCACAATACGATCACCTACAAAAAGAAAGGCCAAAACAGTGTTTACTAATGAGGCGTAAACTACGGACATTGCGATCAAATTGATGGTTTAAGGAAATAGGGAATATTTGAGATTGCATGTAGACTGGCATTATGATCAGATCAGCTATCTGATCAAGGGCCGAGAGAATCAATGAACAATGGGGTGAAAGATGACAGGCTATCGATGTACCGACGAGATAATAGCATGAATTAAGCTTGAGCTTGAAATAAGTGGCAAACCCCTACCTCAATTTTTAGTAGCTTGACACCATGTCCAATTCATGCCACTTCAGATCTGCTTACAGGAGATAATGAACATCAATTTCATTTGAGAGGGCGATAATATCTGTTTGCAATAAGCAGTACTCGAAAGGATTGGGGTAGTCGATAATGTTATAAATGCAGGTATTCTGTATCAAACCTAGGACCTCTAATTCTTTTAGTGGTTTGAGATCAAACACATCCAAAAAGTCTCCCGGGAAGGAATACATTACCTTTACAGCGTTAGTAAAGTTTTAGATATAACTTGTGTCAAAATATGAGATTTTGTCACCGGCAAGAGTACCTACCGAACTTATATAAACTAATTTAAGCTTTAACATATATTTGGGGTAGAATACTGTCAGGCAGTCTGAGTACACAAAATTCTCTCTGCATTGTAAGGAAATAATATAAAACTACACAGTGAACATATAAACCGTAATTTTTTTCCTGTCAGCCACACAATATGTCTTCCGCTTCAGGGATTATCTCTTCTATTTTCTTATCGCAAGCTGGATTAGCTGTAAATGATTGGATATATGTTTACATTCTTTATTGTAGCTAGCAATTGCAACTGTTCTACTTCTAGATTTACAAAAAAGACGCTACACACCAATCATGTGTACTTTGAATTATGCCGCTTTCATGTCTGTTTCAAGGAACATCGTCAACAACATGTAAGCTTACATGTAACAACATTGAAACGAATATACGGGAATGAAATTAATTATCTGAGCCAATTTCATGATTGCATATCAAGAAATCTACCTCTAGAATAGGTAAAATTAGTCAACGCGCATCAAATTAATGTAAACTTATCAGAAATGAAGTCTTTACATTTCTATAGCTATGGGATAGCTTATATGTGTGCATTTTCTTCTAGATATTGGTTTTTAAAAGATTCTACCACTGAATTAAGTCGCTGTTTTGAGGTGTTGGAACAAAAATATGTCTATATTGTTACTGCGATTAATAAACTTAATTAAAATTGGGGATTGTTAAATATCCACTGGATGGATATTCCTTTACATATGCACACATCATAGTATTTCCATTGAAATATGAAATGTCGTGGAATTCTTACCATACAAATGCTTTGCATGGATTAAACACTCGTCATGTTAAACCGATAAAGTAATTTCTAACAGTTTTGTTATACTTTAATACAAGGAATTAAGGTACAGTGCGGATTAATATGTACTTCCTTTGTTACCCTGTAGTTAATTTGATTTGGCTTCCATGTACAAATACCTTCTTTTACCAACTTTATCTTTGAATCTGGCAGAGTGTGAATAGACTTGGCGTCGTTTACAAAGTTTGTCCTAAATTTGTAGCGTTGATGTTGCCGCCCGGTGTGGTCGAACAGAGGGATGCAACTAACAAGACAAGCATATATATATGCGTATAGATACATTATACGTTCGCTCATATATTCTTTATTGGCTTTATATCAACTTTTGAAGACTAACAACTTTGTTTTAATTTCAATTTTGAAAAACTTTTTTTTCCATGACGTCATGATGTACAGCTTGGTTTGCGTCTTGTATGCAAAGTGTCAAACTTTTAGACCATAACAGAATAAAAAAGTTTGATAACCGAACCTACAACGAAAGTGAAAAGCCAATCAAATGTTTAGCTCTTATAATATATGAGAATGAGCATATATTTCGCGCCATGCCTAACCTGCTATGACGCACGTGTAATAATATTGCATCACTGACTTATTTACAACTGTAGTCTGTCGTATTATCGTAGGTAGACATCACGATGTGTTCACGATTTAGTGTTGCACTTTGTTGTGATTCCACAAAATAAAATGCACATTATATTAAATAGCACTGCATATATGTTATGTGAAACATGCAGATGTCATAATAAGACTCCACGTGATTTGTACAGATGTATAAAGTTACGATTCTATCGAATACGACCTCAAAGACTAAATATTTGACATTCCCAGTATCGTATGTCTTTTAATAGTTTTGTAGTAGATTTCTACAGTACTGAATACCCTGCAAGACAAGAAGCTCTGAAGAATTGCTCTGATCTGGATAAGGCAGGATAAAGTAAATTCAGTTGAAAACTGACATACCATCATAGTATAGCTTAAAGTTAATCTTCTTACACTACTAGTCCCATATCATCCAGTGATGTCCTCCAACTAATTTGCATTGCCTTCAACATCAACAAAAAGATTGCTTTTGGAAGGTCAGACATTTTTATAATTGAGCGTGTCTTTTCGCATCATAGGCTGAGAGATGTGTTTGAGTACTAAATAACCATACATTATACGTTGTTTGAATTCATCGAATTGAATTGTAAAATTAAATAACTAATTTTGAGTGAGCGAAAACACGACACACCTATCAACATTTTACTAATCGGAGCTTATACACGGTTACTTCTTGTGAAAGCGTAAGTTTAAATTTAGTCCTCGAGTACTTTTGCTCCTGTGGGCAATTTTCCGAAATGATGAGTTCAACACACTACGTCACCGAAGTGTTCGATAATGACAACCAACAATGGAGATAAATTTAGCTCCACCATATTTATGAAAACATACATTTATGAAGTGTCCTTGTAATTGTAATGAGAGTAAATCATATCGCCTTAATCACACCTGGTTTACAAAAGAAATGCAAAGCTTCGCCCGATACGATAATTAACAACTTGCATGGCGAGTTCTTTAAAAATGAATTTTACACAGGTCTTCATATGAGCTAGACTATAAGATACGTCATGTTGTTCAGCCCTATCAGGCTTCTCATTGATAGCTTGTAAATGTTGTATAACTTATTTATTGCGCCGTGAATACGGGAAAGTGCATGCTGTGTGTGTCCCCATCCGAATGTGTACACTTTTATCCCAGTATTACCATTACCTCATCACCATCAATGGGCGACACAATGTACGTGTACTTTATCGTAATCTAGTCATAGACCATCCACCGTTCTATGATCTAGTCTAGCAAGGTGAGATGGACCATAGATCTTCCACTCACTATGGATGGACTAATCCTGTCATCCTGTGATAGCTCCGCCTCGTTGTTTATCTTTCCACTGGTGTACATTTATTTGCCTCGATGAATGCACTCCCAAAGTACTATAAAAGTTCAAAGTACTGTTACAGTAACGACTAAGTAGGAAGTTAAGGTTGATATAAATAAAGAATCTCATCAATCTATTTCCTTTCCATCTAGGAGAAATGTTATCAAATGTTTGCTCATTTGTTCTTATTATTTCGACATTGGGATTTTATTAAAGAATTTATTGTTGCTTATGTCAGTTATCTTCATCATCTCTCATTGCTCTTCATATTATATTTTTTAAATACTAAATCGAACTAAATGTTCTGAGAATATTTCTTTTACGACTCAGTGCCATTGTGGACAATGGGTTGTTAAACTTCAAACACATATGGTGGACAACAACTCTTTCATTTCCACTGAAGTACAAATATGGAAGGGAAACTCGGTGTATGTGATTCTAATGATATATAAGTTACCAACATTGGTCGTAAATAGATTTACGCTTTTTCTGGTGTGATCATTTTGATGAACTTGCACAGGTACTGGTAAGATCTAGCAACATTTGATTTGATAAACTAATGGAGCGAGAGGACTTTACACCTCATATGGTTATTCCTTATGACAACAGATGTTGCAACATCCAATAAACTTTCTTTTTTAAAAAATGAGAAAGAAATCGAATGGGATTATAAACTAGAGTATTTGTGTGGATAATAGGTTTTGAAATGATACATGGACCAGATGGTAAATATGCATGAATTGGGATTTCATCCGATTCGCATTCATTACTAAAACGAAGTCACATATTTTAACATTGTTATAAATTGGCACGAAGACACTTTCTATACGGAGTTTATTACCCTTTCACTGTCAAATTCTAGTTAGCGTGTGATTTCGATGGATCATATATAAGAAAGGCCTGATGAAGATAATTACAATAAGCCTATAACATTTTGTTATTTGTATGACTGAGTTTTGGGACAAATCCTTGCTCTGGGACGTAAACTGACTGGGTTGGCGATGCTTATTATGTGTTCAAAAAGGGTCATCTTACCACAGCCCTCGGCAATTCTCGTGAAACTCGCACTCCTGAAATTCAGCGATAGCTATTACTGATTATTAAGATATTCCGCTTCAAGCTGTCATAAAAGGTCATAGAAAAATATAATCCAAGACCTCTTTGATGATACCATGAATAAAATGAATTCCAGATTAGGCTAACTGAATGAATGATACATGTATTATCCCATTTCCGATATTTCTATTTAGAAACTGGGTCATTTATTGTCATATTATAATTCCCTGTCGTATTCCAATATTGGTTTATCATCCTGTGTGTTAAATTAAATAAAAAAACTCAAATGGTGAAAATTAGAATTCCGTCTAGCATAAGTATATCAAACTATGTACAATGAGCTATAAACTTCTGCTTGGTTGAGAGACAACTTGAAACTGTTCAGGTCGTAGTTGAATCTTATTATAAGAAAAAGTGAAATACAGCAACTACATCAAGTCGAACTTTTCACAGGCTACAGAATGGAAGATATAATCTGATAAATGAACATGAGTGAGGTATGCGTGAATTTGAGATTTCTTTGACAGGTGAGGTAATTGAGATTTCTTTGACAGATGAGAGTAATATTAGCGGTGTGAATATGTAGTAAAATCGCTATTACTAGTAGCGTAATTATAAATCTGCATGCATTAGTACAGTCCTATCGAAATATAGGTGTCAATGTGGCATGGCAATGATTCCCATGGAAACAGAATAAATGGTCTCATTTCCTTGTCCTTTGTCACACAGTTTTTACACATTCTGATCTGAGTGGTGATATCAATTTCAATGTTACCCATTTTTTTAAATAGAACACGTAACCTTAGTAACCGCAATTATAACTTTGACATCACAATTTCATGGAATTGTTCCCCCCTCTCGATTGTAATGGTATATTATTTATTCGATATCAATGTTCACGTTGGCAACAAATTTGACAGGTAAGTATTCTGATGAGCTACTATTGTACTTTTTAACCATGGAGTTGGAGATTAAGTGATGCTTTTGTAGTTCAGGGGTATTAATATAAGTAGTATTTTCGTTCGTTTGGTCTGATATTTTGACTTTCGCATAAATATGAGTAGATTTCAATACAATGTCCCCGAGTTTTGATTTTTACCACATGTGCAAAGTACAACTATAAGAATGCAAATCAAATGTATATACAATAACCAATAGCAACATGCAAAGGTTAATTACAAATGTGATACAATATGTTTTAATGACTATTACAACAATGGCCTGCCATAGTCTTCTGGTGAATATAATACGTGGGATTTTATCTGTACCTTTGTCATACTCTTCTACATCGCACTTGTACGGCAACCGAGGAGGCTCATTATATCACAAATCAATTTTGATTTTAAAAAAGAAAAAAAAAGGAAGAAAATAGAAGAACAAAGACAAAAAGACGAAACATTTATTTCATATCAATTGACAGTTTAAAAAAAGAAAAAAAGTTTGTTTCGCATCAATTTTCACTTGCATTTCCATTTCCAATCGATTTCCGTTTCATATTAGTTTTCACTTGCATTTGCAGATCGGTTTTCATTTCAAATTCAGTTTCATTTCAAATTCAAATTTTCAAATTGATTTCCGTTTCATATTCATTCGTTTTCACTTCCACCGAACCATATCATGCGATATCTCTATTTGTTTTATTGTAAATGGTAACACAACGTTATGTAAATTAAATTAAACGCATTGAACACTTCCCTACAGGCAATTTAATATGAATTTGTTCAGTTCAGTTTTGGTGTTGACGATCCCGATGGTTCGGATTCTCCATTCTGAGTCCCTCCTGTCATACACAAGTCGGGCACATTAGCATAACTTAGTTCCATCCATTCTGTCACATCTGTTGACCATTTCCTACTAGTACTAGTGCGTTGTCCCCTCCCTGTCCTTCTCACATCATAAACTGATCCTTTTATTAGTTCTGATTGTGTGGCCCAAGTACCTGATTTGACGTTCCTCGGTGTCTTTTAGTAGAGACTGTTTTGCATCAATGAATTTTACTGTAGTTATAAAATAAAGACGCACCATAATTATCATCATTTGTGTATTACAATTTATCAAAATATGATACATTTATATTCTGCAAGTAACACAGTTCACGTACAGTCCACGGGAAAGACTTACGGATTAGCAAGCAGCCACATTACAGTTGAAAGCAGTTAGATCTTTGAGATTATCGTTAGTTGTGGTCGAGTCCGTAGCTCAATATACGTATATATACTTTATTATATTTCCGTTGGTAGTTGTATTATTGTAATTTTCAGCAAACTGGAGACGACGAACATCAATAATACCCTGACAGTTTACGACCCTGACTTACCTACACTTATCTCTGACGTACAGGGCATTTAATAGCAACGACACTTGTCTTGTTGAAGGTTTTAAGAGACTGAAATTGACTATACGTTTACTAACTTGCCAAATGAAAGATACATATTTACTCTCCGCTACAAATACTACGACCTCGTTTAAACATCTATAACAAGTCAGCCATAAATATATACCAAAGTAATGACATTTCAAAAGTAGTCGCCACAGTTCAGATGATATATTTTTGTACATCTTTCGTTTATACAAACAGGCTCCCATCCTTGATAGCGATCGGAAACAACAAAACAAGTTGTGATGGGGAAAGACATCACGTATGAAAGATGTAGTAAATGACTGTAAAATATAAATGGATTTTAGAATATAGGTACGATCGACTGCTACAGATGACACATTGTGACATTTTACGAGAAATTCCTGTACTGTAGTATAAATCGCCATTGTTTTTCTTCTGTGTTCCTTTTTGATTCCAGACACATATTTGGTACGCTGTGTTCCGAGTCATATTTTACCTTTTACCAGTATTGAAGATAGGTAGCTTCTCCACTGTTTCTTGGTAAACAACTTAGAAAGCACATACTAGAGACACTTCTACCACACAAGGTATCTAAATGACGTTATCCATTGTTGTGTTATTAAACACAAGTGTGCTCTACATTGTCATCCCAAAGTCTCACTTAGAATTAATTGTAGGTGTGAACTATAGAAAATGTTGGTCCAGAACAAAATGATCCCCTGTACTCCTACACTAATGCGATGATCTCAGACCACTAAACTGATACATACTCCAATTCATTTGTTTATGTACTGAGAATAACTCCTATAGTACATAGAACATCAAGGAAAAACACAAAATGTCCATTTCATTTTACAAATTATTTTATTCAAGTTTTAAAATGTGAGCTGCATCAGTTCTCTTTGAGAAAGAAATATATTTCGTTATTATAGTAATGAATTTGTGAACAGGTATGAAAGGAGATCATTTTCTGAACAAGTATATTGTGACATCAAAATTAATAAATGATAGTAATACATACATACATTGATCGAAACTCACAATTTGATAACAAAGTGACAATTTTGTAGCCATCCAATGGAAGTCCCAGTAATGACTTGTGGAAGAAAATACCAAAATATAACCTTAAGTAGACCTTAGTAACAAAGCTACCCTGACAAGAATCAGTTGTGTTGTAAGGATTTATCAATACTTCCCAATGATTATGAGGTCAAAGGTCAATACAAAATATTGCTGACAAGGCATGCTTGAGGTCAAGCATCAATACCTGATATCAGGCAGATAGCAAATGGCCATGACTTTTGGTATGTTCATAACTCTCAATATCTGTGTACCTCTGATCAATGATATCACACTTTGTAAACAAAATCACTAATGCAGTAGATTTATGAACAAATAAGATTTAGTCTGCAGATCTGAAATTTTCAAATACTGTTTTGTTTATAAAATAAGTATGTCTCTACACCCTAAAGTTTTAAAAATTCCATAAACTAACATTGGTATAATTATCCCTCCATACATAGTAACATACCACTTCATTTGTTCAATGTTTTCCCTTTGTCTTTGTGTGGCCCTTTCTATACCCACACTCATTGACAGGAAACATAAGAATTTAGTGTCCAAAAGAACGTCAAAGAAGAAATGACATAGACTGAACTAAAATAGTGATCCTACCGTTTACACAACTCCAATAGTAGAGTATGTAGTTGTTGAAAGTAGTTTGACCTCCGAGTTGACTGTTGACCTTAAAATGAACATATCTGTATAAAAGTACACACGGAGGGCATAGACGTAAATCTGAATCCAAAACACCATTCTCAGTCTATGACATTGGTTTTGTTGAATAATCCAAAACATCTCAGTAAGTCAGAAATTAAATTATACACCATTGTGTTGATAATTGTCAACATGTGTAATCTAATTAAATAAATTTATAACATGACTTAATTTGTTTAGTTCAACTCATTTATGCTTCTTTTATTTGTTGATCTTCAGTTGATGACTCCATCAAATCATATTGCTTCAACTTCAATGCATGTTCACAATCTGGTCTTTCAAGGGAAAAATGTTATATTGCTGTCTATTCATGACCAACATAGTTCCTCTCTCTAGTGATAACAGACAAAAAGATCCATAGTGTACTAATGTTTTCCTTAGGGCCTGCAACTACTTCAGAAATATAATTATCAAATAACCAGAGTCTAGTAGCTGCTTTATATAATTACTGGTGTTGATAAATCAATATTGAGGTGATAAAGTCCTACAAAATTGGAAGGATGACTTTCTAATATTCTGCACAATGTGTTTAGTCTGCATGAATGAATCATATACCCTGAGTCTGAATAAACTACATTACCCTTACAAATAGCTTTATGAATGAATCACTTACACAGCAGCTTTCCCTGTCTTTTAAGATTTAGCTTGAGATTATGAAACTTTCATTTAAAGATTTTACCTGTTTCTCAATGACAAGTTTCTTTTTTTTTTGAAAACAGCATTATTTTTCATAATTTCATTTTGTTTATCATGACAAATTTCAATCTGTTGTGCATAAACTGAATATGGCTTGGCTGATAATTTTCTGAACTGGATGGTAAAATATTTGATAATGAACAACTTTATTCTTACAAGTTGTAAATTGAACTTTCGTATATTTAATTGTCAGCTCACAAAAAAAATTAATATAATACAATGAAGATAACACCCTTAACATCAATATTGCGAGATCATAGATCGATCCTTAAACATTAATAAAATATTCATATTTCATAAAATATTGATGTAGTTTTCTTGTCCTTCCAGGGAAGACATTCTTATTTGAATGCCTTCAATAGAAATTCTTGCATAAATCAAGATTTTTACCTAATTCATTTTCTTTTGGTCAAAAAGAATAAGTTTTATATATAAATGAATATATATAATAATGAAACAAACCTTTAGATATATCGACAAAACTATCTGATATTTGGGCAGAGTGATGGGGATTAAACAGCCTATACAGATCTACATAAAACATGTTGTCTTTGGATACTATTTATTGTGTTGAAAATACAAATTCTGGGAAGTCTATGTAACCATTTTTATCTGTATCATCTTCTAGTAAAATTTGGTCAATCATTTCTGCTATTTCATCCTCATCCATTGGTACGCCTTCATGACCTTCATCTTCTTCATGGTAATGTGTCATGGCTGACGCCAACTCAATACCATCAAGCAGATTGTTGTTGTCGTAATCATGGAGTTTAAAATAATGGAATTGAAGTTCTTGATCTGTCATCTCATTCTCAGGTTTTCCAATCTCATCTTCCAAGTGACTTTTAATGTGTCTGTGAAAAATTGATGGGAAAATTATCAACAATTGAGTAAACTTAACTGTATGACAGACTAAAGAACAACAGATTGACGACACAATATGATATTATAAAAAGATCTACAGCCCCTAATACCCATTAGTACCACTCATACAGAAATAGTTGTACTATTACACATATAGGAGATCTATAAGAGTTTTGATTATAGAGTTTTGATTATGGTAGTGATGCAGTTACACTCGACATCAATCCAATTAATACCTTAAACAATGAAAGTTGTGAACAATTTTTTTCCTCAAGACATGGTTGGAAAAAACTGCATACAGGCCTGCAAGAGTTGATTGTGGACAGTGTGTTAAATTGTACATTAAGAATGTTGACATGTACACTATTTTCAAACAGGAAGACTGTACAACTGAGCCCATCAGACCAACATACAAGCTGATAGAAATGATAGAAATGATTCCAATTTAAATTATCATGTTTTACACGGAAATGCTGCACATACTGTTATTTAGACTGTAAGATATGTCATGTTGTTCAGCCCTGTCAGGTGAGTGATACCATGGTATGAATGTTACACCTCACTGACTATAACTACTAATGAATTAGTGTAACTGTAATAACAGTTGGAGAGGTCATCAAAGTTTGTGTAGAATTCATTCATATGACAATACATGATGAGTACATGCACATCAAAGTCAGGAAACTATATCAAATACGCAATACACAAAATTCATAACTTGGATGAAAATCATTTGAAATATTGTAATGTCACATACACAAACAAAACACATGCGCACACACACACACACACACACACACACACACACACACACACACGCGCACACACACACACACACACACACACACACACACACACACATATACACATGCATACACACACACAGAGATCAGAATGAGTTCAAAATATTGTTCCAATTTACTTAAGGTATTTGGGAATAATGAACCATAACTAATGTTAAGTAAAAATAAATCTGGTAAATTGTAAAGAGAACTCACTGTTGCTGCTGCTGTACTTTTCCTTTATCTTTCAATGTCTTTGACCTAGCATGTGGAACACTACCTTCATCCATTGTGTGTACATCATTTTGACAACTTGCTAAACTAAAAAGACAGCAAACCAGTACAAGACAAATACTGCATAATTTCAAAGAGTCCATGTTGCAATGCTGTAATATAATGGAAATGACACATTTTGATAAAACATGGCGGTAGATTGCGACAATACTTCTTTGAAATGTGTTTCATCACAAACTGTCTATAATGCTACATTATGAGATGTCAGGTCAGATCTGTCTTTTAACTTTGGACGTAGACACCCATCCCAAGGTCCAAGTAACATTTCTCTGCATAAAAAGTCATTTCATTTAGGGGAAAAGTCTTTTGTAAATCTCTCCTCAAAAACAAATGATATTCCTACAGCAAACTCTTCATTCCTGATATTTAAAATGTTGATTGGAACATTGGATTCAAGTGTGTATGTAGTCAATTGATGTTAGAAGTCATGTGTAAAATTTTGGAAAGCAAAACTAGAACCAACAAACATTTTTGTACTGCAGGACTGCTTTGTCTGATTGGGCAATTGTCAAACTATAGCATACGTACGTATGTGTTGACTCTCCATTTTCTATCATTGTTAAATACTATAGTACAATTTCTGTGTATTACTAGGGATTTTTTTATCCATTTGGTATTATTTGTATACTCATTTCTAACACATGTACTGTATGAAATTTGTATTTGTTCAGAATTCTTCCATGCACAAGTTTAATCTATTAAGAAAGTTTAAGGAAACAGGCCGTGACTCTGAGCACTTTGACTCAAATTCTAAGCACTACACTATAAAAACAATGATGTAGACCAAGATGTTGTCATATAGCATGACAATTTAGGGTATAAAACCCATATTTCCTGTTTGAACACACATACAAATTGGCTTGCACAATTGGTATACTAAAGTTTATAGGTTTTAGGTTAGGATAGGATAGCAGGGTAAGGGACAAGGTTAGAAACTTGTGAAATATTTTCAAAATCCTTAAATACATTCATCAGATCAGTAAAATACAGTACTAATTATTACCTGTGTCATGACTGAGAGTTATCTAATTACTTACAAGTTCAGGTCAACAGCTTTGCCAATAAGTTTAGCTGGCGTTATCACCTGAACTGGCTAAACAATACTCATAACTACATAAGTAATTTGAAACTTTGGTAATGGTACAAGAACTAAGTATTATTGTGAATTATATTATAGCATTACCAATTCCAGTGAATTTTGTGACGTCATTGCTGTACATTATTACTGATAATGTACTCCGTTATTGGGCATCGCGGCCCCAGAACGAGCATAACAATACCAGCTTATGTCCGTAATAACAATAACGTGTGTCGCTATGATTAGTATTCAGCTTCCGGGCCGAACATGGCAGACGATGTTCAGCGCTGTGTATATTATACATTGTTTTGCGTTTCTCGGTCTACAAATTCACTGGAATTAGCAAAACTATAAAATAATAACAATAATGTACGCCCTCCCAGTCCATAATGGACTCAAGCAAACTTTGCACTCCATAATGGGCTCAGCTGTCGCCTCGCCCATTATGTCGTTCAAAGTTTGCTTTCGTCCATTATGGGCTGGGAGGGTGTACATTATTGTTTAAATATTTGTATTTTATAACTCATAGCTCTATGGGTATACACTCTTTACACAAAATACGTTCTTTGAAATGTTTCCCCTTTTCTGTGTTGTCATATTTCGGTTGTTTTTGTTTCAATACCATGAACATTTTACTTCACCATAGCCCAGAATTCAGGCGATTGGGGATTTTGAATGTTAATTTCCCAATCTCAAAAATCGCCTAGATTTTAGGCTACGTGTACTTCTCCATATGTATTCACTACACAGTGATGATGGCTTTACACTAACCCATGGATGACTTCCTGTTAATGTTATCCATATGCTTACATGTAATTCTTACTATGAAACGAGGTATACCAGAATTACACCTGTATATCAAATACATAGGTTATTAATTTCTAGCTCTATGTATCAATAATGAAATCCGGCAAAGAAGGATAACGATGGTATTGTGAAGTTTAAAGTACATCAACATTACAATGTGGTCACTTCGTCAACCATGGGATACTGATACAGTGATAGGTGTACAGTTTATGGTTGCTTGTTGTTTACGTTTTTCATTGGACACAATATAAATTCTTGAACTTGTATTTTCATCGTATATTCATTACACTGTTTGCACAAGGACATCTAATCCTTATCATGTTTTGTTAACGTATAATATATAAGCATACAGACAGTACTTACAGTAATACTCTTCCAGCTGTATCAAAATTATACGATGAGGTGGCACAAACCTGAAAAGGACCTCTAGCTTTCCTGTAAAAAGCCCCAAAGGTCACACATATGTTATCCTCTGTATAGTTTGTTTCTTCTCTTTCTTTAGCTTTATTTTGGTTTACAACTATTGAAGTTCCATTACAGGGGTTTAATGATGATTTTTTCTAATTTTGATGTTGTTACTGTTCTCTATATAACTGTTTCTTTTTACGAACAACTTAGAAGGTCTTTCGGGGTCAGAGGTTAGCCATCCATGTGCTCCGTGCTCCGCTTCGTCGTTCTGAACTACGCAGGTGAGTGACAGACAGGAATATGTACATACAAATACTAGTAGTTAGAAACACAGGCGCTCGTGAAGTTGCTAGAGCATAGAGATGTACGACAATGAGGCCATCAGGCTGAACAGCGAACAACTCACAACTCCGTTGCTCGCTATTCGGGCTGACCCCAGGCACTCGAATCAGTGTGTATGATTTTAAAAAAAATAAAAAAAATATGTATGTAAATGATATTTACATACATTGTACAATACATTTTTTTCCCCTACACATTGATTCGAGTACCTGTGGGGCTGACGGCCTCACCGTCGTAGCTCTCTGTGATCTAGTATTGGGTAGTACGAATTGGTATACTAACTAAGTAGAACTTTAATAGTATACTGTAGTACTAGTAGCAACTTCACGAGCGCCTGTGCATGCATGTATGTGTGTATGTATGTATGTATGTATGTATGTATGTATGTATGTATGTATGTATGTATGTGTGTGTGTGTGTGTGTGTGTGTGTGTTTGTGAGTACATATGTATACATCTGTTGATATATATTTCTCTTTTGTTAATTTGTTTGTGTGTTATTGTATAAAACAAATTTAAACAAAATAAGAAATTAATTGAAGTGTGGGGTATTTCATATTTATAGTTCCAATTTGAACCTGTAATTTTCTTCTACAATTTCAATTCATTGTATTTTGTAACAAATAAATTTTCAATCTCAGTTTTCTTCTTTTGAGTTTACTTTTGAATTTGTTTTTAAGGTAATGGAAAATGTTGATGATGGATGGTCGATCTGCATATGATGCAGACAGTGATGACGATGTGGCATCTGAGATACTTTCATCCTTCAGTGACAAGACTAACAGTTTTCTGTGTGCAGAGACTGTACTTGGAAGTAGGTCATCATCTAGTTTTAATTCAGTTAAAAAAATAATACTCCGGCAATAAATTAAATTGAAATTTATTCCACAAGAAGATGAAAAGAAAATATATATTCTTTGAAAGTAATACAAAACAGAATTCTGGTGAGGGCCATGGAAATAGTTTCCGAGGAACTAATCAAAGTCCGTGGACCAAATGTTCATGACAATTAAGGCTAATTTTGGGTACGAGATATAACGACAAAAATACATCTCCTGTGAATATTGTGATGGAGATTATATCGGAGGAAAATTTAATAAATAATAGAAAATCTCTCTGTGTAGCAAATTAAATGAATAAAAATAACTAAAAATCATACATACAGAAATGAAATTATAGAGGCAAGTTAAAGGGTCAGGAAGATTTAGTTATCCCTAAAAAACCTGTTTTAGTTTCGCCTTAAATATTTGTCTATTGTTGGTCTTTCTTATTGTTGTGGGCACAGAATTACAAGTTGGATAACTGCATATTTAAAATTGTGTTGGCTAATTGACAGTTTACTTTTTGGAATCAGAAGGTTACCATTGATTTTAGCTCTGGTTGGATAGCTATGGGACAACTAGTTAGTAATGTAATGGTCGAGAGTGTGTGTATAGCGATTGTGTTTTAGGTCAGAGATGAACATACAAGTTTGAAGTTTACAAAGTTTATGTATGTCAAGGATATTGAGTTGATTAAAGAGAGGGGTAGAATCATCGTGTAGCGTCTGGTCTATGGTATACTGGGCTTTGTAGTCAGAGAAAGCTGTAAGTCGAACAATCTTCTTTTGTAGACGGAAAAGTGGATCAAGAGAAGTTGGATAAGTGTTTCCCCAGATTTCAATCCAGTAAGAAAGGTGGGGGGAGGAATTAGACTATTGTAGAGAAGAGTAAGGACAGGTTTTAGAACATAGTGACGAATGCACAAAATGATGCCAACCTTTGGACTACTAGTGTTTCTAACGTTCTCAATATGGGACTTCCAGGTTAGGGACACAATTAAGAGATATGCCTACGTTTAGATTTTTTTTTCATTTTTATTTTTTATTGCAAATCTCCTGTGTCAGCTGGTGTCTGTGGGAAAGAATGTACATTTGGTTCCTTACACTTTTCATAGTATACATAACCATATATATAGTGGAGGAGAACTAAGCTTACAAGACCATACAACATGACTGATTGTTAGCTCAGACCAGGAGATTAAAATGGATAAGCAGTGGGGCTAGTACAGTGTTAGTATGTCATTTATGTCTCAAGGGTATACTGACTGTTTGTCTCTGTTGACTTCTCTAGTTGTCCCAGCTGTTCAGGTTCAGGCTATTGGTATTGGTATCTTTTAGAAGTTAACCCATGGGTAACCTTAAACATATGTTTGTATATTGTCAAATTGCAGCCAATTGCATTCAAGTATTGGTTCATGTATATGTGACATTACTACTGCCATTATGTCAATTATCCATTTGGATTCTCCATCATAACAGTCACAGAATCTGTAGTTAGAAATGTTTGTTGACCTCTCATGTTCTACAATGAATTTAATGGTGAAATTTGATTTGAATTTGTAGTGAAATAATTATGTGGAAATGTTTTTGCCATTGTTAGTGCAGATGGGAAACACTTCACGATCATTTGAAATAAATTTGTTCAAAGTTTGGATAGTAGATATACACAAAAATAGCATCATTTAAAACTATTTATGACACTAAGATAGTCAGTCTGTCAGGGTTAGCCAGTTATGTCACAGAAACAGTAAGAAGTATGTCATCATAAAAACTGAAGCAACACATATTGAAATACTGAAGGACTACAGCTGCATGGTTTAATGAGTATTTGGGGATAAAGATAATATAACAACAGCAATGATGAATGAATAACATGGTCATGTAAATAGTCTTCCATTTCAGCACATTCTCTCTTATAATTTCATACTACTGTTTGTTGATTTGCAGAATTGAGAACGCCAAAGAAGAACATTACCAAATCTAAACAGTTGCTGCATTTGTTGAGAGAATGTCTGCTAAACCATAGATGGATAGAAGCTGGTCAAGTCTTGAGGGCGATATGTCTTGAACCAAACAATATGGAGGATGTGGTATGGAAGGTATGGATGGTCTATGCTTGTGTTTCACTTCACAAAGAGTCAAAGGTTGATGTACAGATGATTGTAGACCTCTAGAGTTTACTAAGAGACAAAGAGAAACTGTTACCTATACAAGTACTAGCTGCTGTACCTGTACCACATAGAGGAAAAATTTATTCAAACCCTATAGGTTTGCTATATTGTAGTTACCGCCGCTTGTGTACACATTGGTAACTTTTTTATTTTTCTACAGAAAAGCGTAAGATAAAGTCATTCAAAAATTATGTTTGAGAGAAAATTGAGTGACTAAAGAAATGTCAGAGCATTACTGATTAACATTTTAAATTTCTGTGTACAGTTGCAGTAAACATCAATGTAATCAAATTGTAAGCATAGTGTAGATGTCTTTGTTCATAGTACAGCAACGATGACAGAGTTAACCATTCTTTCATTCTGTCATCACATATCACAGTGTGGAATTCAGATTATGTATAATCACCCGAAGACAGGGCCAGGAATTGTACGAGTCTTTAATGTGTAAGTAAGAATTCATGTTTTGATTGGCAAATTATGATAAATAATAACTGTAGACTGAAAGACTAGTTGTTGTGTATGCACGATCTTAAAACTTTAATGACTTGGCTTCTGTAACGCTATGTACTTACATCCTAAATATAGGATGTCTGGCATATGAGGGGCAAAATGTATTGTTGATTGTAGTAACACTTGTTGCACATACTTGAGTTGTCAGGCCAACAAAGAAATTTGTAAAGGGAGATTTTGAAAAGCATTGCCCATTTAAAACCAAAATTTTGAGAATGGACCCAATATTGTACTCACTAATGGGATAAAAAACATACTGCAAAGGGTGACATGTCTGCATAAAGTCAAATTTTGAAAGTCACCCTCCCTCCCAATACACACATACAATGTCACACATGAGGTATGTGCGTGCGCACACACACACACACACACACACACACACACACACACACACACAGATACATTCCTCCCCCTCACTTTATTATATTAGTGGTTATTTTCCTAGTATGATTTTGTTCAGCTACTAAATATGTATACTACTGTTAACTGATATTGTTTATGGTTTTCATTTCATTTGAATACAAAGGTATTTACAGAAACTGATGATTCATGATCACTCGCAGAAAACTGTGGAGCACGCATTTTACTTACTAAGCAAAGGAGAGTTGGAAGAGGCATACAGTACTCTGAACCAAGCTAAGATATTGTCAAACAGAAACATCCATTCTAGTAAGAAAGAAATGGAGGAGATATGGCACACCATGGTCTTCTTGTACAGGGGTCTGATAAACTATGTGATGTGGCTTGAATCTAAAACAACTATAAATACTGATGTTCAAACAGATTTAGGTAAAGTATTTGTGAAAGTTTTCTTTTGAATATTGAAAGGTCAAAGGGCAGGTTGAAAGTTAATATTAATTGCTTTTCAAAATAACTTTTAGTGAATTAAAAGACTTAAAAGGAGGAGAGAGGGAGGGATGCTGGTACTGATGAGCACAAAGTCAGTACTTAAATTTTAAGAAATTTCCAGTTAACAATGTCATTCCTCATCCATATTTATTTTTTCAAGTTCATTTACACTATTAGTCACATACCCATGTCTTCTCATAGAATCATTCCACCCAACCCAACAATTGGATCTTCTGATTAAAGTTTAGGCAATGTGTAAAATGTTTGTTATTTTACATACAATAACAAACTTTTTACACTTTTTTGCAATGTATTGAGTTACGAACATGGACTCGGTATATGTTCTTTTGCATTATTTTTTCAAGTAGAAAAACATAGTGAAGCTGTTTTATCAAATAAAAATCCAAAATAAATACCAAATTCTCATCCATATGGCCACTTTAATGGTCTCCATATTCTTTATAGATATGCAGAGTGGATATGATAAATCCAATGAAATGGTGAGATATGGCAATGACGCTGCAGAATGTTTTGAAGTCGTGATGAATACACCAGGCGTCTGGGATATATTTATTACTAAATATGTTGAGGTGAGAGAATTTTTTAAGGGTTAAGAATTTGATGTTGATATTCTGAAATATGAGAAGGATCAAAGATTTTATACTGGACAACAAACAATCACAAGCATGGATGTGAGATAACAGGAACAATGTGCACCAATCATCATCACATTGCAATGGCGCCCTCTAGTGGTATATATTTGACTGGTTATGGCATTGTAACGTGAAAATAACAATTTGAAGACGCTTTTAATACAGTAAAATGAACACACAAGTTTCCTTGAGGTCACACCTTCCTTTAAGTGAGTTACAAATAGCCCATATTAAGGATAAAGATTTATCCTATAAATCCATAGACCCTCCACTAGGAGAGTCTATGATTTATCCCATAAATCTATCCATAGACCCTCCACCAGGAGAGTCTATGATTTATCCCATAAATCTATCCATAGACCCTCCACCAGGAGAGTCTATGATTTATCCAAATTTGGATAAATGACCTCTGGCACATGTAACTAAAGGGTATGAAATGGTGTATGTGGAAATTAATTGGTGTATGTGGAAAAAGGTATGTATGCAGTCTACTCTCAAAGCTACAAATCCTGGGGTTGATTGGACATAGGTTGTCCAGGGCAGTTTTTCAATACACTCGTTTGAAGACTATTTTACCTGAAATACTTTTATCTGTTTATTCCTGATCAGAGTAAATAATGGTACCTGTGAACAATGACATTCAAACATTGTTTACCCCAACCAGGATAAGTACAGAAACTACATCGTATGGGAGATATTCCTGGCTGAATGACACTAACAGTAATTACTAGTTATACTTAGATGCCAGAATACCATGAAAGACTAGAAATGCCACCCTGTAGTGTTATTTTGTAAATATGGACATATTTCTGTAACAAAGCTTTTTTTTTATTAAAAAAAGGCAATCTGAATCTGTTTTCAGTAAGTTGATGTATTAACAGTTTTCTCAGATACACAACTTCCATTTCTCTAAGTGACAACGGCAAGTGTCATTTAAAGGGAAAACATGATGTAACTTGCACCAAGCTGGCAGTTATCATTAAAGTGTTTATATACACAGATACTGGAATACCAGGAGAGATATGACGAAGCTCAAGCTGTTCTACATAAATACAGAGACAGTAATTCAAACAATCCAAATGCACACAAGTATCTATATAGCTTTCTGAAGAAACACGATGCACATCCCAATGAATCTGTGCTTGTTTTAAAGGTAACGTGTACATCTTAAAACAAAATTTATGTAACTAATGTCAAAATTAACTTTTTTGGCATATCAAAATATAATAAAGATGTCAATGGAACAAACAAGTCATTGCTAAAATTGTGATTTCAGAAGTCATAATAATACCATTTCAGTGAATTTGCCGTGTACATGCAGTAACAATGAAATGACCTAAATTACAACATAAGTTGTATTTTATGACAGTATTTCATATCAAGATTTAACATGACTTTTTGTCAAAAGATTTCAACTTAAAAGTGATGGCCATATTTATGTCCCAGTGATGGGGATGTCTGTAGCAACAAGTTATCAGAGAACATAAGCATTTCTGATCATAGTATATGTACTGTCATTCATAGCAACCATGACTAACAATGTCAAACTGCAAACTGGTCTTGAAGTAAATTATTTTGATGATGAATGATTTGCACTTATATCTGTAAAGTCATATGAAAAAGGTACTGCTATGTGGTCACATCTGTTCCATGGTTAATTCTTGCAGGATCTACTGTACTTGGTCCCATCTGATGAGCTGGCAATGGACATGTCTGAAATCGTTCAGAAGTCTGGTATGTTTTGAACACATATTATGAATTATGGATTAATATTTTCAGTTATTTTGGAAAATATTTTCTCCAAATTTTTTTATAATTTTGTATGAATATATTCATACTGTTACAACATACTGTAAACAATTGACCATGATGATAATTTTTTGTTCCCAATTGTAGCCGATAATCCAGCTCTTGCACTGCCATTTTTGTTTGACATGCTGGACTATGCATGTTGGCAGGATGATATCAAACCATGGGAAATGTTAGCAGACTTGTTAATACTAATTTCAAAAAGGTAAGTAACATAAATGATATCAGAACCACAGTAGTATATTAGTCCAAGGTATAGTATACTTTGAACATAAAAATGTCCAAGTATGGGTATAAAGGAAAAAAAAGAATGTTAACTCTATATAACTTCATGTCTTTTTACTCGAGATCTGGAGTGTGAAGTCTGAATAGTCTCAACAATTGGATGCCCATGTTACATGTATTTACTTCCTGTTTCCATAGAAACAATCGTGAAGGGCTGAAGATCAAAAGAGAATGTTGGACTAGTAGGTCAAGTTGGTGGCCTTCCTATCATTTTAGAGAGTGTCACATTAGAACAGACACAGAGCAAGAAAGGAAGTTGTTGGACAGTAAAGCAGCTATAGCAACTCTGCTCTCCTCAAGTCATCTCACAAAAAGTAGAGGTATGTATTATGGTAATAGATTCCTGAATAGTCAAAGATTCAGAATTATTTCAGCATGCTAATTTTAGACAGTGTGTTTTGATGGAATATTCTTCCTGTCTGCCCATGAATAGGGTGTGCCTCCTGAATACAATTGCACCATGATTGTAAAAAAATGGGCACTATCAAGACACACTGAAGATGAATGCACTTTCAAATATCTGAAACTTGTTGTCGTAGATGAAGAAGTTTGCCATTTTATTAGCCTGCAATGTGTACAGTTTGGAATCATCCATGTCTGTGCATCCATCCTAGCATTCCTCTGATGGTTATATATTCTTCCATTTTTTGCAGAAAATTTATTTATGAAGAGTGCCAAGAAGGTTTTGAAGGGCACAAATTCCTATAAAAGGCTTAAAAAAGCAATTATGTTGAAGAAAGACAAATGATAAACAACAAACACAAACCAATCAATCAGGGAAAAGATAAGGGCTGAAAAAAACATCTAATTTAGATATATTTATTTCTTTACTAAAAGATATGTGTGTATATTACACAATGATATGTAATTTATAGAAATATTTCCATGTGTGTAACTGTTGTCAATAAAACATTTCCATTTTTGATATTGTTTACACTGCATTGCTATTCTTGCTCCTATCGGTGTGGTACTCGACTTTCTCTTTCCATTTTGTGTTGAGAATGACAGACTATATCACATCACATCATATTGGTTATCTGCATCAGTTTAGTTGCAGCCAGTCCTCCAGCTACCATTGCCACTGTGCTTGCTATTGATAGTACAGATAATAAACTCACACCTGTTGCTCCATGCCCACTGGAAAATAACAAGAAAAGACAACATAGTGTGCACTTATCGCCAGACGTACCACGGAGTGTGAGAACGTGTGATAAGGTAAACAGTTATCTTAGTTTGACAGGTCACAGGTAATATGACATATAAAGTATCATGAATTGCTTTCTACATGACATATTACATAAACTGTATTTACACAATGGGGTTATCAAACTAATATGTCATCCATTATCAGTGTTGTTATTGAGTAATGTGAAAGAGATAATTTTGACACAACAAGGCATGATTTATGTTAAAATACCAACACACTAGTGTAATATTGTCATTTTAACTTCTATTACTGTCTAATCCAAAATAGTCCTTGATATGAGTGTTTCAAACCTGAGAATAAGAATTGTTTTTTTTGTTTACTTTCTTCCATATTTAAATGACTATGGTATGTACAACTACACTAAAACTAACATAGACTGCACCTTTTAGGCCATGACAAATTGTATCCAATACTGTGTCATTTAATTACTTTTGTTACTTTACATTTCGGTTCTCAAAATAATTACTGATACATTTTTCAGTAAATTATTTAGCCTTGGAAACTTGCAATATCCTGATTATGATGTACAAACATTTTGAAATTTTGAAATATTTGCATCTGTTCAACAATGTAAGATATCTCACCACACACATCCATTGGCCATTCTTGCTCCAAATATCATAACCATACCACCTCCAAACGCCATTGATTTAGTTACTCCTGAAATTGTACTTAAAGAATGTGTAGATCTTGCAGATAGGTAGGCACCACCTACTGCACCAACTGCAAACAATACCTGTAAAATATAGTGGAGGAATGTGTTGCTGTGTAAGAGATGATAGAGTACTGTATGAATGGTTTGAAAAACATAAGTGAAAATTAAAATCACTCCCAACTCGACACTGATAAGTCTTCATGCCAATTTCAATGTTAGGGACTCAAAGTAACCCCCCCCCCCCCACCACCACTACCATTGCCATCACCACAACAGATGATAGACAGTTATATTAGCTTGCGCAGTGGCTCAATGACTTGTAGGCATGTGCATCGTATATACTATGTGGAAAAAATTGGTGGTTCTCCCAAGGATGCATTGCGGCAAGCAGTGATTACGCATACACTATGTGCATTCTCCATGCGCTACCGTATCGTCATATAACATAGGCAACACAACGCCATGCATTGCACTATTGTAACAGTAGGTCTGTTGGCACGATTATCGTAACATTGTAATGAGTATCAAAGCATCACTGTACCTCAAAGAGAAATTGTTACACTATTTGGAAGTTTGACGCACGGTACGTGATATGGACCACTGATGACATAGCGCAGTTGAATTTCCGAGTTGTCGAAGTGCGGTTTTGACATAATTGAAATTTTTTACATGTTCTAAAAAGAATAACTACTTTCCTATGTTTGTTGGTATAGTAACATTCCTAAATCATCGAGTTGAATTGAGAAATCATGATGTTCGGCAACATGTCAACAAAACATTTGTCCAAAGACCAATATTGGTGGAGGGTCTACTCTATGATAAGTTGGCTGACTGAAAATGAACAAATATTAATCTAATGGCTATGATGGTTTTTGAAACCAACAACTGCATAGAGTTTTGACTTTCTTTACTTCTTCTTCATGTCAGATATATATATATGAATTTTGATGGTCAACACCCCTGGAAAATGACCCAAATCAAGTGTACAAACCCTGGCCCAGGCAGCCAGTCACAAATGAATCTACCCTGTGCGAGCTTATGGGCTTTGCCTAGTTATGATATTACATGACATGAGATAAATGGTGGGAGAGGAGGGGAAGGGTTAATGTGTTTACTTCAATTTTTCAGTAAGATTAGGCACATACATAAATTTTGACTTATTGAACACATCTAAAGTTTTAAGTGCATACCAAGTTTACACTCGGTCAAATGTTATAAAGTTTTGACAGGGCAAACATTTACTTGTCCACTACATACATGTTTATGTCGTCATTTCTAATCAAAGTAATATATTATTCCTACATTCATACCATTGTGTGCAATGGGTTGATTAACCCCTATAGATATGATAATGACAGCCTGTCAATATCTACTGACATAATGACTGACTCAACAACCACAACCACAACCAAAAAATGGTCATTGTATCCAAAGGCCATTGCTGAGTCCCTCATCACTCACTGCCATGCCATGAACTATAGAAATAAAACAGTTTTCTTATTATTCATTGTAATACTTGAGTACCTACCTGCCACCATCTCTTGAAACCAGATCTATACGACTGAAGATATTTGGAGGCAAATGACTCCGGCACAAGTTGAGATGCAATTGTGACAATACTGCTACTACAACCAATCATCTTCCGTAATGTTAAGATAATAGGTAGATTTACACAACCAAGAAGTATACCTAACATGGAGTAAAAGTATTGCTCTCATCATTAGTATAGTAACCTCTAGTATAACACATGCAAAATAAAATATGACCATTTTGTGAGTGAAGTGTGATAAAATATGTCCATTTTGTGAGGGAAGTGTGAAAACTTTCAAATTAGGGGGTATATCTTGATTGATTCACAATTTATTACTTTTCCTTCTATTTTATCGACATGTTAGATTATCATGATAAAGGTGGATGAAGTCTTACACAAGCGAATGACAAGACAAAGTGTTGTGCATAATGAGGGATGAAACAAACCCACTGAGACAGGAAATCAATGTCAGGAGAATTGATAGGAGTGGTAGTTAGATTTAGACAGTTAGCTTCTCGTACTACCCGTTATCATGATTCATTTATACCTCAAGCCATCACACTCCTTAACAAAACTTTTAATAGAAACTAATGAATCTAATTTAATGTGTTTTCATCTGTATTGTAAATGTATTTATATTTCTTTTTATTTCTGGATATATTGTTTTAGATGTAATAATCTATTGTAGCAGATAACTCAATTACCCTAAAAGGGACTAAATAAATTTCTATCTTATCTCATCTTATCTTATTACTTAGTTATATCAAAATTAATAACAATGGTTATCATATTCTAAGTTGTAAGATCAAAAGTACTACCTCAACTTTGTGTGTGATAATTGAATGTATTAATGCTTACCACATTTTATTGAGGAATAACCCCCCACTGTATCAGCTGGTAGATATGTGGGATATTGAGACAGGAATACTCCTATTCCACATGTCAATGGCAATGCTAATATTGCATAATTTTTAATCTTCAGGAAATCATCTATTCTGAGAAACAAATATATCCAAAGAACAACTGTATATATAGTGAATGACTCCCAATTGAAAGGGGTTCGAAAACAGCAGTGATAGTAATGACGATACAAGAAAGTAGTAGGATACACTGGGAACTCTGTGAACTCTGTACTTTATATAAAATGCGTGTTCCAACTATAACGGAAAACTTACTCACATAAGAATGCACGCGCATTCCAACTTGTAACGGAAAGAACGTAGAACACAAAATAATAAATATAATTCACGACATATATAGTGGCCAATATGGTTATGTACCATCTGTATTCACTTGTAAATATATTGAAGTCCATGTAAAGAAAACAAATTATTGTATCACAATAAATGACCTTCATTACTTTAATAATATGCTAACTACAACATTTTCATGATATATTTTCATTTATAATAAAAACAATATTAGTAAAGGTTTCTTAACCATGCATAGCCTTTTATGAAATCAATGAAAATAATCCAATCCTCATATTCTAAATAAATGTTTTTAAAAAATTTCACAATTTTGTTAAAAAATCTCTGAAGCATTGTGTCCTTGTCAAAATTTTCTAATCAACATTTAATGCATCAAAATAAAGTTGACTTACGTGCAGCCACCTTCTCTGAAGAGCTTTGTCTCCCTTCTAGGTATTTTTTCATCAAGGAAACCATACAGCAATGCACCAGTCAGGTATCCTGCCATCGTAACCACAGCATTATCCGTACCAGTACCAAGCTGAACCAAAATTGTCGCTGGGCACTGTAGTCATAAAATATTGCCAACTTTATACTACTTTTATGTCTTTATATCAGTTTTTTTTTTAGATTTTATCTAGTCACAAGCAAGAGTGACAGACATATTTCACATAAAATTGTACAATTTTCTAAAGGATTTGAGTCAACCGGTCTTTAGTATGTATGTAGGAAAAGGCCTGACAGTGACCCCCCCCCCCCTCCCCAACATTCTGTAAATTCTACTCATTCACTACAGCTTGATATATAGGTAAGCAATCTGCTGAACTGTTAAAGATTATTAGATATATAGCCCATCTATTTGTGATGTGTGATGTCTTGTTAGGCTTTAAAAACAATACTATACAAGGTGATGAAATTAGACTTAACAACTCATTTGTGGTAGTCAATGTTGGTTATTAGGTGACTTACTGCTCCACACATGACAATGCCAACACCATGAATGAATCCACCTAATATACTCAATGGCATGCTTTCTCCTTTGGAGCAGTGGTCTGTTTTGACGGCCTTCACAATCTGTGCTCCCCCTACCACTGGCAGAAGACTCAATGTGGCCATTGCTAGGAAGAAATGGAAATGGAGTGAAATGTATATCTTAAAGTATATTATTGACATTATTTTCTCAAATATTTTTCATTGATGTTGATGTTGATGTAGGAAATACCTAAAAGTCAAGGTAAATTAAAATCCATACCTTAAATAATTAAATTCACTCAGTGCCATTGTCAATGTGTACCTTTCAAATGATCAATGCATTTTCCAATGGTTTCGAATAGCATATGTCATATGTATGTATGTATGTATGTATGTATGTATGTATGTATGTCTTTTAATATCACAAACTAAAATAGATGAATGCTAAATCAATAATTATTACCCTTTATTCTACTTACATGTAGCACAAGCAGATAGCCATATTTTCGACGGAGTACCGCTTGTCATGAGCACTGCATTTCTGATGATTTCAGGTTTGTATACTGGATATGTAGAACAATACACAAATATTTTAATTTCCAATTTTCAAAATGTGAATAGTATTAAAAGGAGTGAAACTACAACTGGATACTTATAATGGATATGACCAAATATTTGCACTTCAAATGGAAATTCATCTGTCTTGGTAAACCTAAGTATTCAATATAATTTTTGTTCCAACCACAACTTGAAAATTTTACCTGAAATATTTGACTGCACATTTCAGTCTTTGTCAACAGATTGTCACTATTCAGTACATGTGACCTTATGGACATGTGAGCCTAATAAGTGGTCATAGGTGCCTGGAAGTTTATATCACCCTCCGTATCTGTTTAATTATGGTTTAAGTGCCCGGATGTAGATGGCTTCCTTCACTCCCCATTCAAAACAGTCCTGTTGTGTATAGCATTAGACTGGCTAAGTAATTGTTTAAAAGTGGTGACCTACGTTTTTCGTTGCATGTTTGTCTGCTTTATCATTTATGTATCCTTGGTTACTTCGTAGTCGTTTTTTGTGTGCCTGTGTGTCTGTCTGTGTGTGTGTGTGTGTGTGTGTGTCTGTGTGTGTGTGTGTCTGTGTGTGTGTTTGTGTGTACTTTGTTTTAGTATTACTGTAACTGTATTTTAACTTTATTCATAGTACTTTGTATTTTATTGACTTTTTACTACTTTTAGGACTTGTTGTATTAATCAACTTGTTTTTATTTTTGTTTCTTAAAATGTTTATTTTACTGAATAATGTGTGAACTCAAGCAATTTGACCATTTTATTTTTGTCACATTTTTGTTTTAATAAACCATGTATTATTATTATTTTTATAAAATGCCTCGTTTCAGTGTCAAGATTTTACATTATTGATGTTGACTGAATGTCCTGGTGATTCGATGTGGATGTGTTGGGGGACTTCAGATGTGCTGGAACTTGGTCTGCTATGTTCTAAAAATCTAGTTTTGAGTGATCTCTCTGTCTCCCCTATGTATGTATGTTTGCATTGGCCTGTGTTGGTCTGACCCTGGCAAGGAATTACATAGATCACTCCACACCTTTTTTGTCAGTGTCCTTTGGGGACACCAATAATTGCCGCAAGGATTTTGTAGGCTGAATGCAGATATTGATACCGTAAGTAAAGCCTCTGTTCAAGTGTCGTGATGTAACATTGTAAGGTAGGACCATTGATCCTCTACTGGGTTGTTCGTTCTTACGATTGGTTGTAGGCTTTTGAGACTGAATGACTGTGGTTCATCTATTGCTCACTTCAGATATCCACACACATACAGGTGTGGATATCCGAAAACTAATCTCAAAAAAATGTTCCATATGTATTACTAGATCTAGAGAAAAGGTTTTATCAAATGAAATACAATGTAATCCTTGGCAGATGTTTACTATATGTTTGACGCAGTTCATTTTGTGACGACAAAACCTGTAGTTGTAGAGTTAGCGTTATAGGTATATAATTAGGTATATAGATATAGTAAGTATATAGCTATATAGGTACATATGTATAATAGGTATATAATAGGTATATTGGTATATAGGTATATTGGTAAATTCTGATACTAGGCTAACCGCTAAAATAAAATCGGGTCGTCGCCGTCCATGTAATGAGTGCATGTTGATGTCTAAGGTGGTTGGTTGAGAGACAATCAAACTTGTATAGTAATTCTTCCCAAAGTTTATCAGGTCGTTGCTCACAAGACTGAACACTTGATGGTGAAACCACAGACTGTGGCAGACTGTTCCAAGTATTAACACTTCTATGCACAAAAGAGTATTTACGAATGTCCACTTTAGTACAGTGAAGGAATATCAATTATATACATGAACATAGTTTTACTTTCTGTAGATAACAACTTGAAAATCATTCACGTTATACCCGTTTACTACGTGAAATGACAACATTCTTTTAAAGTATGCAAATAGTGAATTACAACAAAATAAATTACAAAAGTGACCATAAAGTGCCATGGTTCGATTCACATTTATATTGCTATTGTATTAATAAATTTTTTTTAAAGAAAACTGGTTTCCAACGACATCAGAAAAAAATCTTACCCAAAGATCGCTCCAGTAAGTATCCGAAGGCACTACCACTTGCTAGACAAACTCCCGATTTTACAGTTGTTGAAATATCAAGTAATTGCATGATTAGCAACGATACTAACAGTTACTATATGTAAAAGCTGACTACATATGTTGCGTACTGAACGTAAACTTTGCACTCAACTGAACTGTCCCCAATGAAGTGACAACTACGTGACATGCTTACTACAAGGGAAATAAAGCCGTATTTAGGGAGTCTTCGATGATTACTCAAAGTACACTGGTTCTGATATTCAACAATGCAAACAAACAAAACAAATGAATAAGTAAGAAAGTAAGTAAGTAAAAAAATAAATGAACAAACAAACAAATAAATAAATGAATAAATAATGTGCATTAGTAAATGTATATACCATGAATATGTGAATAAACTATCTATAGCTTCCATTATCTATACATGTTATACATATACGGGTGTGCATACTAAATTATGTTACTAGGTTTATATATATAGTCAGGAATATTTCCATCCCGATTGGGGTAAATGACCTTGCACGCTCTGACGCACGTAACTATGACATGTGACACGGCATATGTGAAAACAGACATGTATGCTTTCTACTCTCAAAGATCTAGAAGAAAGCCAGGTAAAGACAGGTGAAGATCTATATAGCGCCACCAACGTACAGAACATCATTATTCTTGGGTCTGCTAAGTTTATGCGGCTTTTATACACAAAATTTCTTCCTTGTCTGTGATCTATAAGTACCTCATAGTTATGGATCCGTTTTCCACCGAAAAAAAACATCATAGAAATGGGTAAGAACTTGGGCGGCACATCCCTATCTAAAAATTAGTAACGCCCCCCCCCCCCCATCCTCCTTTATATGAACGCTCTCTGTGGGTGGCGGTGTGGCACACAGTGGAATCATGTGTTACACGTTGGAAAGAAAGCAAGAGAAAGAAGGTATCTGCA